>NW_028188946.1:2495506-2728006 GCF_054131305.1 Coturnix japonica
CCAAGAAAACCAAGAAAAACAAGGTTATAGCGGAAGGAAACAAAGAAATACAGGGTTAGAGCCAGAGAAAACCAAGGAAAGTAGGGTTAGAGCCGAAAAAAACCAAGAAAAACAGGGTTAGAGCCGAAAAAAACCAAGAAAAACAGGGATAGAGCCATAAAAAACCAAGAAAAAAAAGGTTAGAACGGAAGAAAAATAAGAAAAACAGGGTTAGTGCGGAAGAAAACCAAGAAAAATGGGGTTAGAGCCGAAGAAAACCAAGAAAAACAGGGTTAGAGCCGAAAAAAACCAAGAAAAGCAGGGATAGAGCCGAAAAAAAAACAAGAAAAACAGGGTTAGAGCTGAAGAAAACCAAGAAAAACAGGGTTAGAGCCGAAAAAAACCAAGAAAAGCAGGGATAGAGCCGAAAAAAAAACAAGAAAAACAGGGTTAGAGCTGAAGAAAACCAAGAAAAACAGGGTTACAGCTGAAAAAAACCAAGAAAAACAGGATTAGAGCCAAAAAAAACCAAAGAAAAACAGGGTTAGAGCCGAAAAAAACCAAGAAAAACAGAGGTAGAGCCGAAAAAACCAAGAAAAACAGGGTTAGAGCCGAAAAAAACCAAGAGAAACAGGATTAGAGCCGAAGAAAAACAAGAAAAACAAAGTTAGAGCCGAAAGAAACCCAAAAATGCCGGGTTAGAGCGCAGAAAAACAAGAAAACCAGGGTTAGAGCGGAAGAAAACAAATAAAAGCCGGGTTAGAACGGAAGAAAACCAAGATAAACGGGGTTAGAGCGGAAGAAAACCAAGAAAAACAGGGTTAGAGCTGGAGAAAACCAAGAAAAACAGGGTTAGAGCCGAAAAAAACAAAGAAAAACAGGGTTAGAGCCGAAAAAAACCAAGATAAACAGGGTTAGAGCCGAAAAAAACCAAGAAAAGCCGGGTTAGAACGGAAGAAAACCAAGAAAAACAGGGTAAGAGCCAAGAAAACCAAGAAAAGCTGGGATAGAACGGAAGAAAACCTAAAAAAAAAAGGTTAGAGCGGAACAAAACAAAGAAAAGCCGGATTAGAACGGAAGTAAACCAGGAAAACGGGGTTAGAGCCGAAGAAAACCAAGAAAAACAGGGTTATAGCGGAAGGAAACCAAGAAAAACAGGGTTAGAGCCAGAGAAAACCAAGGAAAGTAGGGTTAGAGCCGATAAAAACCAAGAAAAACAGGGTTAGAGCCGAAAAAAACCAAGAAAAACAGTGTTAGAGCAGGAAAAAACCAAGAAAAAACAGGTTAGAACGGAAGAAAAATAAGAAAAACAGGGTTAGAGCGGAAGAAAACCAAGAAAAACAGGGTTAGAACAGAAGAAAACCAAGAAAAACAGGGTTAGAGCGGAAGAAAACCATGAAAAGCAGGGTTAGAGCGGAAGAAAACGGAGAAAAGCCGGGTTAGAATGGAAGAAAACCAAGAAAAACAGGGTTAGAGCGGAAGAAAACCAAGAAAAGCAGGGTTAGAGAGGAAGAAAACCAAGAAAAGCCGGTTTAGAACGGAAGAAAACCAAGAAAAACGGGGTTAGAGCCGAAGAAAACAAAGAAAAGCAGGGTTAGAGCGGAAGATAACCAAGAAAAACTGGGTTAGAGCCGAAAAAAACCAAGAAAAACAGGGTTAGAGCCGAAATAAACCAAGAAAAACAGGGTTAGAGCGGAAGAAAACAAAGAAATGTAGGGTTACTGTGGAAGAAAACCAAGAAAAACAGGGTTAGAGCCGAAAAAAAACAAGATAAACAGGGTTAGAGCAGAAAAAAACCAAGAAAAACAGAATTAGAGCGGAAGAAAACCAAAAAAAGCCGGGTTAGAGCACAAGAAAACCAAGAAAAACAGGGTTAGTGCGGAAGAAAACCAAGAAAAACAGGGTTAGAGCGGAAGAATACCAAGAAAAACAGGCTTAGAGCCGGAGAAAACCAAGGAAAGCAGGGTTAGAGCCGAAAAAAACCAAGAAAAACAGGGTTAGAGCTGAAAAAAAACAAGAAAAGCCGGATTAGAACGGAAGAAAACCAAGAAAAACAGGGTTAGAGCCGAAAAAAAACAAGAAAAGCCGGGTTAGAACGAAAGAAAACCAAGAAAAACAGGATTAGAGCGGAATAAAACCAAGATAAAAAGGGTTAGAGCCGAAGAAAACCAAGACAAACAGGGTTAGAGCGGAAGAAAACGGAGAAAAGCCGGGTTAGAACAAAAGAAAACCAAGAAAAACAGGGTTAGAGCGGAAGAAAACCAAGAAAAGCAGGGTTAGAGAGGAAGAAAACCAAGAAAAGCCGGGTTAGAACGGAAGAAAACCAAGAAAACCGGGGTTAGAGCGGAAGAAAACCAAGAAAAACAGGGTTAGAGTGGAAGAAAACCAAGAAAAACAGGGTTAGAGCGGAAGAAAACAAAGAAAAGCAGGGTTAGAGCCGAAAAAAACCAAGAAAAACAGGGTAGGAGCGGAAGAATACCAAGAAAAACAGGCTTAGAGCCGGAGAAAACCAAGGAAAGCCAGGTTAGAGCCGAAAAAAAACCAAGAAAAACAGAGTTAGAGCCAAAAAAAACCAAGAAAAGCCAGGTTAGAACGGAAGAAAACAAAGAAAAACAAGGTTAGAGCGGAAGAAAACCAGGAAAAACAGGGTTAGAGCGGAAGAAAACCAAGAAAAGCCGGGTTAGAACGGAAGAAAACCAAGAAAAACGGGGTTAGAGCCGACGAAAACCAAGAAAAACAGGGTTAGAGCGGAAGAAAACGAAGAAAAACAGGGTTAGAGCGGAAGAAAACAAAGAAAAGCAGGGTTAGAGCCAAAAAAAACCAAGAAAAACAGGGTTAGAGCGGAAAAAAAACAAGAAAAGCCGAGTTAGAACGGAAGAAAACCAAGAAAAACAGGGTTAGAGAAGAAGAAAACCAAGAAAAGCCGGGTTTGAACGGAAGAAAACAAAGAAAAACGGGGTGAGAGCCGAAGAAAACAAAGAAAAGCAGGGTTAGAGCGGAAGAAAACCAAGATAAACAGGGTTAGAGCCGAAAAAAACCAAGAAAAACAGGGTTAGAGCCGAAATAAACCAAGAAAAACAGGGTTAGAGCGGAAGAAAACAAAGAAAAGCAGGGTTAGAGCGGAAGAAAACCAAGAGAAACAGGGTTAGAGCCGAAAAAAAACAAGAAAAACAGGGTTAGAGCCGAAAAAAAACAAGAAAAACAGGGTTAGAGCGGTTGAAAACCAAGAAAAGCCGGGTTAGAGCAGAAGAAAACCAAGAAAAACAGGGTTAGAGCGGAAGAAAACCAAGAAAAACAGGGTTAGAACGGAAGAATACCAAGAAAAACAGGGTTAGGTCCGGAGAAAACCAAAAAAAGAAGGGTTAGAGCCGAAAAAAACCAAGAAAAACAGGGTTAGAGCCGAAAAAAAAAACAAGAAAAGCCGGATTAGAACGGAAGAGAACCAAGAAAAACAGGGTTAGAGCGGAAGAAAACAGGAAAAACAGGGTTAGAACGAAAGAAAACCAAGAAAAGCAGGGTTAGAGCGGAATAAAACCAAGATAAACAGGGTTAGAGCCGAAGAAAACCAAGAAAAACAGGGTTAGAGCGGAGGAAAACGGAGAAAAGCCGGGTTAGAACGGAAGAAAACCAAGAAAAACAGGGTTAGAGCGGAAGAAAAACAAGAAAAGCAGGGTTAGAGCGGAAGAAAACCAAGAAAAGCCGGGTTAGAACGGAAGAAAACCAAGAAAACCGGGGTTAGAGCCGAAGAAAACCAAGAAAAACAGGGTTAGAGCGGAAGAAAACCAAGAAAAACAGGGTTAGAGCGGAAGAAAACCAAGAAAAGCCGGGTTAGAGCGGAAGAATACCAAGAAAAACAGGCTTAGAGCCGGAGAAAACCAAGGAAAGCAAGGTTAGAGCCGAAAAAAAACCAAGAAAAACAGGGTTAGAGCCGAAAAATACCAAGAAAAGCCACGTTAGAACGGAAGAAAACCAAGAAAAACAGGGTTAGAACAGAAGAAAACCAAGAAAAACAGGTTAGAGCGGAAGAAAACCAAGAAAAACAGGGTTAGAACGGAAGAAAACCAAGAAAAACGGGGTTAGAGCCGAAGAAAACCAAGAAAAGCAGGGTTAGAGCCGAAAAAAACCAAGAAAAGCAGGGTTCGAGCGGAAAAAAACCAAGAAAAACAGGGTTAGAGCCGAAAAAACCAAGAAAAACAGGGTTAGATCTGAAAAAAACCAAGAAAAACAGGGTTAGAGCGGAAGAAAACCAAGAAAAACAGGGTTAGAACGGAAGAAAATTAAGAAAAACAGGGTTAGAGCCGAAAAAAAACAAGAAAAACAGGGTTGGAACGGAAGAAAACCAAGAAAAACAGGGTTAGAGTAGAAGAAAACCAAGAAAAACAGGGTTAGAGCCGAAGAAAACCAAGAAAAACAGGGTTAGAGCGGAAGAAAACCAAGAAAAACAGGGTTAGAGCCGGAGAAATCCAAAAAAAGCCTGTTAGAATAAAAGAAAACCAAGAAAAACAGGGTTAGAGCTGAAAAAAAACAAGAAAAGCCGAGTTACAACGAAAGAAAAACAAGAAAAACAGGGTTAGATCTGAAAAAAACCAAGAAAAACAGGGTTAGAGCCGAAAAAAACCAAGAAAAACAGGGTTAGAGCCGAAAAAAACCAAGAAAAACAGGGTTAGAGCAGAAGAAAACCAAGAACAACAGGGTTAGAGCCGAAAAAAAACAAGAAAAGCCGGGTTAGAACGGCAGAAAACCAAGAAAAACAGAGTTAGAGCCGAAAAAAAACCAAGAAAAACAGGGTTAGAGCCGAAAAAAAACAAGAAAAGCCAGGTTAGAACGGAAGAAACCAAGAAAACAGGGTTAGAACAGAAGAAAACCGAGAAGAACAGGTTAGGGAGGAAGAAAATCAAGAAAAGCCGGGTTAGAACGTAAGAAAACCAAGAAATACGGGTTTAGAGCCGAAGAAAACCAAGAAAAGCAGGGTTAGAGCAGAATAAAACCAAGAAAAGCAGGGTTAGAGCAGAAAAAAACCAAGAAAAACAGGGTTAGAGCCGAAAAAACCAAGAAAAACATGGTTAGAGCTGAAAAAAACCAAGAAAAACAGGGTTAGAGCGGAAGAAAACCAAGAAAAACAGGGTTAGAACGGAAGAAAATTAAGAAAAAAAGGGTAAGAGCAGAAGAAAACCAAGAAAAGCCGGGTTAGAACAAAAGAAAACGAAGAAAAACAGGGTTAGAGCCGGAGAAATCCAAAAAAAGCCTGTTAGAATAAAAGAAAACCAAGAAAAACAGGGTTAGAGCTGAAAAAAAAAAAGAAAAGCCGAGTTACAACGAAAGAAAAACAAGAAAAACAGGGTTAGATCCGAAAAAAACCAAGAAAAACAGGGTTAGAGCCGAAAAAAACCAAAAAACAGGGTTAGAGCCGGAAAAAACCAAGAAAAACAGGGTTAGAGCAGAAGAAAACCAAGAACAACAGGGTTAGAGCTGAAAAAAAACAAGAAAAGCCGGGTTAGAACGGCAGAAAACCAAGAAAAACAGAGTTAGAGCCAAAAAAACCCAAGAAAAACAGGGTTAGAGCCGAAAAAAAACAAGAAAAACAGGGTTAGATCGGAAGAAAACCAAGAAAAACAGGGTTAGAGCTGAAATAAACCAGGAAAAACAGGGTTAGAGCGAAAGAAAACCAAGAAAAACAGGGTTAGAGCCGAAAAAAACCAAGAAAAACAGGGTTAGAGCCGAAAAAAACAAAGAAAAACAGGGTTAGAGCGGAAGATAACCAAGAAAAACAGGGTTAGAGCCGGAGAAAACCAAGGAAAGCAGGATTAGAGTCGAAAGAAAACAAGAAAAACAGGGTTAGAGCCGAAAAAAACCAAGAAAAACAGGGTTAGAGCCGAAAAAAAACAAGAAAAACAGGGTTAGAGCCGAAAAAAACCAAGAAAAACAGGGTTAGAGCGGAAGAAAACCAAGAAAAGCCGGGTTAGAGCAGAAAAAAACCAAGAAAAACAGGGTTAGAGCGGAAGAAAACCAAGAAAAACAGGGTTAGAGCGGAAGAATACCAAGAAAAACAGGCTTAGAGCCGGAGAAAACCAAGGAAAGCAGGGTTAGAGCCGAAAAAAACCAAGAAAAACAGGGTTAGAGCCGAAAAAAAACCAAGAAAAGCGGGATTAGAACGGAAGAAAACCAAGAAAAACAGGGTTAGAGCCGATAAAAAACATGAAAAGCCGGGTTAGAACGAAAGAAACCAAGAAAAATAGGGTTAGAGCCGAAAAAAAACCAAGAAAAGCCGGATTAGAAAGGAAGAAAACCAAGAAAAACAGGGTTAGAGCCGAAAAATAACAAGAAAAACAGGGTTAGTACGGAAGAAAACCAAGAAAAGCAGGGTTAGAGCGGAATAAATCCAAGATAAACAGGGTTAGAGCCGAAGAAAACCAAGAAAAACAGGGTTAGAGCGGAAGAAAACGGAGAAAAGCCGGGTCAGAACGGAAGAAAACCAAGAAAAACAGGGTTAGAGCGGAAGAAAACCAAGAAAAGCAGGGTTAGAGCGGAAGAAAACCAAGAAAAGCCGGGTTAGAACGGAAGAAAACCAAGAAAACCGGGGTTAGAGCCGAAGAAAACCAAGAAAAACAGGGTTAGAGCGGAAGAAAACCAAGAAAAACAGGGTTAGAGCGGAAGAAAACAAAGAAAAGCAGGGTTAGAGCGGAAGAATACCAAGAAAAACAGGCTTAGAGCCGGAGAAAACCAAGGAAAGCAAGGTTAGAGCCGAAAAAAACCAAGAAAAACAGGGTTAGAGCCGAAAAAAAACAAGAAAAGCCAGGTTAGAACGGAAGAAAACCAAGAAAAACAGGATTAGAACAGAAGAAAACCGAGAAAAACAGGTTAGGGAGGAAGAAAACCAAGAAAAGCCGGGTTAGAACGTAAGAAAACCAAGAAAAACGGGGTTAGAGCCGAAGAAAACCAAGAAAAGCAGGGTTAGAGCAGAAAAAAACCAAGAAAAGCAGGGTTAGAGCAGAAAAAAACCAAGAAAAACAGGGTTAGAGCCGAAAAAAACCACGAAAAACAGGGTTAGAGCTGAAAAAAACCAAGAAAAACAGGGTTAGAGCGGAACAAAACCAAGAAAAACAGGGTTAGAACGGAAGAAAATTAAGAAAAACAGGGTTAGAGCAGAAGAAAACCAAGAAAAGTCGGGTTAGAACGGAAGAAAACCAAGAAAAACAGGGTTAGAGTAGAAGAAAACCAAGAAAAACAGGGTTAGAGCCGAAGAAAACCAAGAAAAACGGGGTTAGAGCGGAAGAAAACCAAGAAAAACAGGGTTAGAGCCGGAGAAATCCAAAAAAAGCCTGTTAGAATAAAAGAAAACCAAGAAAAACAAGGTTAGAGCTGAAAAAAACCAAGAAAATCCGAGTTACAACGAAAGAAAACCAAGAAAAACAGGGTTAGATCCGAAAAAAACCAAGAAAAACAGGGTTAGATCCGAAAAAAACCAAGAAAAACAGGGTTAGAGCCGAAAAAATACAAGAAAAGCCGGGTTAGAACGAAAGAAAACAAAGAAAAACAGGGTTAGAGCCGAAAAAAAACAAGAAAAGCCGGGTTAGAACGGCAGAAAACCAAGAAAAACAGAGTTAGAGCCGAAAAAAACCAAGAAAAGCCTGGTTAGAACGGAAGAAATCCAAGAAAAACAGGGTTAGAGCTGAAAAACCAAGAAAAACAGGGTTAGAGCGAAAGAAAACCAAGAAAAACAGGGTTAGAGCCGAAAAATACCAAGAAAAACAGGGTTAGAGCCGAAAAAAACCAAGAAAAACAGGGTTAGAGCGGAAGAATACCAAGAAAAACAGGCTTAGTGCCGGAGAAAACTAAGGAAAGCAAGGTTAGAGCCGAAAAAAAACCAAGAAAAACAGGGTTAGAGCCGAAAAAAACCAAGAAAAGCCAGGTTAGAACGGAAGAAAACCAAGAAAAACAGGGTTAGAACAGAAGAAAACCGAGAAAAACAGGTTAGAGCGGAAGAAAACCAAGAAAAGCCAGGTTAGAACGGAAGAAAACCAAGAAAAACGGGATTAGAGCCGAAGAAAACCAAGAAAAGCTGTGTTAGAGCCGAAAAAAACCAAGAAAAGCAGGGTTAGAGCAGAATAAAACCAAGAAAAACAGGGTTAGAGCCGAAAAAACAAAGAAATACAGGGTTAGAGCTGAAAAAAACCAAGAAAAACAGGGTTAGAGCGGAAGAAAACCAAGAAAAACTGGGTTAGAGCAGAAGAAAACCAAGAAAAGCCGGGTTAGAACGGAAGAAAACCAAGAAAAACAGGGCTAGAGTAGAAGAAAACCAAGAAAAACAGGGTTAGAGCCGAAGAAAACCAAGAAAAACGGGGTTAGAGGGGAAGAAAACCAAGAAAAACAGGGTTAGAGCTGAAAAAAAACAAGAAAAGCCGAGTTAGAACGAAAGAAAACCAAGAAAAACAGGGTTAGATCCGAAAAAAAAAAAGAAAAACAGGGTTAGAGCCGAAAAAAACCAAGAAAAACAGGGTTAGAGCCAAAAAAAAACAAGAAAAGCCGGGTAAGAACGAAAGAAAACCAAGAAAAGCAGGGTTAGAGCCGAAAAAAAACTAGAAAAGCCGGGTTAGAACGGCAGAAAACCAAGAAAAACAGAGTTAGAGCCGAAAAAACCCAAGAAAAACAGGGTTAGAGCCGAAAAAAACCAAGAAAAGCCGGGTTAGAACGGAAGAAAACCAAGAAAAACAGGGTTAGAGCTGAAAAAAACCAAGAAAAACAGGGTTAGAGCGAAAGAAAACCAAGAAAAACAGGGTTAGAGCCGAAAAAAACCAAGAAAAACAGGGTTAGAGCCGAAAAAAACAAAGAAAAACAGGGTTAGAGCGGAAGATAACCAAGAAAAACAGGGTTAGAGCCGGAGAAAACCAAGGAAAGCAGGATTAGAGCCGAAAAAAAACAAGAAAAACAGGGTTAGAGCCGAAAAAAACCAAGAAAAGCCGGGTAAGAACGGAAGAAAACCAAGAAAAACAGTGTTAGAGCTGAAAAAAACCAAGAAAAACAGGGTAAGAGCCAAAGAAAACCAAGAAAAGCTGGGTTAGAACGGAAGAAAACCAAGAAAAACAGGGTTAGAGCCGAAGAAAACCAAGAAAAACACGGTTAGAGCCGAAGAAAGCCAAGGAAAGCAGGGTTAGAGCCGAAAAAAACCAAGAAAAGCCAGGTTAGAACGGAAGAAAACCAAGAAAAACAGGGTTAGAACGGAAGAAAACCGAGAAAAACAGGGTTAGAGCGGAAGAAAACCAAGAAAAGCCGGGTTAGAGCGGAAGAAAACCAAGAAAAACGGGGTTAGAGCGGAAGAAAACCAAGAAAAACAGGGTTAGAGCGGAGGAAAACCAAGAAAAGCCGGGTTAGAACAGAAGAAAACCAAGAAAAACGGGGTTAGAGCCAAAGAAAACCAAGAAAAACAGGGTTAGAACGGAATAAAACCAAGAAAAAAAGGTTTAGAGCCGAAAAAAACCAAGAAAAACAGGGTTAGAGCCGAAAAAAACCAAGAAAAGCCGGGTTTGAACGGAGGAAAACCAAGAAAAACAGGGTTAGAGCGGAAAAAAAGCAAGAAAAGCAGGGTTACAGGAGAAGAAAACCAAAAAAAACAGGGTTAGAGCCGGAGAAAAGCAAGAAAAACAGGGTTAGAGCCGAAAAAAACCAAGAAAAACAGGATTAGAGCCGAATAAAAACAAGAAAAATAGGGTTAGAGCAGAAGAAAACCAAGAAAAGAAGTGTTAGAGCCGAAGAAAACCAAGAAAAACAGGGTTAGAGCGGAAGAAAACCAAGAAAAACAGGGTTAGAGCGGAAAAAACCATGATAAACAGGGTTAGAGCCGAAGAAACCCAAGAAAAACAGGGTTAGAGCAGAAGAAAACCAAGAAAAACAGGGTTAGAGCCGGAGAAAACCAAGAAAAGCAGGGTAAGAGCCGAAAAAAACCAAGAAAAGGAGGGTTAAAGCCGAAAAAAAACAAGAAAAACAGGGTTGGAGCGGAAGAAAACAAAAAAGAAAAACAGGGTTAGAGCCGAAAAAAACCAAGAAAAACAGGGTTAGAGCGGAAGAAAACCAAGAAAAACAGGGTTAGAGAAGGAAAAAACCAAGAAAAACAGGGTTAGAGCCGAAAAAAACAAAGAAAAACATGGTTAGAGCGGAAGATAACCAAGAAAAACAGGGTTAGAGCCGGAGAAAACCAAGGAAAGCAGGATTAGAGCCGAAAAAAAACAAGAAAAACAGGGTTAGAGCCGAAAAAAACCAAGAAAAACAGGGTTAGAGCTGAAAAAAACCAAGAAAAACAGGGTTAGAGCCAAAGAAAACCAAGAAAAGCTGGGTTAGAACGGAAGAAAACCAAGAAAAACAAGATTAGAGCCGAAGAAAACCAAGAAAAACACGGTTAGAGCCGAAGAAAGCCAAGGAAAGCAGGGTTAGAGCCGAAAAAAAACCAAGAAAAACAGGGTTAGAGCCGAAAAAAACCAAGAAAAGCCAGGTTAGAACGGAAGAAAACCAAGAAAAACAGGGATAGAACGGAAGAAAACCGAGAAAAACAGGGTTAGAGTAGAAGAAAACCAAGAAAAGCCGGGTTAGAGCGGAAGAAAACGAAGAAAAACGGGGTTAGAGCCGAAGAAAACCAAGAAAAACAGGGTTAGAGCGGAAGAAAACCAAGAAAAACAGGGTTAGAGCGGAGGAAAACCAAGAAAAGCCGGGTTAGAACAGAAGAAAACCAAGAAAAACGGGTTTAGAGCGAAAGAAAACCAAGAAAAAGAGGGTTAGAACGGAAGAAAACCAAGAAAAACAGTGTTAGAGCTGAAAAAAACCAAGAAAAACAGGATTAGAGCCGAAAAAAAAACAAGAAAAACAGGGTTAGAGCAGAAGAAAACCAAGAAAAGAAGTGTTAGAGCGGAAGAAAACCAAGAAAAAAGGCTTAGAGCGGAAGAAAACCAAGAAAAACAGGGTTAGAGCGGAAAAAACCATGATAAACAGGGTTAGAGCCGACGAAAACCAAGAAAAACAGGGTTAGAGCAGAAGAAAACCAAGAAAAACAGGGTTAGAGCCGTGGAAAACCAAGAAAAACACGGTAAGAGCCGAAAAAAACCAAGAAAAGGAGGGTTAGAACCGAATAAAACCAAGAAAAACAGGGTTGGAGCGGAAGAAAACAAAAAAGAAAAACAGGGTTAGAGCCGAAAAAAAACAAGAAAAACAGGGTTAGAGCGGAAGAAAACCAAGAAAAACAGGGTTAGAGCCGGAAAAAACCAAGGAAAGCAGGGTTAGAGCCGAAAAAAAACCAAGAAAAACAGGGTTAGAGTTGAAAAAAACCAAGAAAAGCCAGGTTAGAACGGAAGAAAACCAAGAAAAACAGGGTTAGAGCGGAAGAAAACCAAGAAAAACAGGGTTAGAGCGGAAGAAAACCAAGAAAAGCAGGGTTAGAGCGGAAGAAAACCAAGAAAAACAGGGTTAGAGCGGAAAAAAACCAAGAAAAACAGGGTTAGAGCCGAAAAAAATCAAAAAGAATAGGGTTAGAGCCGAAAAAAACAAGAAAAGCCGGGTTAGAACGGAAGAAAACCAAGAAGAACAGGGTTAGAGTGGAAGAAAACCAAGAAATGTAGGGTTACTGTGGAAGAAAACCAAGAAAAACAGGGTTAGAGCCAAAAAAAACAAGAAAAGCAGGGTTAGAGCGGAAGAAAACCAAGAAAAACCGGGTTAGAACGGAAGAAAACCAAGAAAAACAGGGTTAGAGCGGAAGAAAACCAAGAAAAGCCGGGTTAGAGCCGAAGAAAACCAAGAAAAACAGGGTTAGAGCCGAAGAAAACCAAGAAAAACAGGCTTAGAGCCGAAAAAAACCAAGAAAAACAGGGTTAGAGCCGAAAAAAAACAAGAAAAGCCGGGTTAGAAAGAAAGAAAACAAAGAAAAACAGGGTTAGAGCGGAATAAAACCAAGATAAACAGGGTTAGAGCCGAAGAAAACCAAGAAAAACAGGGTTAGAGCGGAAGAAAACGGAGAAAAGCCGGGTTAGAACGGAAGAAAACCAAGAAAAACAGGGTTAGAGCCAAAGAAAACCAAGAAAAGCAGGGTTAGAGAGGAAGAAAACCAAGAAAAGCAGGGTTAGAGAGGAAGAAAACCAAGAAAAGCCGGGTTAGAACGGAAGAAAACCAAGAAAACCGGGGTTAGAGCCGAAGAAAACCAAGAAAAACAGGGTTAGAGCGGAAGAAAACCAAGAAAAACAGGGTTAGAGCGGAAGAAAACAAAGAAAAGCAGGGTTAGAGCCGAAAAAAACCAAGAAAAACAGGGTTAGAGCCGAAAAAAACCAAGAAAAACAGGGTAGGAGCGGAAGAATACCAAGAAAAACAGGCTTAGAGCCGGAGAAAACCAAGGAAAGCAAGGTTAGAGCCGAAAAAAAACAAGAAAAACAGGGTTAGAGCCGAAAAAAAACAAGAAAAGCCAGGTTAGAACGGAAGAAAACCAAGAAAAACAGGGTTAGAATGGAAGAAAACCGAGAAAAACAGGGTTAGAGCGGAAGAAAACAAAGAAAAGCCGGGTTAGAACGGAAGAAAACCAAGAAAAACGGGGTTAGAGCGGAAGAAAACCAAGAAAAACAGGGATAGAGCGGAAGAAAACCAAGAAAAACAGGGTTAGAGCGGAAGAAAACAAAGAAAAGCAGGGTTAGAGCAGAAAAAAACCAAGAAAAACAGGGTTAGAGCCGAAAAAAACCAAGAAAAACAGGGTTAGAGCGGAAAAAAACCAAGAAAAGCAGGGTTAGAACGGAAAAAACCAAGAAAAACAGGGTTAGAGCAGAAGAAAACCAAGAAAAGCCGAGTTTGAACGGAAGAAAACAAAGAAAAACGGGGTTAGAGCCAAAAAACCAAGAAAAACAGGGTTAGAGCCGAAGAAAACCAAGAAAAACAGGGTTAGAGCGGAAGAAAACCAAAAAAAACAGGGTTAGAGCAGAAAAAAAACAAGAAAAACAGGGTTAGAGCGGAAGAAAACAAAGAAAAGCAGGGTTAGAGCGGAAGAAAACCAAGAAAAACAGGGTTAGAGCCGAAAAAAAACAAGAAAAACAGGGTTAGTGCCGAAAAAACCCAAGAAAAACAGGGTTAGAGCGGAAGAAAACCAAGAAAAGCCGGGTTAGAGCCAAAAAAAACAAGAAAAACAGGGTTAGAGCCGAAAAAAACCAAGAAAAACAGTGTTAGAGCGGAAGAATACCAAGAAAAACAGGCTTAGAGCCGGAGAAAATCAAGGAAAGCAGGGTTAGGGCCGAAAAAAACCAAGAAAAACAGGGTTAGAGTTGAAAAAAAACAAGAAAAGCCGGATTAGAACGGAAGAAAACCAAGAAAAACAGGGTTAGAGCCGAAAAAATCCAAGAAAAGCCGGGTTAGAACGAAAGAAAACCAAGAAAAACAGGGTTAGAGCGGAATAAAACCAAGATAAACAGGGTTAGAGCCGAAGAAAACCAAGAAAAACAGGGTTAGAGCGGAAGAAAACGGAGAAAAGCCGGGTTAGAACGGAAGAAAACCAAGAAAAACAGGGTTAGAGCGGAAGAAAACCAAGAAAAGCAGGGTTAGAGAGGAAGAAAACCAAGAAAAGCCGGGTTAGAACGGAAGAAAACCAAGAAAACCGGGGTTAGAGCCGAAGAAAACCAAGAAAAAGAGGTTAGAGCGGAAGAAAACCAAGAAAAGCCGGGTTAGAACGGAAGAAAACCAAGAAAAACGGGGTTAGAGCCGAAGAAAACCAAGAAAAGCTGGGTTAGAGCCGAAAAACACCAAGAAAAGCAGGGTTAGAGCGGAAGAATACCAAGAAAAAAAGCTTAGAGCCGAAGAAAAACAAGGAAAGCAAGGTTAGAGCCGAAAAAAACCAAGAAAAGCCAGGTTAGAACGGAAGAAAACGAAGAAAAACAGGGTTAGAACGGAAGAAAACCGTGAAATACAGGGTTAGAGCGGAAGAAAACCAAGAAAAGCCGGGTTAGAACGGAAGAAAACCAAGAAAAACGGGGTTAGAGCCGAAGAAAACCAAGAAAAACAGAGATAGAGCCGAAGAAAACCAAGAAAAACAGGGTTAGAGCGGAAGAAAACAAAGAAAAGCAGGGTTAGAGCCGGAAAAAATCAAGAAAAACAGGGTTAGAGCCGAAAAAAACCAAGAAAAAAAGGGTTAGAGCGGAAAAAAAAACCAAGAAAAGCAGGGTTAGAGCGGAAGAAAACCAAGAAAAACAGGGTTAGAGCAGAAGAAAACCAAGAAAAGCCGGGTTTGAACGGAAGAAAACAAAGAAAAACAGGGTTAGAGCCGAAGAAAACCAAGAAAAGCAGGGTTAGAGCGGAAGAAAACCAAGAAAAACAGGGTTAGAGCCAAAAAAAACCAAGAAAAACAGGGTTAGAACCGAAAAAAACCAAGAAAAACAGGGTTAGAGCGGAAGAAAACAAAGAAAAGCAGGGTTAGAGCGGAAGAAAACCAAGAAAAACAGGGTTAGAGCCGAAAAAAACCAAGAAAAACAGGGTTAGAGCCGAAAAAAACCAAGAAAAGCCGGGTTAGAACGGATGAAAATTAAGAAAAACAGGGTTAGAGCCGAAAAAAAACAAGAAAAGCAGGGTTAGAATGGAAGAAAACGAAGAAAAACAGAGTTAGAGCCGAAGAAAACCAAGAAAAGCCGGGTTAGAACGGAAAAAAACCAGGAAAAACAGGGTTAGAGCTGAAGAAAACCAAGAAAAACAGGGTTAGAGCCGAAAAAAACCAAGAAAAACAGTGTTAGAAAGGAAGAAAACCAAGAAAAGCCGGGTTAGATCGGAAGTAAACCAAGAAGAACAGGGTTAGAGTTGAAAAAAAAACAAGAAAAACAGGGTTAGAGCGGAAGAAATCCAAGAAAAACAGGCTTAGAGCCGGAGAAAACAAAGGAAAGCAGGGTTAGAGCCGAAATAAAACCAAGAAAAACAGGGTTAGAGCCGAAAAAAACCAAGAAAAGCCAGGTTAGAACGGAAGAAAACCAAGAAAAACAGGGTTAGAGCGGAAGAAAACCAAGAAAAACAGGGTTAGTGCGGAAGAAAACCAAGAAAAGCAGGGTTAGAGCCGGAAAAAACCAAGAAAAGCCGGGTTAGAGCCGAGGAAATACCAAGAAAAACAGGGTTAGAGCCGAAAAAAACCAAGAAAAACAGGGTTAGAGCCGAAAAAAAACAAGAAAAGCCGGGTTAGAACGGAAGAAAACCAAGAAAAACAGGGTTAGAGAGGAAGAAAACCAAGAAAAGCAGGGTTAGAGTGGAATAAAACAAAGAGAAACAGGGTTAGAGCGGAAGAAAAGAAAGAAAAACAGGGTTAGAGCGGAAGAAAACCAAGAAAAGCCGGGTTGGAACGGAAGAAAACCAAGAAAAGCAGGGTTGGAACGGAAGAGAACCAAGAAAAGCAGGGTTACGGCAGATGAAATCCAAGGAAAACTGGGTTAGAGCCGAAGAAAACCAAGAACAACCGGGTTAGAGCCGAAAAAAACCAAGAAAAACAGTGTTAGAGCGGAAGAAAACCAAGAAAAGCCGGGTTAGAGCAGAAGAAATCCAAGAAAAACAGGGTTAAAGCCGAAAAAAACCAAGAAAAACAGGGTTAGAGCGGAAGAATACCAAGAAAAACAGGCTTAGAGCCGGAGAAAACCAAGGAAAGCAGGGTTAGAGACGAAAAAAACCAAGAAAAACAGGGTTAGAGCCGAAGAAAACCAAGAAAAACAGGGTAAGAGCGGAATAAAACCAAGATAAACAGGGTTAGAGCCGAAGAAAACCAAGAAAAACGGGGTTAGAGCGGAAGAAAACGAAGAAAAGCCGGGTTAGAACGGAAGAAAACCAAGAAAAACAGGGTTAGAGCGGAAGATAACCAAGAAAAAAAGGGTTAGAGAGGAAGAAAAACAAGAAAACAGGGTTAGAGCTGAAGAGAACCAAGAAAAACAGGGTTAGAGCTGAAAAAAACCAAGAAAAACAGGGTTAGAGCGGAAGAAAACCAAGAAAAACAGGGTTAGAGCCGAAGAAAACCAAAAAAAAAAGGGTTAGAGCCGAAGAAATCCAAGAAAAACAGGGTTAGAGCCGAAGAAAACAAAGAAAAGCAGGGTTAGAGCGGAAGAAAACCAAGAAAAACAGGGTTAGAGCCGAAAAAAACCAAGAAAAACAGGGTTAGAGCGGAAGAAAACAAAGAAAAGCAGGGATAGAGCCAAAAAAAAACAAGAAAAGCAGGGTTAGAACGGAAGAAAACCAAGAAAAACAGAGTTAGAGCCGAAGAAAACCAAGAAAAGCCGGGTTAGAACGGAAAAAAACCATTAAAAACAGGGTTAGAGCGGAAGAAATCCAAGAAAAGCCGGGTTAGTACGGAAGAAACCCAGGAAAAACAGGGTTAGAGCCGAAAAAAAACAAGAAAAACAGGGTTAGATCGGAAGAAAACCAAGAAAAGCCGGGTTAGAGCGGAAGTAAACCAATAAGAACAGGGTTAGAGCCGAAAAAAAACAAGAAAAACAGGTTTAGAGCCGAAAAAAACCAAGAAAAACAGGCTTACAGCCGGAGAAAACCAAAGAAAGCAAGGTGAGAGCCGAAAAAAACCCAAGAAAAACAGGGTTAGAGCCGAAAGAAACCCAAGAAAAACACGGTTAGAGCCGAAAAAAACCAAGAAAAGCCGGGTTAGAACGGAAGAAAACAAAGATAAACGGGGTTAGAGCGGAAGAAAACCAAGAATAGCAGGGTTAGAGCGGAAGAAAACCAAGAAAAACAGGGTTAGAGCTGAAAAAAACCAAGAAAAGCCGGGTTAGAACGGAAGAAAATTAAGATAAACAGGGTTAGAGCCGAAAAAAAAAAAAGAAAAGCAGGGTTAGAATGGAAGAAAACCAAGAAAAACAGAGTTAGAGCCGAAGAAAACCAAGAAAAGCCGGGTTAGAACGGAAAAAAACCAAGAAAAACAGTGTTAGAAAGGAAGAAAACCAAGAAAAGCCAGGTTAGAGCGGAAGTAAACCAAGAAGAACAGGGTTAGAGCCGAAAAAAAACCAAGAAAAACAGGGTTAGAGCCGAAAAAAACCAAGAAAAACAGGGTTAGAGCGGAAGAAAACGGAGAAAAGCCGGGTTAGAACGGAAGAAAACCAAGAAAAACAGGGTTAGAGCGGAAGAAAACCAAGAAAAGCAGGGTTAGAGAGGAAGAAAACCAAGAAAAGCCGGGTTAGAACGGAAGAAAACCAAGAAAACCGGGGTTAGAGCCGAAGAAAACCAAGAAAAAGAGGTTAGAGCGGAAGAAAACCAAGAAAAGCCGGGTTAGAACGGAAGAAAACCAAGAAAAACGGGGTTAGAGCCGAAGAAAACCAAGAAAAGCTGGGTTAGAGCCGAAAAAAAACAAGAAAAGCAGGGTTAGAGCGGAAGAATACCAAGAAAAAAAGCTTAGAGCCGAAGAAAAACAAGGAAAGCAAGGTTAGAGCCGAAAAAAACCAAGAAAAGCCAGGTTAGAACGGAAGAAAACGAAGAAAAACAGGGTTAGAACGGAAGAAAACCGTGAAATACAGGGTTAGATCGGAAGAAAACCAAGAAAAGCCGGGTTAGAACGGAAGAAAACCAAGAAAAACGGGGTTAGAGCCGAAGAAAACCAAGAAAAACAGAGATAGAGCCGAAGAAAACCAAGAAAAACAGGGTTAGAGCGGAAGAAAACAAAGAAAAGCAGGGTTAGAGCCGGAAAAAATCAAGAAAAACAGGGTTAGAGCCGAAAAAAACCAAGAAAAAAAGGGTTAGAGCGGAAAAAAAAACCAAGAAAAGCAGGGTTAGAGCGGAAGAAAACCAAGAAAAACAGGGTTAGAGCAGAAGAAAACCAAGAAAAGCCGGGTTTGAACGGAAGAAAACAAAGAAAAACAGGGTTAGAGCCGAAGAAAACCAAGAAAAGCAGGGTTAGAGCGGAAGAAAACCAAGAAAAACAGGGTTAGAGCCAAAAAAAACCAAGAAAAACAGGGTTAGAACCGAAAAAAACCAAGAAAAACAGGGTTAGAGCGGAAGAAAACAAAGAAAAGCAGGGTTAGAGCGGAAGAAAACCAAGAAAAACAGGGTTAGAGCCGAAAAAAACCAAGAAAAACAGGGTTAGAGCCGAAAAAAACCAAGAAAAGCCGGGTTAGAACGGATGAAAATTAAGAAAAACAGGGTTAGAGCCGAAAAAAAACAAGAAAAGCAGGGTTAGAATGGAAGAAAACGAAGAAAAACAGAGTTAGAGCCGAAGAAAACCAAGAAAAGCCGGGTTAGAACGGAAAAAAACCAGGAAAAACAGGGTTAGAGCTGAAGAAAACCAAGAAAAACAGGGTTAGAGCCGAAAAAAACCAAGAAAAACAGTGTTAGAAAGGAAGAAAACCAAGAAAAGCCGGGTTAGATCGGAAGTAAACCAAGAAGAACAGGGTTAGAGTTGAAAAAAAAACAAGAAAAACAGGGTTAGAGCGGAAGAAATCCAAGAAAAACAGGCTTAGAGCCGGAGAAAACAAAGGAAAGCAGGGTTAGAGCCGAAATAAAACCAAGAAAAACAGGGTTAGAGCCGAAAAAAACCAAGAAAAGCCAGGTTAGAACGGAAGAAAACCAAGAAAAACAGGGTTAGAGCGGAAGAAAACCAAGAAAAACAGGGTTAGTGCGGAAGAAAACCAAGAAAAGCAGGGTTAGAGCCGGAAAAAACCAAGAAAAGCCGGGTTAGAGCCGAGGAAATACCAAGAAAAACAGGGTTAGAGCCGAAAAAAACCAAGAAAAACAGGGTTAGAGCCGAAAAAAAACAAGAAAAGCCGGGTTAGAACGGAAGAAAACCAAGAAAAACAGGGTTAGAGAGGAAGAAAACCAAGAAAAGCAGGGTTAGAGTGGAATAAAACAAAGAGAAACAGGGTTAGAGCGGAAGAAAAGAAAGAAAAACAGGGTTAGAGCGGAAGAAAACCAAGAAAAGCCGGGTTGGAACGGAAGAAAACCAAGAAAAGCAGGGTTGGAACGGAAGAGAACCAAGAAAAGCAGGGTTACGGCAGATGAAATCCAAGGAAAACTGGGTTAGAGCCGAAGAAA
Source organism: Coturnix japonica (assembly GCF_054131305.1). Lineage (NCBI taxonomy): Eukaryota > Metazoa > Chordata > Aves > Galliformes > Phasianidae > Coturnix > Coturnix japonica. Next base: position 2,514,485 of record NW_028188946.1, read on the forward strand.
ACCAAGAACAACCGGGTTAGAGCCGAAAAAAACCAAGAAAAACAGTGTTAGAGCGGAAGAAAACCAAGAAAAGCCGGGTTAGAGCAGAAGAAATCCAAGAAAAACAGGGTTAAAGCCGAAAAAAACCAAGAAAAACAGGGTTAGAGCGGAAGAATACCAAGAAAAACAGGCTTAGAGCCGGAGAAAACCAAGGAAAGCAGGGTTAGAGACGAAAAAAACCAAGAAAAACAGGGTTAGAGCCGAAGAAAACCAAGAAAAACAGGGTAAGAGCGGAATAAAACCAAGATAAACAGGGTTAGAGCCGAAGAAAACCAAGAAAAACGGGGTTAGAGCGGAAGAAAACGAAGAAAAGCCGGGTTAGAACGGAAGAAAACCAAGAAAAACAGGGTTAGAGCGGAAGATAACCAAGAAAAAAAGGGTTAGAGAGGAAGAAAAACAAGAAAACAGGGTTAGAGCCGAAGAGAACCAAGAAAAACAGGGTTAGAGCTGAAAAAAACCAAGAAAAACAGGGTTAGAGCGGAAGAAAACCAAGAAAAACAGGGTTAGAGCCGAAGAAAACCAAAAAAAAAAGGGTTAGAGCCGAAGAAATCCAAGAAAAACAGGGTTAGAGCCGAAGAAAACAAAGAAAAGCAGGGTTAGAGCGGAAGAAAACCAAGAAAAACAGGGTTAGAGCCGAAAAAAACCAAGAAAAACAGGGTTAGAGCGGAAGAAAACAAAGAAAAGCAGGGATAGAGCCAAAAAAAAACAAGAAAAGCAGGGTTAGAACGAAAGAAAACCAAGAAAAACAGAGTTAGAGCCGAAGAAAACCAAGAAAAGCCGGGTTAGAACGGAAAAAAACCATTAAAAACAGGGTTAGAGCGGAAGAAATCCAAGAAAAGCCGGGTTAGTACGGAAGAAACCCAGGAAAAACAGGGTTAGAGCCGAAAAAAAACAAGAAAAACAGGGTTAGATCGGAAGAAAACCAAGAAAAGCCGGGTTAGAGCGGAAGTAAACCAATAAGAACAGGGTTAGAGCCGAAAAAAAACAAGAAAAACAGGTTTAGAGCCGAAAAAAACCAAGAAAAACAGGCTTACAGCCGGAGAAAACCAAAGAAAGCAAGGTGAGAGCCGAAAAAAACCCAAGAAAAACAGGGTTAGAGCCGAAAGAAACCCAAGAAAAACACGGTTAGAGCCGAAAAAAACCAAGAAAAGCCGGGTTAGAACGGAAGAAAACAAAGATAAACGGGGTTAGAGCGGAAGAAAACCAAGAATAGCAGGGTTAGAGCGGAAGAAAACCAAGAAAAACAGGGTTAGAGCCGAAAAAAACCAAGAAAAGCCGGGTTAGAACGGAAGAAAATTAAGATAAACAGGGTTAGAGCCGAAAAAAAAAAAAGAAAAGCAGGGTTAGAATGGAAAAAAACCAAGAAAAACAGAGTTAGAGCCGAAGAAAACCAAGAAAAGCCGGGTTAGAACGGAAAAAAACCAAGAAAAACAGTGTTAGAAAGGAAGAAAACCAAGAAAAGCCAGGTTAGAGCGGAAGTAAACCAAGAAGAACAGGGTTAGAGCCGAAAAAAAACCAAGAAAAACAGGGTTAGAGCCGAAAAAAACCAAGAAAAACAGGGTTAGAGCCGAAAAAAACCAAGAAAAGCCGGGTTAGAACGGATGAAAATTAAGAAAAACAGGGTTAGAGCCGAAAAAAACCAAGAAAAGCAGGGTTAGAATGGAAGAAAACGAAGAAAAACAGAGTTAGAGCCGAAGAAAACCAAGAAAAGCCGGGTTAGAACGGAAAAAAACCAGGAAAAACAGGGTTAGAGCGGAATAAAACCAAGATAAACAGGGTTATAGCCGAAAAAAACCAAGAAAAGCCGGGTTAGAGTCGAAGAAAACCAAGAAAAACAGGGTTAGAGCCGGAAAAAAACAAGAAAAACAGGGTTAGAGCCGAAAAAAAACAAGAAAAGCCAGGTTAGAACGGAAGAAAACCAAGAAAAACAGGGTTAGAGCGGAAGAAAACCAAGAAAAGCAGGGTTAGAGCCGAAAAAAACCAAGAAAAACAGGGTTAGAACGGAAGAAAACAAAGATAAACGGGGTTAGAGCGGAAGAAAACCAAGAAAAGCAGGGTTAGAGCGGAAGAAAACCAAGAAAAACAGGGTTAGAGCCGAAAAAAAACAAGAAAAACAGGGATAGAGCCGAAAAAAAACAAGAAAAACAGGGTTAGAGCGGAAGAAAACAAAGAAAAGCCGGGTTAGAACGGAAGAAAATTAAGAAAAACAGGGATAGAGCCGAAAAAAAACAAGAAAAGCAGGGTTAGAATGGAAGAAAACCAAGAAAAACAGAGTTAGAGCCGAAGAAAACCAAGAAAAACAGGGTTAGAGCAAAAGAAAACCAAGAAAAACTGGGTTAGAGCGGAAGAAAACCAAGAAAAACAGGGTTAGAGCGGAAGAAAACCAAGAAAAACAGGGTTAGTGCCGAAAAAAAACGAGAAAAGCCGGGTTAGAACGGAAGAAAACCAAGAAAAACAGTTTTAGAGTAGAAAAAAGGGGTTAGGGTTAGGGTTAGGGTTAGGGTTAGGGTTAGGGTTAGGGTTAGGGTTAGGGTTAGGGTTAGGGGTAGGGTTAGGGTTAGGGTTAGGGTTAGGGTTAGGGTTAGGGTTAGGGCTAGAGTAGGGTTAGGGTTAGGGTAGGGTTAAGGTTAGGGTTAGGGTTAGCGTTAGGATTAGGGTTAGGGTTAGGGTTAGGGTTAGGGTTAGGGTTAGGGTTAGGGTTAGGGTTAGGGTTAGGGTTAGGGTTTGGGTTAGGGTTAGGGTTAGGGTTAGGGCTAGCGTAGGGTTAGGGTTAGGGTTAGGGTTAGGGTTTGGGTTAGGGTTAGGGTTAGGGTTAGGGTTAGGGTTAGGGTTAGGGTTAGGGTTAGGGTTGTGGTTAGGGTTAGGGTTAGGGTTACGATTAGGGTAGGGTTAGGGTTAGGGTTAGGGTTAGGGTTAGGGTTAGGGTTAGGGTTAGGGTTAGGGTTAGGGTTAGGGTTAGGGTTAGGATTAGGGTTTGGGTTAGGGTTTGGGTTAGAGTTAGGGTTAGGGTTAGGGTTAGGGTTAGGGTTTTTTTTCTTGTTTTTTTTTGGCTCTTACCCTGTTTTTCTTGGTTTTCTTCCGTTCTATCCCGGTATTCTTGTTCTTTTTTGGCTCTTACCCTGTTTTTCTTGGTTTTCTTCCGTTCTAACCCTGTTTTTCTTGGTTTACTTCGGCTCTAACCCTGTTTTTCTTGGTTTTTTTCGGCTCTAACCCTGTTCTTCTTGGTTTTTTTCGGCTCTAACCCTGTTTTTCTTGGTTTTCTTCGGCTCTAACCCTGTTTTTCTTGTTTTTTTCGGCTCTAACCCTGTTTTTCTTGGTTTTCTTCCGCTCTAACCCTGCTTTTCTTGGTTTTCTTCGGCTCTAACCCCGTTTTTCTTGGTTTTCTTCCGTTCTAAAACCCTGTTTTTCTTGGTTTTCTTCGGCTCTAACCCTGTTTTTCTTGGTTTTCTTCCGTTCTAACCTGGCTTTTCTTGGATTTTTTCGGCTCTAACGCTGTTTTTCTTGGATTTTTCCGCTCTAACCCTGCTTTTCTTGGTTTTATTCCGCTCTAACTCCGTTTTTCTTGGTTTTCTTCCGTTCTAACCCTACTTTTCTTGGTTTTCTTTCGCTCTAACCCTGTTTTTCTTGGTTTTCTTCGGCTCTAACCCGGCTTTTCTTGGTTTTCTTCGGCTCAAACCCTGTTTTTCTTGGTTTTCTTCGGCTCAAACCCTGTTTTTCTTGGTTTTCTTTTGTTCTAACCACGCTTTTCTTGTTTTTTTTCGGCTCTAACCCTGTTTTTCTTGGTTTTCATCCATTCTAACCCTGCTTTTCTTGGTTTTCATCGGCTCTAACCCTGTTTTTCTTGGTTAGAACGAAAAAAAAACAAAGAAAAACAGGGTTAGAGCAGAAGAAAACAAAGAAAAACAGGGTTAGAGCGGAATAAAACCAAGAAAAACAGGGTTAGAGCGGAAGAAAACCAAGAAAAACAGGGTAAGAGCCAAAAAATAATAGGAAAAACAGGGTTAGAGTGGAAAAAAACCAAGAAAAACAGGGTTAGAGCTGAAAAAAACCAAGAAAAGCCGGGATAGAATGGAGGAAAACCAAGAAAAACAGGGTTAGAGCGGAAGAAAACCAAGAAAAGCCGGGTTAGAACGGAAGTAAACGAAGAAAAACTGAGTTAGAAAAGAAGAAAACCAAGAAAAACAGGGTTAGAGCGGAAGGAAACCAAGAAAAACCAGGTTAGAGCCGGAGATAACCAAGGAAAGCAGAGTTAGTGCCGAAGAAAACCAAGAAAAACAGGGTTAGAGCTAAAGAAAAACAAGAAAAAAAGGGATTAGAGCCGAAAAAAACAAGAAAAACAGGGTTAGAGCCGAAAAAAAACAAGAAAAACAGGGTTAGAGCCGAAATAAACCAAGAAAAATGGGTTAGAGCGCAAGAAAACGAAGAAAAAAAAGGGTTAGAGCCGAAAAAAACTAAGAAAAACGGGGTTAGAGCCGAAGAAAACCAAGAAAAGCAGGGTTAGAGCAGAAAAAAACCAAGAAAAACAGGGTTAGAGCCGAAAAAACCAAGAAAAACAGGGTTAGAGCTGAAAAAAACCAAGAAAAACAGGGTTAGAGCGGAAAAAAACCAAGAAAAACAGGGTTAGAACGGAAGAAAATTAAGAAAAACAGGGTTAGAGCCGAAGAAAACCAAGAAAAGCCGGGTTAGAACGGAAGAAAACCAAGAAAAACAGGGTTAGAGTAGAAGAAAACCAAGAAAAACAGGGTTAGAGCCGAAGAAAACCAAGAAAAACAGGGTTAGAGCGGAAGAAAACCAAGAAAAACAGGGTTAGAGCCGGAGAAAACCAAAAAAAGCCTGTTAGAATAAAAGAAAACCAAGAAAAACAGGGTTAGAGATGAAAAAAAAACAAGAAATGCCGAGTTACAACTAAAGAAAACCAAGAAAAACAGGGTTAGAGCCGAAAAAAACCAAGAAAAACAGGGTTAGAGCCGAAAAAAAACAAGAAAGACAGGGTTAGAGCCGAAAAAAAAAAGAAAAGCCGTGTTAGAACAAAAGAAAACCAAGAAAAACACGGTTAGAGCTGAAAAAAAACAAGAAAAGCCGGGTTAGAACGGCAGAAAACCAAGAAAAACAGAGTTAGAGCCGAAAAAACCCAAGAAAAACAGGGTTAGAGCCGAAAAAAAACAAGAAAAGCCGGGTAAGAACGAAAGAAAACCAAGAAAAACAGGGTAAGAGCCAAAAAAAACCAAGAAAAGCCGGGTTAGAACGGAAGAAAACCAAGAAAAACAGGGTTAGAGCTGAAAAAAACCAAGAAAAACAGGGTTAGAGCGAAAGAAAACCAAGAAAAACAGGGTTAGAGCCGAAAAAAAAAAAGAAAAACAGGGTTAGAGCGGAAGATAACCAAGAAAAACAGGGTTAGAGCCGGAGAAAACCAAGAAAAACAGGGTTAGAGCCGAAAAAAAACAAGAAAAACAGGGTTAGAGCCGAAAAAAACCAAGAAAAGCCGGGTAAGAACGGAAGAAATCCAAGAAAAACAGGGTAAGAGCCAAAAAAAACCAAGAAAAGCCGGGTTAGAACGGAAGAAAACCAAGAAAAACAGGGTTAGAGCCGAAAAAAACCAAGAAAAACTAAGAGCCAAAGAAAACCAAGAAAAGCAGGGTTAGAACGGAAGAAAACCAAGAAAAACAGGGTTACAGCCGAAGAAAACCAAGAAAAACACGGTTAGAGCCGAAGAAAGCCAAGGAAAGCAGGGTTAGAGCCGAAAAAAAACTAAGAAAAACAGGGTTAGAGCCGAAAAAAACCAAGTAAAACAGGATTAGAGCCAAAAAAACCCAAGAAAAACAGGGTTAGAGCCGAAAAAAACCAAGAAAAAAAGGGTTAGAGCCGAAAAAACCAAGAAAAACAGGGTTAGAGCCGAAAAAAACCAAGAAAAACAGGGTTAGAGCAGAAGAAAACCAAGAAAAGCCGGGTTAGAAGAAAAGAAAACCAAGAAAAACAGGGTTAGAGCAGAAAAAAACCAAGAAAAACATGGTTAGGGCCGAAGAAAACCAAGAAAAGCCAGGTTAGAACAGAAGAAAACCAAGAAAAACAGGGTTAGAGTAGAAGAAAACCAAGAAAAACAGAGTTAGAGCCGAAAAAAACCAAGAAAAGCCGGGTTAGAGCCGAAGAAAACCAAGAAAAACAGGGTTAGAGCCGGAGAAAACCAGGGAAAGTAGGGTTAGAGCCGAAAAAAACCAAGAAAAACAGGGTTAGATCGGAAGGAATACAAGAATAGCAGGGTTAGATCAAAAGAGAACCAAGAAAAGCAGGGTTAGAGCCGAAAAAAACCAAGAAAAACAGGGGTAGAGCTGAATAAAACCAAGAAAAACAGGGTTAGAGCAGAAGAAAACCAAGAAAAGCCTGTTAGAATAAAAGAAAACCAAGAAAAACTGGGTTAGAGCCGAAAAAAAACAAGAAAAACAGGGTTAGAGCCGAAAAAAACCAAGAAAAACAGAGTTAGAGCCGAAAAAAAAAAAGAAAAGCCGGGTTAGAACGGCAGAAAAACAAGAAAAACAGAGTTAGAGCCGAAAAAACCCAAGAAAAACAGGGTTAGACCCAAAAAAACCCCAGAAAAACAGGGTTAGATCGGAAGAAAGCCAAGAAAAGCAGTGTTAGAGCCGAAAAAATCCAAGAAAACCAAGGTTAGAGCGGAAGAAAACCAAGAAGAACAGGGTTAGAGCGGAAGAAAACCAAGAAAAACAGGGTTAGAGCCGAAAAAAACCAAGAAAAACAAGGTTAGAGCCGAAGAAAACCAAGAAAAACAGGGTTAGAGCAGAAGAAAACGGAGAAAAGCCGGGTTAGAACGGAAGAAAACCAAGAAAAACAGGGTTAGAGCGGAAGAAAACCAAGAAAAGCAGGGTTAGAGAGGAAGAAAACCAAGAAAAGCCGGGTTAGAACAGAAGAAAACAAAGAAAACAGGGTTAGAGCCGAAAAAAAACCAAGAAAAACAGGGTTAGAGCGGAAGAATACCAAGAAAAACAGGTTTAGAGCCGGAGAAAACCAAGGAAAGCAAGGTTAGAGCCGAAAAAAAACCAAGAAAAACAGGGTTAGAGCCGAAAAAAACCAAGAAAAGCCAGGTTAGAACGGAAGAAAACCAAGAAAACAGGGCTAGAACGGAAGAAAACCGAGAAAAACAGGGTTAGAGCGGAAGAAAACCAAGAAAAGCCGGGCTAGAACGGAAGAAAACCAAGAAAAACGGGCTTAGAGCCGAAGAAAACAAAGAAAAACAGGGTTAGAGCAGAAGAAAACAAAGAAAAGCAGGGTTAGAGCGGAAGAAAACCAAGAAAAACAGGGTAAGAGCCAAAAAATAACAAGAAAAACAGGGTTAGAGTGGAAAAAAACCAAGAAAAACAGGGTTAGAGCTGAAAAAAACCAAGAAAAGCCGGGATAGAACGGAGGAAAACCAAGAAAAACAGGGTTAGAGCGGAAGAAAACCAAGAAAAGCCGGGTTAGAACGGAAGTAAACCAAGAAAAACTGGGTTCGAAAAGAAGAAAACCAAGAAAAACAGGGTTAGAGCGGAAGGAAACCAAGAAAAACAAGGTTAGAGCCGGAGATAACCAAGGAAAGCAGGGTTAGTGCCGAAGAAAACCAAGAAAAACAGGGTTAGAGCTAAAAAAAAACAAGAAAAAAAGGGATTAGAGCCGAAAAAAACAAGAAAAACAGGGTTAGAGCCGAAAAAAAACAAGAAAAACAGGGTTAGAGCCGAAATAAACCAAGAAAAATGGGTTAGAGCGGAAGAAAACGAAGAAAAAAAAGGGTTAGAGCCGAAAAAAACTAAGAAAAACGGGGTTAGAGCCGAAGAAAACCAAGAAAAGCAGGGTTAGAGCAGAAAAAAACCAAGAAAAACAGGGTTAGAGCCGAAAAAACCAAGAAAAACAGGGTTAGAGCTGAAAAAAACCAAGAAAAACAGGGTTAGAGCGGAAGAAAACCAAGAAAAACAGGGTTAGAACGGAAGAAAATTAAGAAAAACAGGGTTAGAGCCGAAGAAAACCAAGAAAAACAGGGTTAGAGCCGGAGAAAACCAAAAAAAGCCTGTTAGAATAAAAGAAAACCAAGAAAAACAGGGTTAGAGATGAAAAAAAAACAAGAAAAGCCGAGTTACAACTAAAGAAAACCAAGAAAAACAGGGTTAGAGCCGAAAAAAACCAAGAAAAACAGGGTTAGAGCCGAAAAAAACCAAGAAAGACAGGGTTAGAGCCAAAAAAAAAAAGAAAAGCCGGGTTAGAACGAAAGAAAACCAAGAAAAACAGGGTTAGAGCTGAAAAAAACCAAGAAAAGCCGGGTTAGAACGGCAGAAAACCAAGAAAAACAGAGTTAGAGCCGAAAAAACCCAAGAAAAACAGGGTTAGAGCCGAAAAAAAACAAGAAAAGCCGGGTAAGAACGAAATTAAACCAAGAAAAACAGGGTAAGAGCCAAAAAAAACCAGGAAAAGCCGGGTTAGAACGGAAGAAAACCAAGAAAAACAGGGTTAGATCTGAAAAAAACCAAGAAAAACAGGGTTAGAGCGAAAGAAAACCAAGAAAAACAGGGTTAGAGCCGAAAAAAACCAAGAAAAACAGGGTTAGAGCCGAAAAAAAAAAAGAAAAACAGGGTTAGAGCGGAAGATAACCAAGAAAAACAGGGTTAGAGCCGGAGAAAACCAAGAAAAACAGGGTTAGAGCCGAAAAAAAAACAAGAAAAACAGGGTTAGAGCCGAAAAAAACCAAGAAAAGCCGGGTAAGAACGGAAGAAATCCAAGAAAAACAGGGTAAGAGCCAAAAAAAACCAAGAAAAGCCTGGTTAGAACGGAAGAAAACCAAGAAAAACAGGGTTAGAGCCGAAAAAAACCAAGAAAAACAGGGTAAGAGCCAAAGAAAACCAAGAAAAGCAGGGTTAGAACGGAAGAAAACCAAGAAAAACAGGGTTAGAGCCGAAGAAAACCAAGAAAAACACGGTTAGAGCCGAAGAAAGCCAAGGAAAGCAGGGTTAGAGCCGAAAAAAAACCAAGAAAAACAGGGTTAGAGCCGAAAAAAACCAAGAAAAACAGGATTAGAGCCAAAAAAACCCAAGAAAAACAGGGTTAGAGCCGAAAAAAACCAAGAAAAAAAGGGTTAGAGCCGAAAAAACCAAGAAAAACAGGGTTAGAGCCGAAAAAAACCAAGAAAAACAGGGTTAGAGCAGAAGAAAACCAAGAAAATCCGGGGTAGTAGAAAAAAATAAAACCAAGAAAAACAGGGTTAGAGCAGAAAAAAACCAAGAAAAACATGGTTAGGGCCGAAGAAAACCAAGAAAAGCCAGGTTAGAACAGAAGAAAACCAAGAAAAACAGGGTTAGAGTAGAAGAAAACCAAGAAAAACAGAGTTAGAGCCGAAAAAAACCAAGAAAAGCCGGGTTAGAGCAGAAGAAAACCAAGAAAAACAGGGTTAGAGCCAGAGAAAACCAGGGAAAGTAGGGTTAGAGCCGAAAAAAACCAAGAAAAACAGGGTTAGATCGGAAGAAATACAAGAATAGCAGGGTTAGATCAAAAGAAAACCAAGAAAAGCAGGGGTAGAGCCGAAAAAAACCAAGAAAAACAGGGGTAGAGCTGAATAAATCCAAGAAAAACAGGGTTAGAGCAGAAGAAAACCAAGAAAAGCCTGTTAGAATAAAAGAAAACCAAGAAAAACTGGGTTAGAGCCGAAAAAAAACAAGAAAAACAGGGTTAGAGCCGAAAAAAACCAAGAAAAACAGAGTTAGAGCCGAAAAAAAAAAAGAAAAGCCGGGTTAGAACGGCAGAAAAACAAGAAAAACAGAGTTAGAGCCGAAAAAACCCAAGAAAAACAGGGTTAGACCCAAAAGAACCCCAGAAAAACAGGGTTAGATCGGAAGAAAGCCAAGAAAAGCAGTGTTAGAGCCGAAAAAATCCAAGAAAACCAAGGTTAGAGCGGAAGAAAACCAAGAAGAACAGGGTTAGAGCGGAAGAAAACCAAGAAAAACAGGGATAGAGCGGAAGAAAACCAAGAAAAACAGGGTTAGAGCGGAAGAAAACAAAGAAAAACAGGGTTAGAGCCGAAAAAAACCAAGAAAAACAGGGTTAGAGCCGAAAAAAAACCAAGAAAAGCAGGGTTAGAGCTGAAAAAAACCAAGAAAAGCCGGGTTAGAACGGAAGAAAACCAAGAAAAACAGGGTTAGAGCCGAAGAAAACCAAGAAAAACAGGGTTAGAGCGGAAGAAAACCAAGAAAAACAGGGTTAGAGCCGAAAAAAAACAAGAAAAACAGGGTTAGAGCCGAAATAAACAAAAACAGGGTTAGAGCGGAAGAAAACAAAGAAAAGCAGGGTTAGAGCGGAAGAATACCAAGAAAAACAGGGTTAGAGCCGAAAAAAACCAAGAAAAACAGGTTTAGAGCCGAAAAAAAACAAGAAAAACAGGGTTAGAGCAGAAGAAAACCAAGAAAAGCCGGGTTAGAGCAGAAGAAAACCAAGAAAAACAGGGTTAGAGCGGAAGAAAACCAAGAAAAACAGGGTTAGAGCGGAAGAATACCAAGAAAAACAGGCTTAGAGCCGGAGAAAACCAAGGAAAGCAGGGTTAGAGCCGAAAAAAACCAAGAAAAACAGGGTTAGAGCCGAAAAAAAACAAGAAAAGCCGGATTAGAAAGGAAGAAAACCAAGAAAAACAGGGTTAGAGCCGAAAAAAAACAAGAAAAGCCGGGTTAGAACGAAAGAAAACCAAGAAAAACAGGGTTAGAGCGGAATAAAACCAAGATAAACAGGGTTAGAGCCGAAGAAAACCAAGAAAAACAGGGTTAGAGCGGAAGAAAACGGAGAAAAGCCGGGTTAGAACGGAAGAAAACCAAGAAAAACAGGGTTAGAGCGGAAGAAAACCAAGAAAAACAGGGTTAGAGAGGAAGAAAACCAAGAAAAGCCGGTTTAGAACGGAAGAAAACCAAGAAAAACGGGGTTAGAGCGGAAGAAAACCAAGAAAAGCAGGGTTAGAGCCGAAGAAAACCAAGAAAAGCAGGGTTAGAGCGGAAGAAAACCAAGAAAAACAGGGTTAGAGCCGAAAAAAACCAAGAAAAACAGGGTTAGAGCGGAAGAAAACAAAGAAAAGCAGGGTTAGAGCGGAAGAATACCAAGAAAAACAGGGTTAGAGCCGAAAAAAACCAAGAAAAACAGGGTTAGAGCAGAAAAAAACCAAGAAAAACAGGGTTAGAGCGGAAGAAAACCAAGAAAAGCCGGGTTAGAGCAGAAGAAAACCAAGAAAAACAGGGTTAGAGCGGAAGAAAACAAAGAAAAACAGGGTTAGAGCGGAAGAATACCAAGAAAAACAGGCTTAGAGCCGGAGAAAACCAAGGAAAGCAGGGTTAGAGCCGAAAAAAACCAAGAAAAACAGGGTTAGAGCTGAAAAAATACAAGAAAAGCCGGATTAGAACGGAAGAAAACCAAGAAAAACAGGGTTAGAGCCGAAAAAAAACAAGAAAAGTGGGGTTAGAACGAAAGAAAACCAAGAAAAACAGGATTAGTGCGGAATAAAACCAAGATAAACAGGGTTAGAGCCGATAAAAACCAAGAAAAACAGGGTTAGAACGGAAGAAAACGGAGAAAAGCCGGGTTAGAACGGAAGAAAACCAAGAAAAACAGGGTTAGAGCGGAAGAAAACCAAGAAAAGCAGGGTTAGAGAGGAAGAAAACCAAGAAAAGCCGGGTTAGAACGGAAGAAAACCGAGAAAACCGGGGTTAGAGCGGAAGAAAACCAAGAAAAACAGGGTTAGAGCGGAAGAAAACCAAGAAAAACAGGGTTAGAGCGGAAGAAAACAAAGAAAAGCAGGGTTAGAGCCGAAAAAAACCAAGAAAAACAGGGTAGGAGCGGAAGAATACCAAGAAAAACAGGCTTAGAGCCGGAGATAACCAAGGAAAGCAAGGTTAGAGCCGAAAAAAAACCAAGAAAAACAGAGTTAGAGCCAAAAAAAACCAAGAAAAGCCAGGTTAGAACGGAAGAAAACCAAGAAAAACAGGGTTAGAACGGAAGAAAACCAAGAAAAACAGGGTTAGAGCGGAAGAAAACCAAGAAAAGCCGGGTTAGAACGGAAGAAAACCAAGAAAAACGGGGTTAGAGCCGAAGAAAACCAAGAAAAACAGGGATAGAGCGGAAGAAAACGAAGAAAAACAGGGTTAGAGCGGAAGAAAACAAAGAAAAGCAGGGTTAGAGCCAAAAAAACCCAAGAAAATAGGGTTGGAGTCGAAAAAAACCAAGAAAAACAGGGTTAGAGCGGAAAAAAACCAAGAAAAGCCGAGTTAGAACGGAAGAAAACCAAGAAAAAAAGGGTTAGAGAAGAAGAAAACCAAGAAAAGCCGGGTTTGAACGGAAGAAAACAAAGAAAACCGGGGTTAGAGCCGAAGAAAACAAAGAAAAGCAGGGTTAGAACGGAAGAAAACCAAGAAAAACAGGGTTAGAGCCGAAAAAAACCAAGAAAAACAAGGTTAGAGCCGAAATAAACCAAGAAAAACAGGGTTAGAGCGGAAGAAAACAAAGAAAAGCAGGGTTAGAGCGGAAGAAAACCAAGAAAAACAGGGTTAGAGCCGAAAAAAGCCAAGAAAAACAGGGTTAGAGCCGAAAAAAACCAAGAAAAACAGGGTTAGAGCGGAAGAAAACCAAGAAAAGCCGGGTTAGAGCAGAAGAAAACCAAGAAAAACAGGGTTAGAGCGGAAGAAAAGCAAAAAAAAACAGGGTTAGAACGGAAGAATACCAAGAAAAACAGGCTTAGATCCGGAGAAAACCAAGGAAAGAAGGGTTAGAGCCGAAAAAAACCAAGAAAAACAGGGTTAGAGCCGAAAAAAAAACAAGAAAAGCCGGATTAGAACGGAAGAGAACCAAGGAAAACAGGGTTAGAGCGGAAGAAAACAAGAAAAACAGGGTTAGAACGAAAGAAAACCAAGAAAAGCAGGGTTAGAGCGGAATAAAACCAAGATAAACAGGGTTAGAGCCGAAGAAAACCAAGAAAAACAGGGTTAGAGCGGAAGAAAAAACAAGAAAAGCCGGATTAGAACGGAAGAAAACCAAGAAAAAAAGGGTTAGAGCGGAAGAAAAACAAGAAAAACAGGGTTAGAGAGGAAGAAAACCAAAAAAAGCCGGGTTAGAACGGAAGAAAACCAAGAAAACCGGGGTTAGAGCGGAAGAAAACCAAGAAAAACAGGGTTAGAGCGGAAGAAAACCAAGAAAAACAGGGTTAGAGCGGAAGAAAACAAAGAAAAGCCGGGTTAGAACGGAAGAAAACCAAGAAAAACGGGGTTAGAGCCGAAGAAAACCAAGAAAAGCAGGGTTAGAGCCGAAAAAAACCAAGAAAAGCAGGGTTAGAGCGGAAAAAAACCAAGAAAAACAGGGTTAGAGCCGAAAAAACCAAGAAAAACAGGGTTAGAGCTGAAAAAAACCAAGAAAAACAGGGTTAGAGCGGAAGAAAACCAAGAAAAACAGGGTTAGAACGGAAGAAAATTAAGAAAAACAGGGTTAGAGCAGAAGAAAACCAAGAAAAGCCGGGTTAGAATGGAAGAAAACCAAGAAAAACAGGGTTAGAGTAGAAGAAAACCAAGAAAAACAGGGTTAGAGCCGAAGGAAACCAAGAAAAACAGGGTTAGAGCCGAAAAAAACCAAGAAAAACAGGGTTAGAGCCGAAAAAAACAAGGAAAAACAGGGTTAGAGCAGAAGATAACCAAGAAAAACAGGGTTAGAGCCGGAGAAAACCAAGGAAAGCAGGATTAGAGTCGAAAGAAAACAAGAAAAACAGGGTTAGAGCCGAAAAATCCAAGAAAAACAGGGTTAGAGCCGAAAAAAACCAAGAAAAACAGGGTTAGAGCGGAAAAAAACCAAGAAAAGCCGGGTTAGAACGGAAGAAAACCAAGAAAAACAGGGTTAGAGAAGAAGAAAACCAAGAAAAGCCGGGTTTGAACGGAAGAAAACAAAGAAAAACGGGGTTAGAGCCGAAGAAAACCAAGAAAAACAGGGTTAGAGCCGAAAAAAACCAAGAAAAACAGGGTTAGAGAGGAAGAAAACCAAGAAAAGCAGGGTTAGAGCGGAAGAAAACCAAGAAAAACAGGGTTAGAGCCAGAAAAAAAACAAGAAAAACAGGGTTAGAGCCGAAAAAAACCAAGAAAAACAGGGTTAGAGCGGAAGAAAACCAAGAAAAGCCGGGTTAGAGCAGAAGAAAACCAAGAAAAACAGGGTTAGAGCGGAAGAAAACCAAGAAAAACAGGGTTAGAGCGGAAGAATACCAAGAAAAACAGGCTTAGAGCCGGAGAAAACCAAGGAAAGCAGGGTTAGAGCCGAAAAAAACCAAGAAAAACAGGGTTAGAGCCGAAAAAAAACAAGAAAAGCCGGGTTAGAACGAAAGAAAACCAAGAAAAACAGGGTTAGAGCCGAAAAAAAAACAAGAAAAGCCGGATTAGAGAGGAAGAAAACCAAGAAAAACAGGGTTAGAGCCGAAAAATAACAAGAAAAACAGGGTTAGAACAGAAGAAAACCAAGAAAAGCAGGGTTAGAGCGGAAGAAAACCAAGAAAAACAGGGTTAGAGCCGAAGAAAACCAAGAAAAACAGGGTTAGAGCGGAAGAAAACGGAGAAAAGCCGGGTTAGAACGGAAGAAAACCAAGAAAAACAGGGTTAGAGCGGAAGAAAACCAAGAAAAGCAGGGTTAGAGAAGAAGAAAACCAAGAAAAGCCGGGTTAGAACGGAAGAAAACCAAGAAAACCGGGGTTAGAGCCGAAGAAAACCAAGAAAAACTGGGTTAGAGCGGAAGAAAACCAAGAAAAACAGGGTTAGAGCGGAAGAAAACAAAGAAAAGCAGGGTTAGAGCCGAAAAAAACGAAGAAAAACAGGGTTAGAGCCGAAAAAAACCAAGAAAAACAGGGTTAGAGCCGAAGAAAACCAAGAAAAACAGGCTTAGAGCCGGAGAAAACCAAGGAAAGCAAGGTTAGAGCCGAAAAAAACCCAAGAAAAACAGGGTTAGAGCCGAAAAAAAACAAGAAAAGCCAGGTTAGAACGGAAGAAAACCAAGAAAAACAGGGTTAGAACAGAAGAAAACCGAGAAAAACAGGTTAGAGCGGAAGAAAACCAAGAAAAGCCGGGTTAGAACGGAAGAAAACCAAGAAAAACGGGGTTAGAGCCGAAGAAAACCAAGAAAAGCAGGGTTAGAGCCGAAAAAAACCAAGAAAAGCCGGGTTAGAGCAGAAAAAAACCAAGAAAAACAGGGTTAGAGCCGAAAAAACCAAGAAAAACAGGGTTAGAGCTGAAAAAAACCAAGAAAAACAGGGTTAGAGCGGAAGAAAACCAAGAAAAACAGGGTTAGAACGGAAGAAAATTAAGAAAAACAGGGTTAGAGCAGAAGAAAACCAAGAAAAGCCGGGTTAGAACGGAAGAAAACCAAGAAAAACAGGGTTAGAGTAGAAGAAAACCAAGAAAAACAGGGTTAGAGCCGAAGAAAACCAAGAAAAACGGGGTTAGAGCGGAAGAAAACCAAGAAAAACAGGGTTAGAGCCGGAGAAATCCAAAAAAAGCCTGTTAGAATAAAAGAAAACCAAGAAAAACAGGGTTAGAGCTGAAAAAAAACAAGAAAAGCCGAGTTACAACGAAAGAAAACCAAGAAAAACAGGGTTAGATCCGAAAGAAACCAAGAAAAACAGGGTTAGAGCCGAAAAAAACCAAGAAAAACAGGGTTAGAGCCGAAAAAATACAAGAAAAGCCGGGTTAGAACGAAAGAAAACCAAGAAAAACAGGGTTAGAGCCGAAAAAAAACAAGAAAAGCCGGGTTAGAACGGCAGAAAACCAAGAAAAACAGAGTTAGAGCCGAAAAAACCCAAGAAAAACAGGGTTAGAGCCGAAAAAAACCAAGAAAAGCCGGGTTAGAACGGAAGAAAACCAAGAAAAACAGGGTTAGAGCTGAAAAAAACCAAGAAAAACAGGGTTAGAGCGAAAGAAAACCAAGAAAAACAGGGTTAGAGCCGAAAAAAACCAAGAAAAACAGGGTTAGAGCCGAAAAAAACCAAGAAAAACAGGGTTAGAGCGGAAGAATACCAAGAAAAACAGGCTTAGAGCCGGAGAAAACCAAGGAAAGCAAGGTTAGAGCCGAAAAAAAACCAAGAAAAACAGGGTTAGAGCGGAAAAAAACCAAGAAAAGCCGGGTTAGAACGGAAGAAAACCAAGAAAAACAGGGTTAGAGCAGAAGAAAACCAAGAAAAGCCGGGTTTGAACGGAAGAAAACAAAGAAAAACGGGGTTAGAGCCGAAGAAAACCAAGAAAAGCTGGGTTAGAGCCGAAAAAAACCAAGAAAAGCAGGGTTAGAGCAGAAAAAAACCAAGAAAAACAGGGTTAGAGCCGAAAAAACCAAGAAATACAGGGTTAGAGCTGAAAAAAACCAAGAAAAACAAGGTTAGAGCGGAAGAAAACCAAGAAAAACTGGGTTAGAGCAGAAGAAAACCAAGAAAAGCCGGGTTAGAACGGAAGAAAACCAAGAAAAACAGGGTTAGAGTAGAAGAAAACCAAGAAAAACAGGGTTAGAGCCGAAGAAAACCAAGAAAAACGGGGTTAGAGCGGAAGAAAACCAAGAAAAACAGGGTTAGAGCTGGAGAAATCCAAAAAAAGCCTGTTAGAATAAAAGAAAACCAAGAAAAACAGGGTTAGAGCTGAAAAAAAAACAAGAAAAGCCGAGTTACAACGAAAGAAAACCAAGAAAAACAGGGTTAGATCCGAAAAAAACCAAGAAAAACAGGGTTAGAGCCGAAAAAAACCAAGAAAAACAAGGTTAGAGCCGAAAAAAAACAAGAAAAGCCAAGTTAGAACGAAAGAAAACCCAGAAAAACACGGTTAGAGCCGAAAAAAAACAAGAAAAGCCGGGTTAGAACGAAAGAAAACCAAGAAAAACTGAGTTAGAGCCGATAAAACCCAAGAAAAACAGGGTTAGAGCGGAAAAAAACCAAGAAAAGCCGGGTTAGAACGGAAGAAAACCAAGAAAAACAGGGTTAGAGCTGAAAAAAAACCAAGAAAAACAGGGTTAGAGCGAAAGAAAACCAAGAAAAACAGGGTTAGAGCCGAAAAAAACCAAGAAAAACAGGGTTAGAGCCGAAAAAAACAAAGAAAAACAGGGTTAGAGCGGAAGATAACCAAGAAAAACAGGGTTAGAGCCGGAGAAAACCAAGGAAAGCAGGATTAGAGCCGAAAAAAAACAAGAAAAACAGGGTTAGAGCCGAAAAAAACCAAGAAAAGCCGGGTAAGAACGGAAGAAAACCAAGAAAAACAGTGTTAGAGCTGAAAAAAACCAAGAAAAACAGGGTAAGAGCCAAAGAAAACCAAGAAAAGCTGGGTTAGAACGGAAGAAAACCAAGAAAAACAGGGTTAGAGCCGAAGGTAACCAAGAAAAACACGGTTAGAGCCGAAGAAAGCCAAGGAAAGCAGGGTTAGAGCAGAAAAAAAACCAAGAAAAACAGGGTTTGAGCCGAAAAAAACCAAGAAAAGCCAGGTTAGAACTGAAGAAAACCAAGAAAAACAGGGTTAGAACGGAAGAAAACCGAGAAAAACAGGGTTAGAGCGAAAGAAAACCAAGTAAAGCCGGGTTAGAGCGGAAGAAAACCAAGAAAAACGGGGTTAGAGCCGAAGAAAACCAAGAAAAACAGGGTTAGAGCGGAAGAAAACCAAGAAAAACAGGGTTAGAGCGGAGGAAAACCAAGAAAAGCCGGGTTAGAACAGAAGAAAACCAAGAAAAACGGGGTTAGAGCCAAAGAAAACCAAGAAAAACAGGGTTAGAACGGAAGAAAACCAAGAAAAACAGGGTTAGAGCCGAAAAAAACCAAGAAAAAACAGGGTTAGAGCCGAAAAAAACCAAGAAAAGCCAGGTTTGAACGGAGGAAAACCAAGAAAAACAGGGTTAGAGCGGAAAAAAAACAAGAAAAGCAGGGTTACAGGAGAAGAAAACCAAAAAAAACAGGGTTAGAGCCGGAGAAAACCAAGAAAAACAGGGTTAGAGCCGAAAAAAACCAAGAAAAACAGGATTAGAGCCGAAAAAAAACAAGAAAAACAGGGTTAGAGCAGAAGAAAACCAAGAAAAGAAGTGTTAGAGCGGAAGAAAACCAAGAAAAAAGGGTTAGAGCGGAAGAAAACCAAGAAAAACAGGGTTAGAGCGGAAGAAAACCAAGAAAAACAGGGTTAGAGCGGAAAAAACCATGATAAACAGGGTTAGAGCCGAAGAAAACCAAGAAAAACAGGGTTAGAGCAGAAGAAAACCAAGAAAAACAGGGTTAGAGCCGGAGAAAACCAAGAAAAGCAGGGTAAGAGCCGAAAAAAACCAAGAAAAGGAGGGTTAGAGCCGAAAAAAACCAAGAAAAACAGGGTTGGAGCGGAAGAAAACAAAAAAGAAAAACAGGGTTAGAGCCGAAAAAAAACAAGAAAAACAGGGTTAGAGCGGAAGAAAACCAAGAAAAACAGGGTTAGAGCCGGAAAAAACCAAGGAAAGCAGGGTTAGAGCCGAAAAAAAACCAAGAAAAACAGGGTTAAAGTTGAAAAAAAACAAGAAAAGCCAGGTTAGAACGGAAGAAAACCAAGAAAAACAGGGTTAGAGCGGAAGAAAACCAAGAAAAACAGGGTTAGAGCGGAAGAAAACCAAGAAAAACAGGGTTAGAGCGGAAAAAAACCAAGAAAAACAGGGTTAGAGCCGAAAAAAATCGAAAAAAATAGGGTTAGAGCCGAAAAAAACAAGAAAAGCCGGGTTAGAACGGAAGAAAACCAAGAAGAACAGGGTTAGAGTGGAAGAAAACCAAGAAATGCAGGGTTAGTGTGGAAGAAAACCAAGAAAAACAGGGTTAGAGCCGAAAAAAACCAAGAAAAGCAGGGTTAGAGCCGAAAAAAAACCAAGAAAAACAGGGTTAGAGTTGAAAAAAACCAAGAAAAGCCAGGTTAGAACGGAAGAAAACCAAGAAAAACAGGGTTAGAGCGGAAGAAAACCAAGAAAAGCCGGGTTAGAACGGAAGAAAACCAAGAAAAGCAGGGTTAGAGCGGAAGAAAACCAAGAAAAACAGGGTTAGAGCGGAAAAAAACCAAGAAAAACAGGGTTAGAGCCGAAAAAAATCGAAAAAAATAGGGTTAGAGCCGAAAAAAACAAGAAAAGCCGGGTTAGAACGGAAGAAAACCAAGAAGAACAGGGTTAGAGTGGAAGAAAACCAAGAAATGCAGGGTTAGTGTGGAAGAAAACCAAGAAAAACAGGGTTAGAGCCGAAAAAAACCAAGAAAAGCAGGGTTAGAGCGGAAGAAAACCAAGAAAAGCCGGGTTAGAACGTAAGAAAACCAAGAAAAACAGGGCTAGAGCGGAAGAAAACCAAGAAAAGCTGGGTTAGAGCGGAAGAAAACCAAGAAAAACAGGGTTAGAGACGAAGAAAACCAAGAAAAACAGGGTTAGAGCCGAAAAAAACCAAGAAAAACAGGGTTAGAGCGGAAGAATACCAAGAAAAACAGGGTTAGAGCCGGAGAAAACCAAGGAAAGCAGGGTTAGAGCCGAAAAAAACCAAGAAAAACAGGGTTAGAGCCGAAAAAAACCAAGAAAAGCCGGATTAGAACGGAAGAAAACCAAGAAAAACAGGGTTAGAGCCGAAAAAAAACAAGAAAAGCCGGGTTAGAACGAAAGAAAACTTAGAAAAACAGGGTTAGAGCGGAATAAAACCAAGATAAACAGGGTTAGAGCCGAAGAAAACCAAGAAAAACAGGGTTAGAGCGGAAGAAAACGGAGAAAAGCCGGGTTAGAACGGAAGAAAACCAAGAAAAACAGGGTTAGAGCGGAAGAAAACCATTAAAAGCAGGGTTAGAGAGGAATAAAACCAAGAAAAGCCGGGTTAGAACGGAAGAAAACCAAGAAAACCGGGGTTAGAGCGGAAGAAAACCAAGAAAAACAGGGTTAGAGCGGAAGAAAACCAAGAAAAACAGGGTTAGAGCGGAAGAAAACACAGAAAAGCAGGGTTAGAGCCGAAAAAAACCAAGAAAAACAGGGTTAGAGCCGAAAAAAACCAAGAAAAACAGGGTAGGAGCGGAAGAAAACCAAGAAAAACAGGGTTAGAGCCGGAGAAAACCAAGGAAAGCAAGGTTAGAGCCGAAAAAAAGCAAGAAAAACAGGGTTAGAGCCGAAAAAAACCAAGAAAAGCCAGGTTAGAACGGAAGAAAACCAAGAAAAACATGGTTAGAACGGAAGAAAACCGAGAAAAACAGAGTTAGATCGGAACAAAACCAAGAAAAGCCGGGTTAGAACGGAAGAAAACCAAGAAAAACAGGGTTAGAGCCGAAGAAAACCAAGAAAAACAGGGATAGAGCGGAAGAAAACCAAGAAAAACAGGGTTAGAGCGGAAGAAAACAAAGAAAAGCAGGGTTAAAGCCGAAAAAAACCAAGAAAAACAGGGTTAGAGCCGAAAAAAACCAAGAAAAACAGGGTTAGAGCGGAAAAAAACCAAGAAAAGCCGGGTTAGAACGGAAGAAAACCAAGAAAAACAGGGTTAGAGCAGAAGAAAACCAAGAAAAGCCGGGTTTGAACGGAAGAAAACAAAGAAAAACGGGGTTAGAGCCAAAGAAAACCAAGAAAAACAGGGTTAGAGCCGAAGAAAACCAAGAAAAACAGGGTTAGAGCGGAAGAAAACCAAGAAAAACAGGGTTAGAGCAGAAAAAAAACAAGAAAAACAGGGTTAGAGCGGAAGAAAACAAAGAAAAGCAGGGTTAGAGCGGAAGAAAACCAAGAAAAACAGGGTTAGAGCAGAAAATAAACAAGAAAAACAGGGTTAGAGCCGAAAAAAACCAAGAAAAACAGGGTTAGAGCGGAAGAAAACCAAGAAAAGCCGGGTTAGAGCTGGAGAAATCCAAAAAAAGCCTGTTAGAATAAAAGAAAACCAAGAAAAACAGGGTTAGAGCTGAAAAAAAAACAAGAAAAGCCGAGTTACAACGAAAGAAAACCAAGAAAAACAGGGTTAGATCCGAAAAAAACCAAGAAAAACAGGGTTAGAGCCGAAAAAAACCAAGAAAAACAAGGTTAGAGCCGAAAAAAAACAAGAAAAGCCAAGTTAGAACGAAAGAAAACCCAGAAAAACACGGTTAGAGCCGAAAAAAAACAAGAAAAGCCGGGTTAGAACGAAAGAAAACCAAGAAAAACTGAGTTAGAGCCGATAAAACCCAAGAAAAACAGGGTTAGAGCGGAAAAAAACCAAGAAAAGCCGGGTTAGAACGGAAGAAAACCAAGAAAAACAGGGTTAGAGCTGAAAAAAAACCAAGAAAAACAGGGTTAGAGCGAAAGAAAACCAAGAAAAACAGGGTTAGAGCCGAAAAAAACCAAGAAAAACAGGGTTAGAGCCGAAAAAAACAAAGAAAAACAGGGTTAGAGCGGAAGATAACCAAGAAAAACAGGGTTAGAGCCGGAGAAAACCAAGGAAAGCAGGATTAGAGCCGAAAAAAAACAAGAAAAACAGGGTTAGAGCCGAAAAAAACCAAGAAAAGCCGGGTAAGAACGGAAGAAAACCAAGAAAAACAGTGTTAGAGCTGAAAAAAACCAAGAAAAACAGGGTAAGAGCCAAAGAAAACCAAGAAAAGCTGGGTTAGAACGGAAGAAAACCAAGAAAAACAGGGTTAGAGCCGAAGGTAACCAAGAAAAACACGGTTAGAGCCGAAGAAAGCCAAGGAAAGCAGGGTTAGAGCAGAAAAAAAACCAAGAAAAACAGGGTTTGAGCCGAAAAAAACCAAGAAAAGCCAGGTTAGAACTGAAGAAAACCAAGAAAAACAGGGTTAGAACGGAAGAAAACCGAGAAAAACAGGGTTAGAGCGAAAGAAAACCAAGTAAAGCCGGGTTAGAGCGGAAGAAAACCAAGAAAAACGGGGTTAGAGCCGAAGAAAACCAAGAAAAACAGGGTTAGAGCGGAAGAAAACCAAGAAAAACAGGGTTAGAGCGGAGGAAAACCAAGAAAAGCCGGGTTAGAACAGAAGAAAACCAAGAAAAACGGGGTTAGAGCCAAAGAAAACCAAGAAAAACAGGGTTAGAACGGAAGAAAACCAAGAAAAACAGGGTTAGAGCCGAAAAAAACCAAGAAAAAACAGGGTTAGAGCCGAAAAAAACCAAGAAAAGCCAGGTTTGAACGGAGGAAAACCAAGAAAAACAGGGTTAGAGCGGAAAAAAAACAAGAAAAGCAGGGTTACAGGAGAAGAAAACCAAAAAAAACAGGGTTAGAGCCGGAGAAAACCAAGAAAAACAGGGTTAGAGCCGAAAAAAACCAAGAAAAACAGGATTAGAGCCGAAAAAAAACAAGAAAAACAGGGTTAGAGCAGAAGAAAACCAAGAAAAGAAGTGTTAGAGCGGAAGAAAACCAAGAAAAAAGGGTTAGAGCGGAAGAAAACCAAGAAAAACAGGGTTAGAGCGGAAGAAAACCAAGAAAAACAGGGTTAGAGCGGAAAAAACCATGATAAACAGGGTTAGAGCCGAAGAAAACCAAGAAAAACAGGGTTAGAGCAGAAGAAAACCAAGAAAAACAGGGTTAGAGCCGGAGAAAACCAAGAAAAGCAGGGTAAGAGCCGAAAAAAACCAAGAAAAGGAGGGTTAGAGCCGAAAAAAACCAAGAAAAACAGGGTTGGAGCGGAAGAAAACAAAAAAGAAAAACAGGGTTAGAGCCGAAAAAAAACAAGAAAAACAGGGTTAGAGCGGAAGAAAACCAAGAAAAACAGGGTTAGAGCCGGAAAAAACCAAGGAAAGCAGGGTTAGAGCCGAAAAAAAACCAAGAAAAACAGGGTTAAAGTTGAAAAAAAACAAGAAAAGCCAGGTTAGAACGGAAGAAAACCAAGAAAAACAGGGTTAGAGCGGAAGAAAACCAAGAAAAACAGGGTTAGAGCGGAAGAAAACCAAGAAAAACAGGGTTAGAGCGGAAAAAAACCAAGAAAAACAGGGTTAGAGCCGAAAAAAATCGAAAAAAATAGGGTTAGAGCCGAAAAAAACAAGAAAAGCCGGGTTAGAACGGAAGAAAACCAAGAAGAACAGGGTTAGAGTGGAAGAAAACCAAGAAATGCAGGGTTAGTGTGGAAGAAAACCAAGAAAAACAGGGTTAGAGCCGAAAAAAACCAAGAAAAGCAGGGTTAGAGCCGAAAAAAAACCAAGAAAAACAGGGTTAGAGTTGAAAAAAAACAAGAAAAGCCAGGTTAGAACGGAAGAAAACCAAGAAAAACAGGGTTAGAGCGGAAGAAAACCAAGAAAAGCCGGGTTAGAACGGAAGAAAACCAAGAAAAGCAGGGTTAGAGCGGAAGAAAACCAAGAAAAACAGGGTTAGAGCGGAAAAAAACCAAGAAAAACAGGGTTAGAGCCGAAAAAAATCGAAAAAAATAGGGTTAGAGCCGAAAAAAACAAGAAAAGCCGGGTTAGAACGGAAGAAAACCAAGAAGAACAGGGTTAGAGTGGAAGAAAACCAAGAAATGCAGGGTTAGTGTGGAAGAAAACCAAGAAAAACAGGGTTAGAGCCGAAAAAAACCAAGAAAAGCAGGGTTAGAGCGGAAGAAAACCAAGAAAAGCCGGGTTAGAACGTAAGAAAACCAAGAAAAACAGGGCTAGAGCGGAAGAAAACCAAGAAAAGCTGGGTTAGAGCGGAAGAAAACCAAGAAAAACAGGGTTAGAGACGAAGAAAACCAAGAAAAACAGGGTTAGAGCCGAAAAAAACCAAGAAAAACAGGGTTAGAGCGGAAGAATACCAAGAAAAACAGGGTTAGAGCCGGAGAAAACCAAGGAAAGCAGGGTTAGAGCCGAAAAAAACCAAGAAAAACAGGGTTAGAGCCGAAAAAAACCAAGAAAAGCCGGATTAGAACGGAAGAAAACCAAGAAAAACAGGGTTAGAGCCGAAAAAAAACAAGAAAAGCCGGGTTAGAACGAAAGAAAACTTAGAAAAACAGGGTTAGAGCGGAATAAAACCAAGATAAACAGGGTTAGAGCCGAAGAAAACCAAGAAAAACAGGGTTAGAGCGGAAGAAAACGGAGAAAAGCCGGGTTAGAACGGAAGAAAACCAAGAAAAACAGGGTTAGAGCGGAAGAAAACCATTAAAAGCAGGGTTAGAGAGGAATAAAACCAAGAAAAGCCGGGTTAGAACGGAAGAAAACCAAGAAAACCGGGGTTAGAGCCGAAGAAAACCAAGAAAAACAGGGTTAGAGCGGAAGAAAACCAAGAAAAACAGGGTTAGAGCGGAAGAAAACACAGAAAAGCAGGGTTAGAGCCGAAAAAAACCAAGAAAAACAGGGTTAGAGCCGAAAAAAACCAAGAAAAACAGGGTAGGAGCGGAAGAAAACCAAGAAAAACAGGGTTAGAGCCGGAGAAAACCAAGGAAAGCAAGGTTAGAGCCGAAAAAAAGCAAGAAAAACAGAGTTAGAGCCGAAAAAAACCAAGAAAAGCCAGGTTAGAACGGAAGAAAACCAAGAAAAACATGGTTAGAACGGAAGAAAACCGAGAAAAACAGAGTTAGATCGGAAGAAAACCAAGAAAAGCCGGGTTAGAACGGAAGAAAACCAAGAAAAACAGGGTTAGAGCCGAAGAAAACCAAGAAAAACAGGGATAGAGCGGAAGAAAACCAAGAAAAACAGGGTTAGAGCGGAAGAAAACAAAGAAAAGCAGGGTTAAAGCCGAAAAAAACCAAGAAAAACAGGGTTAGAGCCGAAAAAAACCAAGAAAAACAGGGTTAGAGCGGAAAAAAACCAAGAAAAGCCGGGTTAGAACGGAAGAAAACCAAGAAAAACAGGGTTAGAGCAGAAGAAAACCAAGAAAAGCCGGGTTTGAACGGAAGAAAACAAAGAAAAACGGGGTTAGAGCCAAAGAAAACCAAGAAAAACAGGGTTAGAGCCGAAGAAAACCAAGAAAAACAGGGTTAGAGCGGAAGAAAACCAAGAAAAACAGGGTTAGAGCAGAAAAAAAACAAGAAAAACAGGGTTAGAGCGGAAGAAAACAAAGAAAAGCAGGGTTAGAGCGGAAGAAAACCAAGAAAAACAGGGTTAGAGCAGAAAATAAACAAGAAAAACAGGGTTAGAGCCGAAAAAAACCAAGAAAAACAGGGTTAGAGCGGAAGAAAACCAAGAAAAGCCGGGTTAGAGCAGAAGAAAACCAAGAAAAACAGGGTTAGAGCCGAAAAAAAACAAGAAAAACAGGGTTAGAGCGGAAGAATACCAAGAAAAACAGGCTTAGAGCCGGAGAAAATCAAGGAAAGCAGGGTTAGGGCCGAAAAAAACCAAGAAAAACAGGGTTAGAGCCGAAAAAAACCAAGAAAAGCCGGATTAGAACAGAAGAAAACCAAGAAAAACAGGGTTAGAGCCGAAAAAAACCAAGAAAAGCCGGGTTAGAACGAAAGAAAACCAAGAAAAACAGGGTTAGAGCGGAATAAAACCAAGATAAACAGGGTTAGAGCCGAAGAAAACCAAGAAAAACAGGGTTAGAGCGGAAGAAAACGGAGAAAAGCCGGGTTAGAACGGAAGAAAACCAAGAAAAACAGGGTTAGAGCGGAAGAAAACCAAGAAAAGCAGGGTTAGAGAGGAAGAAAACCAAGAAAAGCCGGGTTAGAACGGAAGAAAACCAAGAAAACCGGGGTTAGAGCCGAAGAAAACCAAGAAAAACAGGGTTAGAGCGGAAGAAAACCAAGAAAAACAGGGTTAGAGTGGAAGAAAACAAAGAAAAGCAGGGTTAGAGCCGAAAAAAAACAAGAAAAACAGGCTTAGAGCCGAAAAAAACCAGGAAAAACAGGGTTAGAGCGGAAGAATACCAAGAAAAAAAGCTTAGAGCCGGAGAAAAACAAGGAAAGCAAGGTTAGAGCCGAAAAAAACCAAGAAAAGCCAGGTTAGAACGGAAGAAAACGAAGAAAAACAGGGTTAGAACGGAAGAAAACCGTGAAATACAGGGTTAGAGCGGTAGAAAACCAAGAAAAACAGGGTTAGAACGGAAGAAAACCAAGAAAAACGGGGTTAGAGCCGAAGAAAACCAAGAAAAACAGAGATAGAGCGGAAGAAAACCAAGAAAAACAGGGTTAGAGCGGAAGAAAACAAAGAAAAGCAGGGTTAGAGCCGGAAAAAATCAAGAAAAACAGGGTTAGAGCCGAAAAAAACCAAGAAAAAAAGGGTTAGAGCAGAAAAAAAACCAAGAAAAGCCGGGTTTGAACGGAAGAAAACAAAGAAAAACGGGGTTAGAGCCGAAGAAAACCAAGAAAAGCAGGGTTAGAGCGGAAGAAAACCAAGAAAAACAGGGTTAGAGCCGAAAAAAACCAAGAAAAACAGGGTTAGAACCGAAAAAAAACAAGAAAAACAGGGTTAGAGCGGAAGAAAACCAGGAAAAGCAGGGTTAGAGCGGAAGAAAACCAAGAAAAACAGGGTTAGAGCCGAAAAAAACCAAGAAAAACAGGGTTAGAGCCGAAAAAAACCAAGAAAAGCCGGGTTAGAACGGATGAAAATTAAGAAAAACAGGGTTAGAGCCGAAAAAAAACAAGAAAAGCAGGGTTAGAATGGAAGAAAACCAAGAAAAGCCGGGTTAGAGCGGAAGTAAACCAAGAAGAACAGGGTTAGAGTTGAAAAAAAACAAGAAAAACAGGGTTAGAGCGGAAGAAATCCAAGAAAAACAGGCTTAGAGCCGGAGAAAACCAAGGAAAGCAGGGTTTGAGCCGAAATAAAACCAAGAAAAACAGGGTTAGAGCCGAAAAAAACCAAGAAAAACAGTGTTAGAACGGAAGAAAACCAAGAAAAACAGGGTTAGAGCGGAAGAAAACCAAGAAAAACAGGGTTAGTGCGGAAGAAAACCAAGAAAAGCAGGGTTAGAGCCGGAAAAAACCAAGAAAGGCCGGGTTAGAGCCGAAGAAATACCAAGAAAAACAGGGTTAGAGCCGAAAAAAACCAAGAAAAACAGGGTTAGAGCCGAAAAAAAACAAGAAAAGCGGGGTTAGAACCGAAGAAAACCAAGAAAAACAGGATTAGAGCGGAAGAAAACCAAGAAAAGCAGGGTTAGAGCGGAATAAAACAAAGAGAAACAGGGTTAGAGCGGAAGAAAACAAAGAAAAACAGGGTTAGAGCGGAAGAAAACCAAGAAAAGACGGGTTAGAACGGAAGAAAACCAAGAAAAGCAGGGTTAGAGCGGAAGAAAACCAAGAAAAGCAGGGTTAGAGCAGAAGAAAACAAAGAAAAGCAGGGTTAAAGCCGAAAAAAACCAAGAAAAACAGGGTTAGAGCCGAAAAAAACCAAGAAAAACAGGGTTAGAGCGGAAAAAAACCAAGAAAAGCCGGGTTAGAACGGAAGAAAACCAAGAAAAACAGGGTTAGAGCAGAAGAAAAACAAGAAAAGCTGGGTTTGAACGGAAGAAAACAAAGAAAAACGGGGTTAGAGCCAAAGAAAACCAAGAAAAACAGGGTTAGAGCCGAAGAAAACCAAGAAAAACAGGGTTAGAGCGGAAGAAAACCAAGAAAAACAGGGTTAGAGCAGAAAAAAACCAAGAAAAACAGGGTTAGAGCCGAAAAAAACCAAGAAAAACAGGGTAGGAGCGGAAGAAAACCAAGAAAAACAGGGTTAGAGCCGGAGAAAACCAAGGAAAGCAAGGTTAGAGCCGAAAAAAAGCAAGAAAAACAGGGTTAGAGCCGAAAAAAACCAAGATAAGCCAGGTTAGAACGGAAGAAAACCAAGAAAAACAGGGTTAGAACGGAAGAAAACTGAGAAAAACAGGGTTAGATCGGAAGAAAACCAAGAAAAGCCGGGTTAGAACGGAAGAAAACCAAGAAAAACAGGGTTAGAGCCGAAGAAAACCAAGAAAAACAGGGATAGAGCGGAAGAAAACCAAGAAAAACAGGGTTAGAGCGGAAGAAAACAAAGAAAAGCAGGGTTAAAGCCGAAAAAAAACAAGAAAAACAGGGTTAGAGCCGAAAAAAACCAAGAAAAACAGGGTTAGAGCGGAAAAAACCCAAGAAAAGCCGGGTTAGAACGGAAGAAAACCAAGAAAAACAGGGTTAGAGCAGAAGAAAACCAAGAAAAGCCGGGTTTGAACGGAAGAAAACAAAGAAAAACGGGGTTAGAGCCAAAGAAAACCAAGAAAAACAGGGTTAGAGCCGAAGAAAACAAAGAAAAACAGGGTTAGAGCGGAAGAAAACCAAGAAAAGCAGGGTTAGAGCGGAAGAAAACCAAGAAAAACAGGGTTAGAGCCGAAAAAAACCAAGAAAAACAGGGTTAGAGCCGAAAAAAACCAAGAAAAGCCGGGTTAGAATGGATGAAAATTAAGAAAAACAGGGTTAGAGCCGAAAAAAAACAAGAAAAGCAGGGTTAGAATGGAAGAAAACCAAGAAAAGCCGGGTTAGAGCGGAAGTAAACCAAGAAGAACAGGGTTAGAGTTGAAAAAAAACAAGAAAAACAGGGTTAGAGCGGAAGAAATCCAAGAAAAACAGGCTTAGAGCCGGAGAAAACCAAGGAAAGCAGGGTTAGAGCCGAAATAAAACCAAGAAAAACAGGGTTAGAGCCGAAAAAAACCAAGAAAAACAGTGTTAGAACGGAAGAAAACCAAGAAAAACAGGGTTAGAGCGGAAGAAAACCAAGAAAAACAGGGTTAGTGCAAAAGAAAACCAAGAAAAGCAGGGTTAGAGCCGGAAAAAACCAAGAAAGGCCGGGTTAGAGCCGAAGAAATACCAAGAAAAACAGGGTTAGAGCCGAAAAAAACCAAGAAAAACAGGGTTAGAGCCGAAAAAAAACAAGAAAAGCGGGGTTAGAACCGAAGAAAACCAAGAAAAACAGGATTAGAGCGGAAGAAAACCAAGAAAAGCAGGGTTAGAGCGGAATAAAACAAAGAGAAACAGGGTTAGAGCGGAAGAAAACAAAGAAAAACAGGGTTAGAGCGGAAGAAAACCAAGAAAAGACGGGTTAGAACGGAAGAAAACCAAGAAAAGCAGGGTTAGAGCGGAAGAAAACCAAGAAAAGCAGGGTTAGAGCAGAAGAAAACAAAGAAAAGCAGGGTTAAAGCCGAAAAAAACCAAGAAAAACAGGGTTAGAGCCGAAAAAAACCAAGAAAAACAGGGTTAGAGCGGAAAAAAACCAAGAAAAGCCGGGTTAGAACGGAAGAAAACCAAGAAAAACAGGGTTAGAGTAGAAGAAAAACAAGAAAAGCTGGGTTTGAACGGAAGAAAACAAAGAAAAACGGGGTTAGAGCCAAAGAAAACCAAGAAAAGCAGGGTTAGAGCCGAAGAAAACCAAGAAAAACAGGGTTAGAGCGGAAGAAAACCAAGAAAAACAGGGTTAGAGCAGAAAAAAACCAAGAAAAACAGGGTTAGAGCCGAAAAAAACCAAGAAAAACAGGGTAGGAGCGGAAGAAAACCAAGAAAAACAGGGTTAGAGCCGGAGAAAACCAAGGAAAGCAAGGTTAGAGCCGAAAAAAAGCAAGAAAAACAGGGTTAGAGCCGAAAAAAACCAAGATAAGCCAGGTTAGAACGGAAGAAAACCAAGAAAAACAGGGTTAGAACGGAAGAAAACTGAGAAAAACAGGGTTAGATCGGAAGAAAACCAAGAAAAGCCGGGTTAGAACGGAAGAAAACCAAGAAAAACAGGGTTAGAGCCGAAGAAAACCAAGAAAAACAGGGATAGAGCGGAAGAAAACCAAGAAAAACAGGGTTAGAGCGGAAGAAAACAAAGAAAAGCAGGGTTAAAGCCGAAAAAAAACAAGAAAAACAGGGTTAGAGCCGAAAAAAACCAAGAAAAACAGGGTTAGAGCGGAAAAAACCCAAGAAAAGCCGGGTTAGAACGGAAGAAAACCAAGAAAAACAGGGTTAGAGCAGAAGAAAACCAAGAAAAGCCGGGTTTGAACGGAAGAAAACAAAGAAAAACGGGGTTAGAGCCAAAGAAAACCAAGAAAAACAGGGTTAGAGCCGAAGAAAACAAAGAAAAACAGGGTTAGAGCGGAAGAAAACCAAGAAAAACAGGGTTAGAGCAGAAAAAAAACAAGAAAAACAGGGTTAGAGCGGAAGAAAACAAAGAAAAGCAGGGTTAGAGCGGAAGAAAACCAAGAAAAACAGGGTTAGAGCCGAAAAAAAAACAAGAAAAACAGGGTTAGAGCCGAAAAAAACCAAGAAAAACAGGGTTAGAGCGGAAGAAAACCAAGAAAAGCCGGGTTAGAGCAGAAGAAAACCAAGAAAAACAGGGTTAGAGCCGAAAAAAAACAAGAAAAACAGGGTTAGAGCGGAAGAATACCAAGAAAAACAGGCTTAGAGCCGGAGAAAATCAAGGAAAGCAGGGTTAGGCCGAAAAAAACCAAGAAAAACAGGGTTAGAGCCGAAAAAAACCAAGAAAAGCCGGATTAGAACAGAAGAAAACCAAGAAAAACAGGGTTAGAGCCGAAAAAAACCAAGAAAAGCCGGGTTAGAACGAAAGAAAACCAAGAAAAACAGGGTTAGAGCGGAATAAAACCAAGATAAACAGGGTTAGAGCCGAAGAAAACCAAGAAAAACAGGGTTAGAGCGGAAGAAAACGGAGAAAAGCCGGGTTAGAACGGAAGAAAACCAAGAAAAACAGGGTTAGAGCGGAAGAAAACCAAGAAAAGCAGGGTTAGAGAGGAAGAAAACCAAGAAAAGCCGGGTTAGAACGGAAGAAAACCAAGAAAACCGGGGTTAGAGCCGAAGAAAACCAAGAAAAACTGGGTTAGATCGGAAGAAAACCAAGAAAAACAGGGTTAGAGTGGAAGAAAACAAAGAAAAGCAGGGTTAGAGCCGAAAAAAAACAAGAAAAACAGGGTTAGAGCCGAAAAAAACCAGGAAAAACAGGGTTAGAGCGGAAGAATACCAAGAAAAAAAGCTTAGAGCCGGAGAAAAACAAGGAAAGCAAGGTTAGAGCCGAAAAAAACCAAGAAAAGCCAGGTTAGAACGGAAGAAAACGAAGAAAAACAGGGTTAGAACGGAAGAAAACCGTGAAATACAGGGTTAGAGCGGTAGAAAACCAAGAAAAGCCGGGTTAGAACGGAAGAAAACCAAGAAAAACGGGGTTAGAGCCGAAGAAAACCAAGAAAAACAGAGATAGAGCGGAAGAAAACCAAGAAAAACAGGGTTAGAGCGGAAGAAAACAAAGAAAAGCAGGGTTAGAGCCGGAAAAAATCAAGAAAAACAGGGTTAGAGCCGAAAAAAACCAAGAAAAAAAGGGTTAGAGCGGAAAAAAAACCAAGAAAAGCCGGGTTTGAACGGAAGAAAACAAAGAAAAACGGGGTTAGAGCCGAAGAAAACCAAGAAAAGCAGGGTTAGAGCGGAAGAAAACCAAGAAAAACAGGGTTAGAGCAGAAAAAAACCAAGAAAAACAGGGTTAGAACCGAAAAAAAACAAGAAAAACAGGGTTAGAGCGGAAGAAAACAAAGAAAAGCAGGGTTAGAGCGGAAGAAAACCAAGAAAAACAGGGTTAGAGCCGAAAAAAACCAAGAAAAACAGGGTTAGAGCCGAAAAAAAACAAGAAAAGCCGGGTTAGAACGGATGAAAATTAAGAAAAACAGGGTTAGAGCCGAAAAAAAACAAGAAAAGCAGGGTTAGAATGGAAGAAAACCAAGAAAAACAGAGTTAGAGCCGAAGAAAACCAAGAAAAGCCGGGTTATAACGGAAAAAAACCAGGAAAAACAGGGTTAGAGCTGAAGAAAACCAAGAAAAACAGGGTTAGAGCCGAAAAAAAACAAGAAAAACAGTGTTAGAAAGGAAGAAAACCAAGAAAAGCCGGGTTAGAGCGGAAGTAAACAAAGAAGAACAGGGTTAGAGTTGAAAAAAAACAAGAAAAACAGGGTTAGAGCGGAAGAAATCCAAGAAAAACAGGCTTAGAGCCGGAGAAAACCAAGGAAAGCAGGGTTAGAGCCGAAATAAAACCAAGAAAAACAGGGTTAGAGCCGAAAAAAACCAAGAAAAACAGTGTCAGAACGGAAGAAAACCAAGAAAAACAGGGTTAGAGCAGAAGAAAACCAAGAAAAACAGGGTTAGTGCGGAAGAAAACCAAGAAAAGCAGGGTTAGAGCCGGAAAAAACCAAGAAAGGCCGGGTTAGAGCCGAAGAAATACCAAGAAAAACAGGGTTAGAGCCGAAGAAAACCAAGAAAAACAGGGTTAGAGCCGAAAAAAAACAAGAAAAGCGGGGTTAGAACCGAAGAAAACCAAGAAAAACAGGATTAGAGCGGAAGAAAACCAAGAAAAGCAGGGTTAGAGCGGAATAAAACAAAGAGAAACAGGGTTAGAGCGGAAGAAAACAAAGAAAAACAGGGTTAGAGCGGAAGAAAACCAAGAAAAGACGGGTTAGAACGGAAGAAAACAAAGAAAAGCAGGGTTAGAGCGGAAGAAAACCAAGAAAAGCAGGGTTAGAGCAGAAGAAAACAAAGAAAAGCAGGGTTAAAGCCGAAAAAAACCAAGAAAAACAGGGTTAGAGCCGAAAAAAACCAAGAAAAACAGGGTTAGAGCGGAAAAAAACCAAGAAAAGCCGGGTTAGAACGAAAGAAAACCAAGAAAAACAGGGTTAGAGCAGAAGAAAAACAAGAAAAGCCGGGTTTGAACGGAAGAAAACAAAGAAAAACGGGGTTAGAGCCAAAGAAAACCAAGAAAAACAGGGTTAGAGCCGAAGAAAACCAAGAAAAACAGGGTTAGAGCGGAAGAAAACAAAGAAAAACAGGGTTAGAGCAGAAAAAAAACAAGAAAAACAGGGTTAGAGCGGAAGAAAACAAAGAAAAGCAGGGTTAGAGCGGAAGAAAACCAAGAAAAACAGGGTTAGAGCCGAAAAAAACAAGAAAAACAGGGTTAGAGCCGAAAAAAACCAAGAAAAACAGGGTTAGAGCGGAAGAAAACCAAGAAAAGCCGGGTTAGAGCAGAAGAAAACCAAGAAAAACAGGGTTAGAGCCGAAAAAAAACAAGAAAAACAGGGTTAGAGCGGAAGAATACCAAGAAAAACAGGCTTAGAGCCGGAGAAAATCAAGGAAAGCAGGGTTAGGGCCGAAAAAAAAAAAGAAAAACAGGGTTAGAGCCGAAAAAAACAAAGAAAAGCCGGATTAGAACAGAAGAAAACCAAGAAAAACAGGGTTAGAGCCGAAAAAAACCAAGAAAAGCCGGGTTAGAACGAAAGAAAACCCAAGAAAAACAGGGTTAGAGCGGAATAAAACCAAGATAAACAGGGTTAGAGCCGAAGAAAACCAAGAAAAACAGGGTTAGAGCGGAAGAAAACGGAGAAAAGCCGGGTTAGAACGGAAGAAAACCAAGAAAAACAGGGTTAGACCAGAAAAAAAACAAGAAAAACAGGGTTAGAGCGGAAGAAAACAAAGAAAAGCAGGGTTAGAGCGGAAGAAAACCAAGAAAAACAGGGTTAGAGCCGAAAAAAAACAAGAAAAACAGGGTTAGAGCCGAAAAAAACCAAGAAAAACAGGGTTAGAGCGGAAGAAAACCAAGAAAAGCCGGGTTAGAGCAGAAGAAAACCAAGAAAAACAGGGTTAGAGCCGAAAAAAAAACAAGAAAAACAGGGTTAGAGCGGAAGAATACCAAGAAAAACAGGCTTAGAGCCGGAGAAAATCAAGGAAAGCAGGGTTAGGGCCGAAAAAAACCAAGAAAAACAGGGTTAGAGCCGAAAAAAACAAAGAAAAGCCGGATTAGAACAGAAGAAAACCAAGAAAAACAGGGTTAGAGCCGAAAAAAACCAAGAAAAGCCGGGTTAGAACGAAAGAAAACCCAAGAAAAACAGGGTTAGAGCGGAATAAAACCAAGATAAACAGGGTTAGAGCCGAAGAAAACCAAGAAAAACAGGGTTAAAGCGGAAGAAAACGGAGAAAAGCCGGGTTAGAACGGAAGAAAACCAAGAAAAACAGGGTTAGAGCGGAAGAAAACCAAGAAAAGCAGGGTTAGAGAGGAAGAAAACCAAGAAAAGCCGGGTTAGAACGGAAGAAAACCAAGAAAACCGGGGTTAGAGCCGAAGAAAACCAAGAAAAACAGGGTTAGAGCGGAAGAAAACCAAGAAAAACAGGGTTAGAGTGGAAGAAAACAAAGAAAAGCAGGGTTAGAGCCGAAAAAAAACAAGAAAAACAGGGTTAGAGCCGAAAAAAACCAGGAAAAACAGGGTTAGAGCGGAAGAATACCAAGAAAAAAAGCTTAGAGCCGGAGAAAAACAAGGAAAGCAAGGTTAGAGCCGAAAAAAACCAAGAAAAGCCAGGTTAGAACGGAAGAAAACGAAGAAAAACAGGGTTAGAACGGAAGAAAACCGTGAAATACAGGGTTAGAGCGGTAGAAAACCAAGAAAAGCCGGGTTAGAACGGAAGAAAACCAAGAAAAACGGGGTTAGAGCCGAAGAAAACCAAGAAAAACAGAGATAGAGCGGAAGAAAACCAAGAAAAACAGGGTTAGAGCGGAAGAAAACAAAGAAAAGCAGGGTTAGAGCCGGAAAAAATCAAGAAAAACAGGGTTAGAGCCGAAAAAAACAAAGAAAAAAGCGTTAGAGCGGAAAAAAAACCAAGAAAAGCCGGGTTTGAACGGAAGAAAACAAAGAAAAACGGGGTTAGAGCCGAAGAAAACCAAGAAAAGCAGGGTTAGAGCGGAAGAAAACCAAGAAAAACAGGGTTAGAGCCGAAAAAAACCAAGAAAAACAGGTTTAGAACCGAAAAAAACCAAGAAAAACAGGGTTAGAGCGGAAGAAAACAAAGAAAAGCAGGGTTAGAGCAGAAGAAAACCAAGAAAAACAGGGTTAGAGCCGAAAAAAACCAAGAAAAACAGGGTTAGAGCCGAAAAAAACCAAGAAAAGCCGGGTTAGAACGGATGAAAATTAAGAAAAACAGGGTTAGAGCCGAAAAAAAACAAGAAAAGCAGGGTTAGAATGGAAGAAAACCAAGAAAAACAGAGTTAGAGCCGAAGAAAACCAAGAAAAGCCAAATTAGAATGGAAAAAAACCAGGAAAAACAGGGTTAGAGCTGAAGAAAACCAAGAAAAACAGGGTTAGAGCCGAAAAAAACCAAGAAAAACAGTGTTAGAAAGGAAGAAAACCAAGAAAAGCCGGGTTAGAGCGGAAGTAAACCAAGAAGAACACGGTTAGAGTTGAAAAAAAACAAGAAAAACAGGGTTAGAGCGGAAGAAATCCAAGAAAAACAGGCTTAGAGCCGGAGAAAACCAAGGAAAGCAGGGTTAGAGCCGAAATAAAACCAAGAAAAACAGGGTTAGAGCAGAAAAAAACCAAGAAAAGCCAGGTTAGAACGGAAGAAAACCAAGAAAAACAGGTTTAGAGCGGAAGAAAACCAAGAAAAACAGGGTTAGTGCGGAAGAAAACCAAGAAAAGCAGGGTTAGAGCCAGAAAAAACAAAGAAAAGCCGGGTTAGAGCCGAAGAAATACCAAGAAAAACAGGGTTAGAGCCGAAAAAAAACAAGAAAAACAGGGTTAGAGCCGAAAAAAAACAAGAAAAGCCGGGTTAGAACGGAAGAAAACCAAGAAAAACAGGGTTAGAGCGGAAGAAAACCAAGAAAAGCAGGGTTAGAGCGGAATAAAACAAAGAGAAACAGGGTTAGAGCGGAAGAAAACAAAGAAAAACAGGGTTAGAGCGGAAGAAAACCAAGAAAAGCCGGGTTAGAACGGAAGAAAACCAAGAAAAGCAGGGTTAGAGCGGAAGAAAACCAAGAAAAACAGGGTTAGGGCAGATGAAATCCAAGAAAAACAGGGTTAGAGCCGAAGAAAACCAAGAACAACCGGGTTAGAGCCGAAAAAAACCAAGAAAAACAGTGTTAGAGCGGAAGAAAACCAAGAAAAGCCGGGTTAGAGCAGAAGAAATCCAAGAAAAACAGGGTTAAAGCCGAAAAAAACCAAGAAAAACAGGGTTAGAGCGGAAGAATACCAAGAAAAACAGGCTTAGAGCCGGAGAAAACCAAGGAAAGCAGGGTTAGAGACGAAAAAAACCAAGAAAAACAGGGTTAGAGCCGAAGAAAACCAAGAAAAACAGGGTAAGAGCGGAATAAAACCAAGATAAACAGGGTTAGAGCCGAAGAAAACCAAGAAAAACGGGGTTAGAGCGGAAGAAAACGAAGAGAAGCCGGGTTAAAACGGAAGAAAACCAAGAAAAACAGGGTAAGAGCGGAAGATAACCAAGAAAAAAAGGGTTAGAGAGGAAGAAAAACAAGAAAAACAGGGTTAGAGCCGAAGAGAACCAAGAAAAACAGGGTTAGAGCCGAAAAAAACCAAGAAAAACAGGGTTAGAGCGGAAGAAAACCAAGAAAAGCAGGGTTAGAGCAGAAGAAAACCAAGAAAAACAGGGTTAGAGCCGAAGAAATCCAAGAAAAACAGGGTTAGAGCCGAAGAAAACAAAGAAAAGAAGGGTTAGAGCGGAAGAAAACCAAGGAAAACAGGGTTAGAGCCGAAAAAAACCAAGAAAAACAGGGTTAGAGCGGAAGAAAACAAAGAAAAGCAGGGTTAGAGCCAAAAAAAAACAAGAAAAGCAGGGTTAGAACGGAAGAAAACCAAGAAAAACAGAGATAGAGCCGAAGAAAACCAAGAAAAGCCGGGTTAGAACGGAAAAAAACCATTAAAAACAGGGTTAGAGCGGAAGAAATCCAAGAAAAGCCGGGTTAGAACGGAAGTAAACCAAGAAGAACAGGGTTAGAGCCGAAAAAAAACAAGAAAAACAGGTTTAGAGCCGAAACAAACCAAGAAAAACAGGCTTAGAGCCGGAGAAAACCAAGGAAAGCAAGGTTAGAGCCGAAAAAAACCCAAGAAAAACAGGGTTAGAGCCGAAAGAAACCGAAGAAAAACAGGGTTAGAGCCGAAAAAAACCAAGAAAAGCCGGGTTAGAACGGAAGAAAACAAAGATAAACAAGGTTAGAGCGGAAGAAAACCAAGAAAAGCAGGGTTAGAGCGGAAGAAAACCAAGAAAAACAAGGTTAGAGCCGAAAAAAACCAAGAAAAGCCAGGTTAGAACGGAAGAAAATTAAGAAAAACAGGGTTAGAGCCGAAAAAAAACAAGAAAAGCCGGGTTAGAACGGAAAAAAACCAAGAAAAACAGTGTTAGAAAGGAAGAAAACCAAGAAAAGCCAGGTAAGAGCGGAAGTAAACAAAGAAGAACAGGGTTAGAGCCGAAAAAAACCAAGAAAAACAGGGTTAGCGCGGAAGAATACTAAGAAAAACAGGCTTAGAGCCGGAGAAAACCAAGGAAAGCAGGGTTAGAGCCGAAATAAACCCAAGAAAAACAGGGTTAGAGCCGAAAAAAACCAAAAAAGCCCGGTTAGAACGGAAGAAAACCAAGAAAAACAGGGTTAGAGCAAAAGAAAACCAAGAAAAACAGGGTTAGAGCGGAAGAAAACAAAGAAAAACAGGGTTTGAGCGGAAAAAAAACAAGAAAAACAGGGTTAGAGCCGAAAAAAATAAAAAAAAACAGGGTTAGAGCCGAAGAAAACCAAGAAAAACAGGGTAAGAGCGGAAAAAAACCAAGAAAAACAGGGTTAGAGCCGAAAAAAATCGAAAAAAATAGGGTTAGAGCCGAAAAAACAAGAAAAGCCGGGTTAGAACGGAAGAAAACCAAGAAGAACAGGGTTAGAGTGGAAGAAAACCAAGAAATGCAGGGTTAGTGTGGAAGAAAACCAAGAAAAACAGGGTTAGAGCGAAAGAAAACCAAGAAAAGCAGGGTTAGAGCGGAAGAAAACCAAGAAAAACAGGGTTAGAGCCGAAAAAAACCAAGAAAAACAGGGTTAGAGCGGAAGAAAATCAAGAAAAGCAGGGTTAGAGCGGAAGAAAATCAAGAAAAGCCGGGTTAGAGCAGAAGAAAACAAAGAAAAACAGGGTTAGAGCCGAAAAAAACCAAGAAAAACAGGGTTAGAGCGGAAGAATACCAAGAAAAACAGGCTTAGAGCCGGAGAAAACCAAGGAAAACAGGGTTGGAGCCGAAAAAATACCAAGAAAAACATGGTTAGTGCCGAAAAAAACCAAGAAAAACTGGATTAGAACGGAAGAAAACCAAGAAAAACAGGGTTAGAGCCAAAAAAAAAACAAGAAAATCCGGGTCAGAACGAAAGAAAACCAAGAAAAACAGGGTTAGGGCGGAATAAAACCAAGATAAACAGGGTTAGAGCCGAAGAAAACCAAGAAAAACAGGGTTAGAGCGCAAGAATACCAAGAAAAAGCCGGGTTAGAACCGGAGAAAACCAAGGAAAGCAAGTTTAGAGCCGAAAAAAAACAAGAAAAACAGGGTTAGAGCCGAAAAAAACCAAGAAAAACAGGGTTAGAGCCGAAGAAAACCAAGAAAATCCGGGTTAGAACGGAAGAAAACCAAGAAAAGCCGGGTTAGAACGGAAGAAAACCAAGAAAAACGGGGTTAGAGCCGAAGAAAACCAAGAAAAGCCGGGTTAGACCGGAAGAAAACCAAGAATAACAGTGTTAGAAAGGAAGAAAACCAAGAAAAGCCGGGTTATAGAGGAAGTAAACCAAGAAAAACAGGGTTAGAGCCGAAAAAAAACAAGAAAAACAGGGTTAGAATGGAAGAAAACCAAGAAAAACAGGGTTAGATCCGAAAAAAACAAAGAAGAGCAAGGTTAGAGCCGAGAAAAAACAAGAAAAACAGGGTTAGAGCCAAAAAAACCCAAGAAAAGCCGGTTTAGAACGGAAGAAAACCAAGAAAAACAGGGTTAGAGCAAAAGAAAACCAAGAAAAGCCGGGTTAGAATGGATAAAACCAAGAAAAACGGGGTAAGAGCCGAAGAAAACCAAGAAAAACAGGGTTAGAGCCGAAGAAAACCAAGAAAAACAGGGTTAGAGCCGAAAAAACCAAGAAAAACAGTGTTAGAGCGGAAGAAAACCAAGAAAAGCCGGGTTAGAGCAGAAGAAATCCAAGAAAAACAGGGTTAGAGCCGAAGAAAACCAAGAAAAACAGGGTTAGAGCGGAAGAATACCAAGAAAAACAGGCTTACAGCCGGAGAAAACCAAGGAAAGCAGGGTTAGAGCCGAAAAAAACCAAGAAAAACAGGGTTAGAGCCGAAGAAAACCAAGAAAAACAGGGTAAGAGCGGAATAAAACCAAGATAAACAGGGTTAGAGCCGAAGAAAACCAAGAAAAACGGGGTTAAAGCGGAAGAAAACAAAGAAAAGCAGGGTTAGAACAAAAGAAAACCAAGAAAAACAGGGTTAGAGCGGAAGAAAACCAAGAAAAACAGGGTTAGAGAGGAAGAAAAACAAGAAAAACAGGGTTAGAGCCGAAGAGAACCAAGAAAAACAGTGTTAGAGCTGAAAAAAACCAAGAAAAACAGGGTTAGAGCGGAAGAAAACCAAGAAAAGCAGGGTTAGAGCAGAAGAAAACCAAGAAAAACAGGGTTAGAGCCGAAGAAATCCAAGAAAAACAGGGTTAGAGCCGAAGAAAACCAAGAAAAGCAGGTTTAGAGCGGAAGAAAACCAAGAAAAACAGGGTTAGAGCCGGAAAAAACCAAGAAAAACAGGGTTAGAGCGGAAGAAAACAAAGAAAAGCAGGATTAGAGCCAAAAAAAAACAAGAAAAGCAGGGTTAAAACGGAAGAAAACCAAGAAAAACAGAGTTAGAGCCGAAGAAAACCATGAAAAGCCGGGTTAGAACGGAAAAAAACCATTAAAAACAGGGTTAGAGCGGAAGAAATCCAAGAAAAGCCGGGTTAGAACGGAAGAAAACCAAGAAAAACAGGGTTAGAGCCGAAAAAAACCAAGAAAAACAGGGTTAGAGCCGAAAAAAACCAAGAAAAACAGGCTTAGAGCCGGAGAAAACCAAGGAAAGCAAGGTTATAGCCGAAAAAAAACCAAGAAAAACAGGGTTAGAGCCGAAAGAAACCCAAGACAAACAGGGTTAGAGCCGAAAAAAACCAAGAAAAGCCGGGTGAGAACGGAAGAAAACAAAGATAAACGGGGTTAGAGCGGAAGAAAACCAAGAAAAGCAGGGTTAGAGCGGAAGAAAACCAAGAAAAACAGGGTTAGAGCCGAAAAAAAACAAGAAAAACAGGGATAGAGCCGAAAAAAAACAAGAAAAACAGGGTTAGAGCGGAAGAAAACAAAGAAAAGCCGGGTTAGAACGGAAGAAAATTAAGAAAAACAGGGATAGAGCCGAAAAAAAACAAGAAAAGCAGGGTTAGAATGGAAGAAAACCAAGAAAAACAGAGTTAGAGCCGAAGAAAACCAAGAAAAACAGGGTTAGAGCAAAAGAAAACCAAGAAAAACAGGGTTAGAGCGGAAGAAAACCAAGAAAAGCAGGGTTAGAGCGGATGAAAACCAAGAAAAACAGGGTTAGAGCGGAAAAAAAACAAGAAAAACAGGGTTAGAGCCTTAAAAAATTAAAAAAAACAGGGTTAGAGCCGAAGAAAACCAAGAAAAACAGGGTTACAGCCGGAGAAAACCAAGGAAAGCAGGGTTAGAGCCGAAAAAAAACAAGAAAAACAGGGTTAGAGCCGAAAAAAAACGAGAAAAGCCGGGTTAGAACGGAAGAAAACCAAGAAAAACAGTTTTAGAGTAGAAAAAAGGGGTTAGGGTTAGGGTTAGGGTTAGGGTTAGGGTTAGGGTTAGGGTTAGGGTTAGGGTTAGGGTTAGGGTTAGGGTTAGGGTTAGGGTTAGGGTTAGGGTTAGGGTTAGGGTTAGGGTTAGGGTTAGGGTTAGGGTTAGGGCTAGAGTAGGGTTAGGGTTAGGGTTAGGGTTAGGGTTAGGGTTAGGGTTAGGGTTAGGGTTAGGGTTAGGGTTAGGGTTAGGGTTAGGGTTAGGGTTAGGGTTAGGGTTAGGGTTAGGGTTAGGGTTAGGGTTAGGGTTAGGGTTAGGGTTAGGGCTAGAGTAGGGTTAGGGTTAGGGTAGGGTTAGGGTTAGGGTTAGGGTTAGGGTTAGGGTTAGGGTTAGGGTTAGGGTTAGGGTTAGGGTTAGGGTTAGGGTTAGGGTTAGGGTTAGGGTTAGGGTTAGGGTTAGGGTTAGGGTTAGGGCTAGAGTAGGGTTAGGGTTAGGGTTAGGGTTAGGGTTAGGGTTAGGGTTAGGGTTAGGGTTAGGTTTAGGGATAGGGTTAGGGTTAGGGTTAGGGTTAGGGTTAGG
Source organism: Coturnix japonica (assembly GCF_054131305.1). Classification (NCBI taxonomy): domain Eukaryota; kingdom Metazoa; phylum Chordata; class Aves; order Galliformes; family Phasianidae; genus Coturnix; species Coturnix japonica. The sequence goes on from NW_028188946.1 coordinate 2,555,496, forward strand.
GTTAGGGTTAGGTTTAGGGTTAGGGTTAGGGTTAGGGTTAGGGCTAGAGTAGGGTTAGGGTTAGGGTAGGGTTAGGGTTAGGGTTAGGGTTAGGGTTAGGGTTAGGGTTAGGGTTAGGGCTAGAGTAGGGTTAGGGTTAGGGTTAGGGTTAGGGTTAGGGTTAGGGTTAGGGTTAGGGTTAGGTTTAGGGTTAGGGTTAGGGTTAGGGTTAGGGTTAGGGTTAGGGTTAGGGTTAGGGTTAGAGCTAGAGTAGGGTTAGGGTTAGGGTTAGGGTTAGGGTTAGGGTTAGGGTTAGGGTTAGGGTTAGGGTTAGGATTAGGGTTAGGGTTAGGGATAGGGTTAGGGTTAGGGTTAGGGTTAGGGTTAGGGTTAGGGTTAGGGTTAGGGTTAGGGTTAGGGTTAGGGTTAGGGCTAGCGTAGGGTTAGGGTTAGGGTTAGGGTTAGGGTTAGGGTTAGGGTTAGGGTTAGGGTTAGGGTTAGGGTTAGGGTTAGGGTTAGGGTTAGGGTTAGGGTTAGGGTTAGGGTTAGGATTAGGGTTTGGGTTAGGGTTAGGGTTTGGGTTAGAGTTAGGGTTAGGGTTAGGGTTAGGGTTAGGGTTAGGGTTAGGGTTTTTTTTCTTGTTTTTTTTTGGCTCTTACCCAGTTTTTCTCGTTTTTTTTCGGATCTAACCTTGTTTTTCTTGTTTTTTTTTGGCTCTAACCCTGTTTTTCTTGGTTTTCTTCCGTTCTATCCCGGTATTCTTGTTCTTTTTTGGCTCTTACCCTGTTTTTCTTGGTTTTCTTCCGTTCTAACCCTGTTTTTCTTGGTTTACTTCGGCTCTAACCCTGTTTTTCTTGGTTTTTTTCGGCTCTAACCCTGTTCTTCTTGGTTTTTTTCGGCTCTAACCCTGTTTTTCTTGGTTTTCTTCGGCTCTAACCCTGTTTTTCTTGTTTTTTTCGGCTCTAACCCTGTTTTTCTTGGTTTTCTTCCGCTCTAACCCTGCTTTTCTTGGTTTTCTTCGGCTCTAACCCCGTTTTTCTTGGTTTTCTTCCGTTCTAAAACCCTGTTTTTCTTGGTTTTCTTCGGCTCTAACCCTGTTTTTCTTGGTTTTCTTCGGCTCTAACCTGGCTTTTCTTGGTTTTGTTCGGCTCTAACGTGTTTTTTCTTGGATTTTTCCGCTCTAACCCTGCTTTTCTTGGTTTTATTCCGCTCTAACTCAGTTTTTCTTGGTTTTCTTCCGTTCTAACCCGACTTTTCTTGGATTTCTTCCGCTCTAACCCTGTTTTCCTTGGTTTTCTTCGGCTCTAACCCGGCTTTTCTTGGTTTTCTTCGGCTCAAACCCTGTTTTTCTTGTTTTTCTTCGGCTCAAACCCTGTTTTTCTTGGTTTTCTTCCATTCTAACCCTGCTTTTCTAGGTTTTCTTCCATTCTAACCCTGCTTTTTATGGTTTTCTTCGGCTCTAACCATGTTTTTCTTGGTTAGAGCGGAAAAAAACAAAGAAAAACAGGGTTAGAGCAGAAGAAAACAAAGAAAAACAGGGTTAGAGCGGAATAAAACCAAGAAAAACAGGGTTAGAGCCGAAGAAAACCAAGAAAAACAAAGTAAGAGCAGAAGAAAAACAAGAAAAACAGGGTTAGAGCCGGAGAAAACGAAGAGAAGCAAGGTAAGAGCCGAAAAAAAACAAGAAATACAGGGTTAGAGCTGAAAAAACTTAAGAAAAACAGGGTTAGAGCCGAAAAAAACAAAGAAAACCAGGGTTTGAGCGGAGGAAAACCAAGAAAAACAGGGTTAGAGCCGAAAAAAACCAAGAAAAACAAGGTTCGAGACGTAAGAAACCAAGAAAAACAGGGTTAGAGCTAAAGAAAACCAAGAAAAGCTGGGGTAGCGCGGATGAAAACCAAGAAAAACAGGGTTAGAGCTGAATAAAACCTAGGAAAACAGTGTTAGAGCCGAAATAAACCAAGAAAAACAGGGTTAGAGCCGAAAAAAACCAAGAAAAGCCGGGTTAGAACGGAAGAAAACCAAGAAATCAGGGTTAGACCTGAAAAAAACCAAGAAAAACAGGGTTAGAGCAGAAGAAAACCAAGAAAAACAGGGTTAGAGCCGAAAAAAACAAAGAAAAACAGTGTTAGAGCCGAAAAAAACCAAGAAAAGCCTTGTTAGAACGTAAGAAAACCAAGAAAAACAGGGTTAGAGCGGAAGAAAACCAAGAAAAACAGGGTTAGAGCCGAAAAAAAACAAGAAGAACAGGGTTAGAGCCGAAAAAAACCAAGAAACGCAGGGTTAGAGCCGAAAAAAACGAAGAAAAACAGGGTTAGAGCAGAAGAATACCAAGAAATCCGGGTTAGAACGAAAGAAAACCAAGAAAAACAAGGTTTGAGTTGAAGAGAAACAAGAAAAACAGGGTTAGAGACGAAGAAAACCAAGAAAAACAGGGTTAGAGCGGAAGAATACCAAGAAAAACAGGGTTAGAGCCGGAGAAAACCAAGGAAAGCAGGTTTAGAGCCTAAAAAAACCAAGAAAAACAGGGTTAGAGCGGAAAAAAACCAAGAAAAACAGGGTTAGAGCCGAAGAAAACCAAGAAAAGCCGGGTTAGAACGGAAGAAAACCAAGAAAAACAGGGTTAGAGCCGGAGAAAACCAAGGAAAGCCGGGTTAGAGCCGAAAAAACCCAAGAAAAACAGGGTTAGAGCCGAAAAAAACCAAGAAAGCCAAATTAGAATTGAAGAAAACCAAGAAAAACAGGGTTAGAGCGGAAGAAAACCAAGAAAAGCCGTTTTAAAACAGGAGAAAATAAAGAAAAACGGGGTTAGAGCCGAAGAAAAACAAGAAAAGCAGGGTTAGAGCGGAAGAAAACCAAGAAAAACAGGATTAGAGCCGAAGAAAACCAAGAAAAGCAGGGTTAGAGCCGAAGAAAACCAAGAAAAACAGGGTTAGAGCATAAGAAAACCGAGAAAACCTGGGTTAGAACGGAAGAAAACCAAGAAAAACAGGATTAAAGCCGAAGATAACCAAGAAAAGCAGGGTTAAAGCGGAAGAAAACCAAGAAAAACAGGGTTAGAGCCAAAAAAAAACATGAAAAGCAGGGTTAGAGCCGAAAAAAACCAAGAAAAGCCGGGTTAGAACAAAAGAAATCCAAGAAAAACAGGGTTAGAGCGGAAGAAAACCAAGGAAAGCAGGGTTAGAGCGGAAAAAAACAAATAAAAGCCGTGTTGGAACGGAAGAAAACCAAGTTAAACGGGGTTAGAGCCGAAGAAAACCAAAAGAAACAGGGTTAGAGCCGAAAATCCAAGAAAAACGGGGTTGGAGCCGAAGAAAACCAAGAAAAACAGTGTTAGATCGGAAGAAAACCAAGAAAAGCCGGGTTAGAACGGAAGAAAACCAAGAAAAACAAGGTTAGAGCCGAAGAAAACCAAGAAAAACAGGGTTAGAGCCGAAAATCCAAGAAAAACGGGGTCAGAGCTGAAGAAAACCAAGAAAAACAGGGTTAGAGCAGAAAAAAACAAAGAAAAACAGGGTTAGAGCCGAAAAAAACAAAGAAAAACAGGGTTAGAGCAGAAGTAAACCAAGAAAAACAGGGTTAGAGCCGGAGAAAACCAAGGAAAGCAGGGTTAGAGCCGAAAAAAAACAAGAAAAACAGGGTTAGAGCCGAAAAAAACCAAGAAAAGCCGGGTTAGAACGGAAGTAATCCAAGAAAAACCGGGTTAGAACGGAAGAAAACTAAGAAAAACACAGTTAGAGACGAAAAAAACTAAGAAAATCAGGGTTAGAGCCGAAAAAAAACAAGAAAAACAGGGTTAGAGCCGAAAAAAACCAAGAAAAACAGGATTAGAGCTGAAAAAAAACAAGAACAACAGGGTTAGAGCCGAAAAAAAACAAGAAAAACAGGGTTAGAGCCAAAAAAAAACAAGAAAAGCCAGGTTAGAACGGAAGAAAACCAAGAAAAACAGGTTTAGAGCGGAAGAAAACCAAGAAAAGCAGGGTTAGAGCGGAATAAAACGAAGAAAAACAGGGTTAGAGCCGAAAAAAACCAAGAAAAACAGGGTTAGAGCGGAAGAAAATCAAGAAAAGCAGGGTTAGAGCGGAAGAAAATCAAGAAAAGCCGGGTTAGAGCAGAAGAAAACAAAGAAAAACAGGGTTAGAGCCGAAAAAAAACAAGAAAAACAGGGTTAGAGCGGAAGAATACCAAGAAAAACATGGTTAGAGCCGAAAAAAACCAAGAAAAGCTGGATTAGAACGGAAGAAAACCAAGAAAAACAGGGTTAGAGCCAAAAAAAAAACAAGAAAATCCGGGTCAGAACGAAAGAAAACCAAGAAAAACAGTGTTAGGGCGGAATAAAACCAAGATAAACGGGGTTAGAGCCGAAGAAAACCAAGAAAAACAGGGTTAGAGCGGAAGAATACCAAGAAAAACAGGGTTAGAGCCGGAGAAAACCAAGGAAAGGAAGTTTAGATCCGAAATAAACCAAGAAAAACAGGGTTAGAGCGGAAAAAAACCAAGAAAAACAGGGTTAGAGCCGAAGAAAACCAAGAAAATCCGGGTTAGAACGGAAGAAAACCAAGAAAAGCCGGGTTAGAACGGAAGAAAACCAAGAAAAACGGGGTTAGAGCCGATGAAAACCAAGAAAAGCCGGGTTAGACCGGAAGAAAACCAAGAATAACAGTGTTAGAAAGGAAGAAAACCAAGAAAAGCCGGGTTATAGAGGAAGTAAACCAAGAAAAACAGGGTTAGAGCCGAAAAAAACCAAGAAAAGCAGGGTTAGTGCCGAGAAAAAACAAGAAAAACAGGGTTAGAGCCAAAAAAACCCAAGAAAAGCCGGTTTAGAACGGAAGAAAACCAAGAAAGACAGGGTTAGAGCGGAAGAAAACCAAGAAAAGCCGAATTAGAATGGATAAAACCAAGAAAAACGGGGTAAGAGCCGAAGAAAACCAAGAAAAACAGGGTTAGTGCCAAAAAAAACCAAGAAAAACAGGGTTAGACCGGAATAAAACCAAGAAAACCAGGGTTAGAGCTGAAGAAAACCAAGAAAAACAGGGTTAGAAAGGAAGAAAACCAAGAAAAACATGGTTAGAGCCGAAAAAAACCAAGAAAAACAGGGTTAGAGCAGAAGAAAACCAAGAAAAACAGGGTTAGAGCCGGAGAAAACCAAGAAAAACAGAGTTAGAGCCGAAAAAAAACAAGAAAAACAGGGTTAGAGCCGAAAAAAACCGAGAAAAGCCGGGTTAGAACGGAAGAAAACCAAGAAAAACAGGGTTAGAGTAGAAAAAAGGGGTTAGGGTTAGGGTTAGGGTTAGGGTTAGGGTTAGGGTTAGGGTTAGGGTTAGGGTTAGGGTTAGGGTTAGGGTTAGGGTTAGGGTTAGGGTTAGGGTTAGGGCTAGAGTAGGGTTAGGGTTAGGGTAGGGTTAGGGTTAGGGCTAGAGTAGGGTTAGGGTTAGGGTTAGGGTTAGGGTTAGGGTTAGGGTTAGGGTTAGGGTTAGGGTTAGGGTTAGGGTTAGGGTTAGGGTTAGGGTTAGGGTTAGGGTTAGGGTTAGGGTTAGGGTTAGGGTTAGGGTTAGGGTTAGGGTTAGGGTTAGGGTTAGGGTTAGGGTTAGGGTTAGGGTTAGGGTTAGGGTTAGGGCTAGCGTAGGGTTAGGGTTAGGGTTAGGGTTAGGGTTAGGGTTAGGGTTAGGGTTAGGGTTAGGGTTAGGGTTAGGGTTAGGGTTAGGGTTAGGGTTAGGGTTAGGGTTAGGGTTAGGGTTAGGGTTAGGGTTATGGTTAGGGTTAGCGTTAGGGTTAGGGTTAGGGCTAGCGTAGGGTTAGGGTTAGGGTTAGGGTTAGGGTTAGGGTTACGATTAGGGCAGGGTTAGGGTTAGGGTTAGGGTTAGGGTTAGGGTTAGGGTTAGGGTTAGGGTTAGGGTTAGGGTTAGGGTTAGGGTTAGGGTTAGGGTTAGGATTAGGGTTTGGGTTAGGGTTAGGGTTTGGGTTAGAGTTAGGGTTAGGGTTAGGGTTTTTTTTCCTGTTTTTTTTTGGCTCTTACCCTGTTTTTCTCGTTTATTTTCGGATCTAACCTTGTTTTTCTTGGTTTTTTTTGGCTCTAACCCTGTTTTTCTTGGATTTCTTCCATTCTATCCCGGTATTCTTGTTCTTTTTTGGCTCTTACCCTGTTTTTCTTGTTTTTCTTCCGTTCTAACCCTGTTTTTCTTGGTTTACTTCGGCTCTAACCCTGTTTTTCATGGTTTTTTTTCGGCTCTAACCCTGTTTTTCTTGGTTTTTTTCGGCTCTAACCCGGTTTTTCTTGGTTTTCTTCGGCTCTAACCCTGTTTTTCTTGTTTTTTTCGGCTCTAACCCCGTTTTTCTTGGTTTTCTTCCGCTCTAACCCTGCTTTTCTTGGTTTTCTTCGGCTCTAACCCTGTTTTTCTTGGTTTTCTTCCGTTCTAAAACCCTGTTTTTCTTGGTTTTCTTCGGCTCTAACCCTGTTTTTCTTGGTTTTCTTCCGTTCTAACCTGGCTTTTCTTGGTTTTTTTCGGCTCTAACGCTGTTTTTCTTGGATTTTTCCGCTCTAACCCTGCTTTTCTTGGTTTTATTCTGCTCTAACTCTGTTTTTCTTGGTTTTCTTCCGTTCTAACCCGACTTTTCGTGGTTTTCTTCCGCTCTAACCCTGTTTTTCTTGGTTTTCTTCGGCTCTAACCCGGCTTTTCTTGGTTTTCTTCGGCTCAAACCCTGTTTTTCTTGGTTTTCTTCGGCTCAAACCCTGTTTTTCTTGGTTTTCTTTTGTTCTAACCACGCTTTTCTTAGTTTTTTTAAGCTCTAACCCTGTTTTTCTTGGTTTTCTTCCATTCTAACCCTGCTTTTCTTGGTTTTCTTCGGCTCTAACCCTGTTTTTCTTGGTTAGAGCGGAAAAAACAAAGAAAAACAGGGTTAGAGCAGAAGAAAACAAAGAAAAACAGGGTTAGAGCGGAATAAAACCAAGAAAAACAGGGTTAGAGCCGAAGAAAACCAAGAAAAACAAAGTTAGAGCAGAAGAAAAACAAGAAAAACAGGGTTAGAGCCAGAGAAAACCAAGAGAAGCAAGGTAAGAGCTGAAAAAAAACAAGAAATACAGGGTTAGAGCTGAAAAAACTTAAGAAAAACAGGGTTAGAGCCGAAAAAAAACAAGAAAACCAGGGTTTGAGCGGATGAAAACCAAGAAAAACAGGGTTAGAGCCGAAAAAAACCAAGAAAAACAGGGTTCGAGCTGTAAGAAACCAAGAAAAACAGGGTTAGAGCGGAAGAAAACCAAGAAAAGCAAGGGTAGCGCGGATGAAAACCAAGAAAAGCAGGTTTAGAGCTGAATAAAACCTAGGATAACAGGGTTAGAGCCGAAATAAACCAAGAAAAACAGGGTTAGAGCCGAAAAAAACCAAGAAAAGCCGGGTTAGAACGGAAGAAAACCAAGAAATCAGGGTTAGACCTGAAAAAAACCAAGAAAAACAGGGTTAGAGCAGAAGAAAACCAAGAAAAACAGGGTTAGAGCCGAAAAAAACAAAGAAAAACAGGGTTAGAGCCAAAAAAAACCAAGCAAAACAGGGTAAGAGCCGAAAAAAACCAAGAAAAGACTTGTTAGAACGGAAGAAAACCAAGAAAAACAGGGTTAGAGCGGAAGAAAACCAAGAAAAACAGGGTTAGAGTCAAAAAAAAACCAAGAAAAACAGGTTTAGAGCCGAAAAAAACCAAGAAGAACAGGGTTAGAGCCGAAAAAAACCAAGAAAAACAGGGTTAGGGCCAAAAAAATCCAAGAAGAACAGGGTTAGAGCCGAAAAAAACCAAGAAACGCAGGGTTAGAGCCGAAAAAAACGAAGAAAAACAGGGTTAGAGCGGAAGAAAACCAAGAAAAGCCGGGTTAGAACGAAAGAAAACCAAGAAAAACAAGGTTTGAGCCGAAGAGAAACAAGAAAAACAGGGTTAGAGACGAAGAAAACCAAGAAAAACAGGGTTAGAGCGGAAGAATACCAAGAAAAACAGGGTTAGAGCCGGAGAAAACCAAGGAAAGCAGGTTTAGAGCCTAAAAAAAACAAGAAAAACAGGGTTAGAGCGGAAAAAAACCAAGAAAAACAGGGTTAGAGCCAAAGAAAACCAAGAAAATCCGGGTTAGAACGGAAGAGAACCAAGAAAAACAGGGTTAGAGCCGGAGAAAACCAAGGAAAGCCGGGTTAGAGCCGAAAAAACCCAAGAAAAACAGGGTTAGAGCCGAAAAAAACCAAGAAAGCCTGGTTAGAATGGAAGAAAACCAAGAAAAACAGGGTTAGAGCGGAAGAAAACCAAGAAAAGCCGTTTTAGAACAGGAGAAAATAAAGAAAAACGGGGTTAGAGCCGAAGAAAAACAAGAAAAGCAGGGTTAGAGCGAAAGAAAACCAAGAAAAACAGGATTAGAGCGGAAGAAAACCAAGAAAAACAGGGTTAGAGCGGAAGAAAACCAAGAAAAACAGGGTTAGAGCTGAAAAAAACCAAGATAAACAGGGTTAGAGCCGAAGAAAACCAAGAAAAACAGGGTTAGAGCATAAGAAAACCGAGAAAACCTGGGTTAGAACGGAAGAAAACCAAGAAAAACAGGGTTAGAGCCGAAGATAACCAAGAAAAGCAGGGTTAGAGCGGAAGAAAACCAAGAAAAACAGGGTTAGAGCCGAAAAAAAACATGAAAAGCCAGGGTTAGAGCCGAAAAAAACCAAGAAAAGCCGGGTTAGAACAAAAGAAATCCAAGTAAAACAGGGTTAGAGCGGAAGAAAACCAAGAAAAGCAGGGTTAGAGCCCGAAAAAAACAAGATAAACAGGGTTAGAGCCGAAAAAAACCAAGAAAAACAGGGTTAGAGCCGAAGAAAACCAAGAAAAACAGGGTTAGAGCGGAAAAAAACAAATAAAAGCCGTGTTGGAACGGAAGAAAACCAAGTTAAACGGGTTTAGAGCCGAAGAAAACCAAGAGAAACAGGGTTAGAGCTGATAATCCAAGAAAAACGGGGTTGGAGCCGAAGAAAACCAAGAAAAACAGTGTTAAATCGGAAGAAAACCAAGAAAAGCCGGGTAAGAACGGAAGAAAACCAAGAAAAACAAGGTTAGAGCCGAAGAAAACCAAGAAAAACAGGGTTAGAGCCGAAAATCCAAGAAAAACGGGGTCAGAGCTGAAGAAAACCAAGAAAAACAGGGTTAGAGCAGAAAAAAACAAGAAAAGCCGGGTTAGAGCCGGAGAAAACCAAGGAAAGCAGGGCTGGAGCCGAAAAAAACCAAGAAAAACAGGGTTAGAGCCGAAGAAAACAAGAAAAGCCGGGTTAGAACGGAAGTAAACCAAGAAAAACCGAGTTAGAACGGAAGAAAACCAAGAAAAACACAGTTAGAGCCGAAAAAAACCAAGAAAATCAGGGTTAGAGCCGAAAAAAAACAAGAAAAACAGGGTTAGAGCCGAAAAAAACCAAGATAAACAGGGTTAGAGCGGAAGAAAACCAAGAAAAACAGGGTTAGAGCCGAAAAAAACCAAGAAAAACAGGGTTAGAGCCGAAAAAAAACAAGAAAAACAGGGTTAGAGCCAAAAAAAAACAGGAAAAGCCAGGTTAGAACGGAAGAAAACCAAGAAAAACAGGTTTAGAGCGGAAGAAAACCAAGAAAAGCAGGGTTAGACCGGAATAAAACCAAGAAAAGCAGGGTTAGAGCGGAATAAAACCAAGAAAAACAGGGTTAGAGCGGAAGAAAACAAAGAAAAGCAGGGTTAGAGCGGAAGAAAACCAAGAAAAACAGGGTTAGAGCAGAAGAAAACAAAGAAAAACAGGGTTAGAGCCGAAAAAAACCAAGAAAAACAGGGTTAGAGCGGAAGAATACCAAGAAAAACAGGCTTAGAGCCGGAGAAAACCAAGGAAAACAGGGTTAGAGCCGAAAAAAAACCAAGAAAAACATGGTTAGAGCCGAAAAAAAACAAGAAAAGCTGGATTAGAACGGAAGAAAACCAAGAAAAACAGGGTTAGAGCCAAAAAAAAAAACAAGAAAATCCGGGTCAGAACGAAAGAAAACCAAGAAAAACAGGGTTAGGGCGGAATAAAACCAAGATAAACAGGGTTAGAGCCGAAGAAAACCAAGAAAAACAGGGTTAGAGCGGAAGAATACCAAGAAAAACAGGGTTAGAGCCGGAGAAAACCAAGGAAAGCAAGTTTAGAGCCTGAAAAAAACCAAGAAAAACAGGGTTAGAGCGGAAAAAAACCAAGAAAAACAGGGTTAGAGCCAAAAAAAACCAAGAAAATCCGGGTTAGAACGGAAGAAAACCAAGAAAAGCCGGGTTAGAATGAAAGAAAACCAAGAAAAACGGGGTTAGAGCCGAAGAAAACCAAGAAAAGCCGGGTTAGACCGGAAGAAAACGAAGAATAACAGTGTTAGAAAGGAAGAAAACCAAGAAAAGCCGGGTTATAGAGGAAGTAAACCAAGAAAAACAGGGTTAGAGCCGAAAAAAACCAAGAAAAGCAGGGTTAGTGCCGAGAAAAAACAAGAAAAACAGGGTTAGAGCCAAAAAAACCCAAGAAAAGCCGGTTTAGAACGGAAGAAAACCAAGAAAGACAGGGTTAGAGCGGAAGAAAACCAAGAAAAGCCGAATTAGAATGGATAAAACCAAGAAAAACAGGGTTAGAGCCGAAGAAAACCAAGAAAAACAGGGTTAGTGCCAAAAAAAACCAAGAAAAACAGGGTTAGAGCGGAATAAAACCAAGAAAACCAGGGTTAGAGCCGAAGAAAACCAAGAAAAACAGGGTTAGAAAGGAAGAAAACCAAGAAAAACAGGGTTAGAGCCGAAGAAAACCAAGAAAAACAGGATTAGAGCGGAATAAAACCAAGAAAACCAGGGTTAGAGCCGAAGAAAACCAAGAAAAACAGGGTTAGAGCGGAAGAAAACCAAGAAAAACAGGGTTAGAGCCGAAGAAAACCAAGAAAAACAGGGTTAGAGCATAAGAAAACCGAGAAAACCTGGGTTAGAACGGAAGAAAACCAAGAAAAACAGGGTTAGAGCCGAAGATAACCAAGAAAAGCAGGGTTAGAGCGGAAGAAAACCAAGAAAAACAGGGTTAGAGCCGAAAAAAAACATGAATAGCCAGGGTTAGAGCCGAAAAAAACCAAGAAAAGCCGGGTTAGAACAAAAGAAATCCAAGTAAAACAGGGTTAGAGCGGAAGAAAACCAAGAAAAGCAGGGTTAGAGCCGAAAAAAAACAAGATAAACAGGGTTAGAGCCGAAAAAAACCAAGAAAAACAGGGTTAGAGCCGAAGAAAACCAAGAAAAACAGGGTTAGAGCGGAAAAAAACAAATGAAAGCCGTGTTGGAACGGAAGAAAACCAAGTTAAACGGGTTTAGAGCCGAAGAAAACCAAGAGAAACAGGGTTAGAGCTGATAATCCAAGAAAAACGGGGTTGGAGCCGAAGAAAACCAAGAAAAACAGTGTTAAATCGGAAGAAAACCAAGAAAAGCCGGGTTAGAACGGAAGAAAACCAAGAAAAACAAGGTTAGAGCCGAAGAAAACCAAGAAAAACAGGGTTAGAGCCGAAAATCCAAGAAAAACGGGGTCAGAGCTGAAGAAAACCAAGAAAAACAGGGTTAGAGCAGAAAAAAACAAAGAAAAACATGGTTAGAGCCGAAAAAAACAAAGAAAAACAGGGTTAGAGCAGAAGTAAACCAAGAAAAACAGGGTTAGAGCCGGAGAAAACCAAGGAAAGCAGGGTTAGAGCCGAAAAAAACCAAGAAAAACAGGGTTAGAGCCGAAAAAAAACAAGAAAAGCAGGGTTAGAGCATAAAAAAACCAAGAAAAACAGGGTTAGAGCCGAAAAAACCAAGAAATACAGGGTTAGAGCTGAAAAAAACCAAGAAAAACAGGGTTAGAGCCGAAAAAAACCAAGAAAAACAGGGTTAGAGCCGAAAAAAAACAAGAAAAACAGGGTTAGAGCCAAAAAAAAACAGGAAAAGCCAGGTTAGAACGGAAGAAAACCAAGAAAAACAGGTTTAGAGCGGAAGAAAACCAAGAAAAGCAGGGTTAGACCGGAATAAAAGCAAGAAAAACAGGGTTAGAGCAGAAGAAAACAAAGAAAAACAGGGTTAGAGCCGAAAAAAAACGAGAAAAGCCGGGTTAGAACGGATGAAAACCAAGAAAAACAGGGTTAGAGTAGAAAAAAGGGGTTAAGGTTAGGGTTAGGGTTAGGGTAAGGGTTAGGGTTAGGGTTAGGGTTAGGGTTAGGGTTAGGGTTAGGGTTAGGGTTAGGGTTAGGGTTAGGGTTAGGGTTAGGGCTAGAGTAGGGTTAGGGTTAGGGTTAGGGTTAGGGTTAGGGTTAGGGTTAGGGCTAGAGTAGGGTTAGGGTTAGGGTTAGGGTTAGGGTTAGGGTTATGGTTAGGATTAGGGTTAGGGTTAGGGTTAGGGTTAGGGTTAGGATTAGGGTTAGGGCTAGCATAGGGTTAGGGTTAGGGTTAGGGTTAGGGTTAGGGTTAGGGTTAGGGTTAGGGTTAGGGTTATGGTTAGGGTTAGGGTTAGGGTTAGGGTTAGGGTTACAGTTAGGGTTACGATTAGGGTAGGGTTAGGGTTAGGGTTAGGGTTAGGGTTAGGGTTAGGGTTTTTTTTCTTGTTTTTTTTTGGCTCTTACCCTGTTTTTCTCGTTTTTTTTCGGATCTAACCTTGTTTTTCTTGGTTTTTTTTGGCTCTAACCCTGTTTTTCTTGGTTTTCTTCCGTTCTATCCCGGTATTCTTGTTCTTTTTTTGGCTCTTACCCTGTTTTTCTTGGTTTTCTTCCTTTCTAACCCTGTTTTTCTTGGTTTACTTCGGCTCTAACCCTGTTTTCCTTGGTTTTTTTCGGCTCTAACGCTGTTTTTCTTGGTTTTTTTCGGCTCCAACCCTGTTTTTCTTGGTTTTCTTCGGCTCTAACCCTGTTTTTCTTGGTTTTTTCGGCTCTAACCCTGTTTTTCTTGGTTTTCTTCCGCTCTAACCCTGCTTTTCTTGGTTTTCTTCGGCTCTAACCCCGTTTTTCTTGGTTTTCTTCCGTTCTAAAACCCTGTTTTTCTTGGTTTTCTTCGGCTCTAACCCTGTTTTTCTTGGTTTTCTTCCGTTCTAACCTGGCTTTTCTTGGTTTTTTTCGGCTCTAACGCTGTTTTTCTTGGATTTTTCTGCTCTAACCCTGCTTTTCTTGGTTTTATTCCGCTCTAACTCTGTTTTTCTTGGTTTTCTTCCGTTCTAACCCGACTTATCTTGGTTTTCTTCCGCTCTAACCCTGTTTTTCTTGGTTTTCTTCGGCTCAAACCCTGTTTTTCTTGGTTTTCTTTTGTTCTAACCACGCTTTTCTTAGTTTTTTTAAGCTCTAACCCTGTTTTTCTTGGTTTTCTTCCATTCTAACCCTGCTTTTCTTGGTTTTCTTCGGCTCTAACCCTGTTTTTCTTGGTTAGAGCGGAAAAAAACAAAGAAAAACAGGGTTAGAGCAGAAGAAAACAAAGAAAAACAGGGTTAGAGCGGAATAAAACCAAGAAAAACAGGGTTAGAGCCGAAGAAAACCAAGAAAAACAAAGTTAGAGCAGAAGAAAAACAAGAAAAACAGGGTTAGAGCCAGAGAAAACCAAGAGAAGCAAGGTAAGAGCTGAAAAAAAACAAGAAATACAGGGTTAGAGCTGAAAAAACTTAAGAAAAACAGGGTTAGAGCCGAAAAAAAACAAGAAAACCAGGGTTTGAGCGGATGAAAACCAAGAAAAACAGGGTTAGAGCCGAAAAAAACCAAGAAAAACAGGGTTCGAGCTGTAAGAAACCAAGAAAAACAGGGTTAGAGCGGAAGAAAACCAAGAAAAGCAAGGGTAGCGCGGATGAAAACCAAGAAAAGCAGGTTTAGAGCTGAATAAAACCTAGGATAACAGGGTTAGAGCCGAAATAAACCAAGAAAAACAGGGTTAGAGCCGAAAAAAACCAAGAAAAGCCGGGTTAGAACGGAAGAAAACCAAGAAATCAGGGTTAGACCTGAAAAAAACCAAGAAAAACAGGGTTAGAGCAGAAGAAAACCAAGAAAAACAGGGTTAGAGCCGAAAAAAACAAAGAAAAACAGGGTTTGAGCCAAAAAAAACCAAGCAAAACAGGGTAAGAGCCGAAAAAAACCAAGAAAAGACTTGTTAGAACGGAAGAAAACCAAGAAAAACAGGGTTAGAGCGGAAGAAAACCAAGAAAAACAGGGTTAGAGTCAAAAAAAACCAAGAAAAACAGGTTTAGAGCCGAAAAAAACCAAGAAGAACAGGGTTAGAGCCGAAAAAAACCAAGAAAACAGGGTTAGGGCCAAAAAAATCCAAGAAGAACAGGGTTAGAGCCGAAAAAAACCAAGAAACGCAGGGTTAGAGCCGAAAAAAACGAAGAAAAACAGGGTTAGAGCGGAAGAAAACCAAGAAAAGCCGGGTTAGAACGAAAGAAAACCAAGAAAAACAAGGTTTGAGCCGAAGAGAAACAAGAAAAACAGGGTTAGAGACGAAGAAAACCAAGAAAAACAGGGTTAGAGCGGAAGAATACCAAGAAAAACAGGGTTAGAGCCGGAGAAAACCAAGGAAAGCAGGTTTAGAGCCTAAAAAAAACAAGAAAAACAGGGTTAGAGCGGAAAAAAACCAAGAAAAACAGGGTTAGAGCCAAAGAAAACCAAGAAAATCCGGGTTAGAACGGAAGAGAACCAAGAAAAACAGGGTTAGAGCCGGAGAAAACCAAGGAAAGCCGGGTTAGAGCCGAAAAAACCCAAGAAAAACAGGGTTAGAGCCGAAAAAAACCAAGAAAGCCTGGTTAGAATGGAAGAAAACCAAGAAAAACAGGGTTAGAGCGGAAGAAAACCAAGAAAAGCCGTTTTAGAACAGGAGAAAATAAAGAAAAACGGGGTTAGAGCCGAAGAAAAACAAGAAAAGCAGGGTTAGAGCGAAAGAAAACCAAGAAAAACAGGATTAGAGCGGAAGAAAACCAAGAAAAACAGGGTTAGAGCGGAAGAAAACCAAGAAAAACAGGGTTAGAGCTGAAAAAAACCAAGATAAACAGGGTTAGAGCCGAAGAAAACCAAGAAAAACAGGGTTAGAGCATAAGAAAACCGAGAAAACCTGGGTTAGAACGGAAGAAAACCAAGAAAAACAGGGTTAGAGCCGAAGATAACCAAGAAAAGCAGGGTTAGAGCGGAAGAAAACCAAGAAAAACAGGGTTAGAGCCGAAAAAAAACATGAAAAGCCAGGGTTAGAGCCGAAAAAAACCAAGAAAAGCCGGGTTAGAACAAAAGAAATCCAAGTAAAACAGGGTTAGAGCGGAAGAAAACCAAGAAAAGCAGGGTTAGAGCCCGAAAAAAACAAGATAAACAGGGTTAGAGCCGAAAAAAACCAAGAAAAACAGGGTTAGAGCCGAAGAAAACCAAGAAAAACAGGGTTAGAGCGGAAAAAAACAAATAAAAGCCGTGTTGGAACGGAAGAAAACCAAGTTAAACGGGTTTAGAGCCGAAGAAAACCAAGAGAAACAGGGTTAGAGCTGATAATCCAAGAAAAACGGGGTTGGAGCCGAAGAAAACCAAGAAAAACAGTGTTAAATCGGAAGAAAACCAAGAAAAGCCGGGTAAGAACGGAAGAAAACCAAGAAAAACAAGGTTAGAGCCGAAGAAAACCAAGAAAAACAGGGTTAGAGCCGAAAATCCAAGAAAAACGGGGTCAGAGCTGAAGAAAACCAAGAAAAACAGGGTTAGAGCAGAAAAAAACAAGAAAAGCCGGGTTAGAGCCGGAGAAAACCAAGGAAAGCAGGGCTGGAGCCGAAAAAAACCAAGAAAAACAGGGTTAGAGCCGAAGAAAACAAGAAAAGCCGGGTTAGAACGGAAGTAAACCAAGAAAAACCGAGTTAGAACGGAAGAAAACCAAGAAAAACACAGTTAGAGCCGAAAAAAACCAAGAAAATCAGGGTTAGAGCCGAAAAAAAACAAGAAAAACAGGGTTAGAGCCGAAAAAAACCAAGATAAACAGGGTTAGAGCGGAAGAAAACCAAGAAAAACAGGGTTAGAGCCGAAAAAAACCAAGAAAAACAGGGTTAGAGCCGAAAAAAAACAAGAAAAACAGGGTTAGAGCCAAAAAAAAACAGGAAAAGCCAGGTTAGAACGGAAGAAAACCAAGAAAAACAGGTTTAGAGCGGAAGAAAACCAAGAAAAGCAGGGTTAGACCGGAATAAAACCAAGAAAAGCAGGGTTAGAGCGGAATAAAACCAAGAAAAACAGGGTTAGAGCGGAAGAAAACAAAGAAAAGCAGGGTTAGAGCGGAAGAAAACCAAGAAAAACAGGGTTAGAGCAGAAGAAAACAAAGAAAAACAGGGTTAGAGCCGAAAAAAACCAAGAAAAACAGGGTTAGAGCGGAAGAATACCAAGAAAAACAGGCTTAGAGCCGGAGAAAACCAAGGAAAACAGGGTTAGAGCCGAAAAAAAACCAAGAAAAACATGGTTAGAGCCGAAAAAAAACAAGAAAAGCTGGATTAGAACGGAAGAAAACCAAGAAAAACAGGGTTAGAGCCAAAAAAAAAAACAAGAAAATCCGGGACAGAACGAAAGAAAACCAAGAAAAACAGGGTTAGGGCGGAATAAAACCAAGATAAACAGGGTTAGAGCCGAAGAAAACCAAGAAAAACAGGGTTAGAGCGGAAGAATACCAAGAAAAACAGGGTTAGAGCCGGAGAAAACCAAGGAAAGCAAGTTTAGAGCCTGAAAAAAACCAAGAAAAACAGGGTTAGAGCGGAAAAAAACCAAGAAAAACAGGGTTAGAGCCAAAAAAAACCAAGAAAATCCGGGTTAGAACGGAAGAAAACCAAGAAAAGCCGGGTTAGAATGAAAGAAAACCAAGAAAAACGGGGTTAGAGCCGAAGAAAACCAAGAAAAGCCGGGTTAGACCGGAAGAAAACGAAGAATAACAGTGTTAGAAAGGAAGAAAACCAAGAAAAGCCGGGTTATAGAGGAAGTAAACCAAGAAAAACAGGGTTAGAGCCGAAAAAAACCAAGAAAAGCAGGGTTAGTGCCGAGAAAAAACAAGAAAAACAGGGTTAGAGCCAAAAAAACCCAAGAAAAGCCGGTTTAGAACGGAAGAAAACCAAGAAAGACGGGGTTAGAGCGGAAGAAAACCAAGAAAAGCCGAATTAGAATGGATAAAACCAAGAAAAACAGGGTTAGAGCCGAAGAAAACCAAGAAAAACAGGGTTAGTGCCAAAAAAAACCAAGAAAAACAGGGTTAGAGCGGAATAAAACCAAGAAAACCAGGGTTAGAGCCGAAGAAAACCAAGAAAAACAGGGTTAGAAAGGAAGAAAACCAAGAAAAACAGGGTTAGAGCCGAAGAAAACCAAGAAAAACAGGATTAGAGCGGAATAAAACCAAGAAAACCAGGGTTAGAGCCGAAGAAAACCAAGAAAAACAGGGTTAGAGCGGAAGAAAACCAAGAAAAACAGGGTTAGAGCCGAAGAAAACCAAGAAAAACAGGGTTAGAGCATAAGAAAACCGAGAAAACCTGGGTTAGAACGGAAGAAAACCAAGAAAAACAGGGTTAGAGCCGAAGATAACCAAGAAAAGCAGGGTTAGAGCGGAAGAAAACCAAGAAAAACAGGGTTAGAGCCGAAAAAAAACATGAATAGCCAGGGTTAGAGCCGAAAAAAACCAAGAAAAGCCGGGTTAGAACAAAAGAAATCCAAGTAAAACAGGGTTAGAGCGGAAGAAAACCAAGAAAAGCAGGGTTAGAGCCGAAAAAAAACAAGATAAACAGGGTTAGAGCCGAAAAAAACCAAGAAAAACAGGGTTAGAGCCGAAGAAAACCAAGAAAAACAGGGTTAGAGCGGAAAAAAACAAATGAAAGCCGTGTTGGAACGGAAGAAAACCAAGTTAAACGGGTTTAGAGCCGAAGAAAACCAAGAGAAACAGGGTTAGAGCTGATAATCCAAGAAAAACGGGGTTGGAGCCGAAGAAAACCAAGAAAAACAGTGTTAAATCGGAAGAAAACCAAGAAAAGCCGGGTTAGAACGGAAGAAAACCAAGAAAAACAAGGTTAGAGCCGAAGAAAACCAAGAAAAACAGGGTTAGAGCCGAAAATCCAAGAAAAACGGGGTCAGAGCTGAAGAAAACCAAGAAAAACAGGGTTAGAGCAGAAAAAAACAAAGAAAAACATGGTTAGAGCCGAAAAAAACAAAGAAAAACAGGGTTAGAGCAGAAGTAAACCAAGAAAAACAGGGTTAGAGCCGGAGAAAACCAAGGAAAGCAGGGTTAGAGCCGAAAAAAACCAAGAAAAACAGGGTTAGAGCCGAAAAAAAACAAGAAAAGCAGGGTTAGAGCATAAAAAAACCAAGAAAAACAGGGTTAGAGCCGAAAAAACCAAGAAATACAGGGTTAGAGCTGAAAAAAACCAAGAAAAACAGGGTTAGAGCCGAAAAAAACCAAGAAAAACAGGGTTAGAGCCGAAAAAAAACAAGATAAACAGGGTTAGAGCGGAAGAAAACCAAGAAAAACAGGGTTAGAGCCGAAAAAAACCAAGAAAAACAGGGTTAGAGCCGAAAAAAAACAAGAAAAACAGGGTTAGAGCCAAAAAAAAACAGGAAAAGCCAGGTTAGAACGGAAGAAAACCAAGAAAAACAGGTTTAGAGCGGAAGAAAACCAAGAAAAGCAGGGTTAGACCGGAATAAAACCAAGAAAAACAGGGTTAGAGCAGAAGAAAACAAAGAAAAACAGGGTTAGAGCCGAAAAAAAACGAGAAAAGCCGGGTTAGAACGGAAGAAAACCAAGAAAAACAGGGTTAGAGTAGAAAAAAGGGGTTAAGGTTAGGGTTAGGGTTAGGGTAAGGGTTAGGGTTAGGGTTAGGGTTAGGGTTAGGGTTAGGGTTAGGGTTAGGGTTAGGGTTAGGGTTAGGGTTAGGGCTAGAGTAGGGTTAGGGTTAGGGTTAGGGTTAGGGTTAGGGTTAGGGTTAGGGTTAGGGCTAGAGTAGGGTTAGGGTTAGGGTTAGGGTTAGGGTTAGGGTTCGGGTTAGGGTTAGGGTTAGGGTTAGGGTTAGGGTTAGGGTTAGGGTTAGGGTTAGGGTTAGGGTTAGGGCTAGCGTAGGGTTAGGGTTAGGGTTAGGGTTAGGGTTAGGGTTAGGGTTAGGGTTAGGGTTAGGGTTAGGGTTAGGGTTAGGGTTAGGGTTAGGATTAGGGTTAGGGCTAGCGTAGGGTTAGGGTTAGGGTTAGGGTTAGGGTTAGGGTTAGGGTTAGGGTTAGGGTTAGGGTTATGGTTAGGGTTAGGGTTAGGGTTAGGGTTAGGGTTAGGGTTAGGGTTACAGTTAGGGTTACGATTAGGGTAGGGTTAGGGTTAGGGTTAGGGTTAGGGTTAGGGTTAGGGTTTTTTTTCTTGTTTTTTTTTTGGCTCTTACCCTGTTTTTCTCGTTTTTTTTCGGATCTAACCTTGTTTTTCTTGGTTTTTTTTGGCTCTAACCCTGTTTTTCTTGGTTTTCTTCCGTTCTATCCCGGTATTCTTGTTCTTTTTTGGCTCTTACCCTGTTTTTCTTGGTTTTCTTCCTTTCTAACCCTGTTTTTCTTGGTTTACTTCGGCTCTAACCCTGTTTTTCTTGGTTTTTTTCGGCTCTAACCCTGTTTTTCTTGGTTTTTTTCGGCTCCAACCCTGTTTTTCTTGGTTTTCTTCGGCTCTAACCCTGTTTTTCTTGGTTTTTTCGGCTCTAACCCTGTTTTTCTTGGTTTTCTTCCGCTCTAACCCTGCTTTTCTTGGTTTTCTTCGGCTCTAACCCCGTTTTTCTTGGTTTTCTTCCGTTCTAAAACCCTGTTTTTCTTGGTTTTCTTCGGCTCTAACCCTGTTTTTCTTGGTTTTCTTCCGTTCTAACCTGGCTTTTCTTGGTTTTTTTCGGCTCTAACGCTGTTTTTCTTGGATTTTTCTGCACTGACCCTGCTTTTCTTGGTTTTATTCCGCTCTAACTCTGTTTTTCTTGGTTTTCTTCCGTTCTAACCCGACTTATCTTGGTTTTCTTCCGCTCTAACCCTGTTTTTCTTGGTTTTCTTCGGCTCTAACCCGGCTTTTCTTGGTTTTCTTCGGCTCAAACCCTGTTTTTCTTGGTTTTCTTTGGCTCAAACCCTGTTTTTCTTGGTTTTCTTTTGTTCTAACAACGCTTTTCTTGGTTTTTTTCGGCTCTAACCCTGTTTTTCTTTGTTTTCTTCCATTCCAACCCTGCTTTTCTAGGTTTTCTTCGGCTCTAACCCTGTTTTTCTTGGGTAGAGCGGAAAAAAACAAAGAAAAACAGGGTTAGAGCAGAAGAAAACAAAGAAAAACAGGGTTAGTGCGGAATAAAACCAAGAAAAACAGGGTTAGAGCCGAAGAAAACCAAGAAAAACAAAGTTAGAGCAGAAGAAATACAAGAAAAACAGGGTTAGAGCCGGAGAAAACCAAGAGAAGCAAGGTAAGAGCGGAAAAAAAACAAGAAATACAGGGTTAGAGCTGAAAAAACTTAAGAAAAACAGGGTTAGAGCCGAAAAAAAACAAGAAAACCAGGGTTTGAGCGGAAGAAAACCAAGAAAAACAGGGTTAGAGCCGAAAAAAACCAAGAAAAACAGGGTTCGAGCCGGAAGAAACCAAGAAAAACAGGGTTAGAGCGGAAGAAAACCAAGAAAAGCAGGGGTAGCGCGGATGAAAACCAAGAAAAGCAGGGTTAGAGCTGAATAAAACCTAGGATAACAGGGTTAGAGCCGAAATAAACCAAGAAAAACAGGGTTAGAGCCGAAAAAAACCAAGAAAAGCCGGATTAGAACGGAAGAAAACCAAGAAATCAGGGTTAGACCTGAAAAAAACCAAGAAAAACAGGGTTAGAGCAGAAGAAAACCAAGAAAAACAGGGTTAGAGCCAAAAAAAACAAAGAAAAACAGGGTTAGAGCCGAAGAAAACCAAGCAAAACAGGGTTAGAGTCGAAAAAAACCAAGAAAAGCCTTGTTAGAACGTAAGAAAACCAAGAAAAACAGGGTTAGAGCGGAAGAAAACCAAGAAAAACAGGGTTAGAGCCAAAAAAAACCAAGAAAAACAGGTTTAGAGCCGAAAAAAACCAAGAAGAACAGGGTTAGAGCCGAAAAAAACCAAGAAAAACAGGGTTAGGGCCAAAAAAACCCAAGAAGAACAGGGTTAGAGCCGAAAAAAACCAAGAAACGCAGGGTTAGAGCCGAAAAAAACGAAGAAAAACAGGGTTAGAGCGGAAGAAAACCAAGAAAAGCCGGGTTAGAACGAAAGAAAACCAAGAAAAACAAGGTTTGAGCCGATAAGAAACAAGAAAAACAGGGTTAGAGACGAAGAAAACCAAGAAAAACAGGGTTAGAGCGGAAGAATACGAAGAAAAACAGGGTTAGAGCCAAAGAAAACCAAGGAAAGCAGGTTTAGAGCCTAAAAAAACCAAGAAAAACAGGGTTAGAGCAAAAAAAAACCAAGAAAAACAGGGTTAGAGCCGAAGAAAAACAAGAAAATCCGGGTTAGAACGGAAGAGAACCAAGAAAAACAGGGTTAGAGCCGGAGAAAACCAAGGAAAGCCGGGTTAGAGCCGAAAAAAACCAAGAAAAACAGGGTTAGAGCCGAAAAAAACCAAGAAAGCTAGGTTAGAATGGAAGAAAACCAAGAAAAACAGGGTTAGAGCCGAAGAAAACCAAGAAAAGCCATTTTAGAACAGGAGAAAATAAAGAAAAACGGGGTTAGAGCCGAAGAAAAACAAGAAAAGCAGGGTTAGAGCGGAAGAAAACCAAGAAAAACAGGATTAGAGCCGAAGAAAACCAAGAAAAGCAGGGTTAGAGCGGAAGAAAACCAAGAAAAACAGGGTTAGAGCTGAAAAAAACCAAGATAAACAGGGTTAGAGCCGAAGAAAACCAAGAAAAACAGGGTTAGAGCATAAGAAAACCGAGAAAACCTGGGTTAGAACGGAAGAAAACCAAGAAAAACAGGGTTAGAGCCGAAGATAACCAAGAAAAGCAGGGTTAGAGCGGAAGAAAACCAAGAAAAACAGGGTTAGAGCCGAAAAAAAACATGAAAAGCCGGGGTTAGAGCCGAAAAAAACCAAGAAAAGCCTGGTTAGAACAAAAGAAATCCAAGAAAAACAGGGTTAGAGCGGAAGAAAACCAAGAAAAGCAGGGCTAGAGCCGAAAAAAAACAAGATAAACAGGGTTAGAGCCGAAAAAAACCAAGAAAAACAGGGTTAGAGCCGAAGAAAACCAAGAAAAACAGGGTTAGAGCGGAAAAAAACAAATAAAAGCCGTGTTGGAACGGAAGAAAACCAAGTTAAACGGGGTTAGAGCCGAAGAAAACCAAGAGAAACAGGGTTAGAGCCGAAAATCCAAGAAAAACGGGGTTGGAGCCGAAGAAAACCAAGAAAAACAGTGTTAGATCGGAAGAAAACCAAGAAAAGCCGGGTTAGAACGGAAGAAAACCAAGAAAAACAAGGTTAGAGCCGAAGAAAACCAAGAAAAACAGGGTTAGAGCCAAAAAACCAAGAAAAACAGGGTCAGAGCTGAAGAAAACCAAGGAAAACAGGGTTAGAGCAGAAAAAAACAAAGAAAAACAGGGTTTGAGCCGAAAAAAACAAAGAAAAACAGGGTTAGAGCAGAAGAAAACCAAGAAAAACAGGGTTAGAGCTGGAGAAAACCAAGGAAAGCAGGGTTAGAGCCAAAAAAAACCAAGAAAAACAGGGTTAGAGCCGAAAAAAAACAAGAAAAGCCGGGTTAGAACGGAAGTAAACCAAGAAAAACCGGGTTAGAACGGAAGAAAACCAAGAAAAACAGGGTTAGAGCGGAAGAAAATCAAGAAAAGCAGGGTTAGAGCGGAAGAAAATCAAGAAAAGCCGGGTTAGAGCAGAAGAAAACAAAGAAAAACAGGGTTAGAGCCGAAAAAAACCAAGAAAAACAGGGTTAGAGCCAAAAAAAACCAAGAAAAGCCGGGTTAGAACGGAAGAAAACCAAGAAAAACAGGTTTAGAGCGGAAGAAAACCAAGAAAAGCAGGGTTAGAGCGGAATAAAACCAAGAAAAACAGGGTTAGAGCCGAAAAAAACCAAGAAAAACAGGGTTAGAGCGGAAGAAAATCAAGAAAAGCAGGGTTAGAGCGGAAGAAAATCAAGAAAAGCCGGGTTAGAGCAGAAGAAAACAAAGAAAAACAGGGTTAGAGCCGAAAAAAACCAAGAAAAACAGGGTTAGAGCGGAAGAATACCGAGAAAAAAAGGCTTAGAGCCGGAGAAATCCAAGGAAAACAGGGTTAGAGCTGAAAAAAAACCAAGAAAAACAGGGTTAGAGCCAAAAAAAAAACAAGAAAATCCGGGTCAGAACGAAAGAAAACCAAGAAAAACAGGGTTAGGGCGGAATAAAACCAAGATAAACAGGGTTAGAGCCGAAGAATACCAAGAAAAACAGGGTTAGAGCGGAAGAATACCAAGAAAAACAGGGTTAGAGCCGGAGAAAACCAAGGAAAGCAAGTTTAGAGCTGAAAAAAAACAAGAAAAACAGGGTTAGAGCGGAAAAAATCCAAGAAAAACAGGGTTAGAGCCGAAGAAAACCAAGAAAATCCGGGTTAGAACGGAAGAAAACAAAGAAAAGCCGGGTTAGAACGGAAGAAAAGCAAGAAAAACGGGGTTAGAGCCGAAGAAAACCAAGAAAAGCCAGGTTAGACCGGAAGAAAACCAAGAATAACAGTGTTAGAAAGGAAGAAAACCAAGAAAAGCCGGGTTATAGAGGAAGTAAACCAAGAAAAACAGGGTTAGAGCCGAAAAAAACCAAGAAAAGCAGGGTTAGTGCCGAGAAAAAACAAGAAAAACAGGGTTAGAGCCAAAAAAACGCAAGAAAAGCCGGTTTAGAACGGAAGAAAACCAAGAAAGACAGGGTTAGAGCGGAAGAAATCCAAGAAAAGCCGAATTAGAATGGATAAAACCAAGAAAAACGGAGTAAGAGCCGAAGAAAACCAAGAAAAACAGGGTTAGTGCCAAAAAAAACCAAGAAAAACAGGGTTAGAGCGGAAGAAAACCAAGAAAAACAGGGTGAGAGCCGAAAAAAAACAAGAAAACCAGGGTTAGAGCGGAATAAAACCAAGAAAACCAGTGTTAGAGCCGAAGAAAACAAAGAAAAACAGGGTTAGAAAGGAAGAAAACCAAGAAAAACAGGTTTAGAGCCGAAGAAAACCAAGAAAACCAGTGTTAGAGCTGAAGAAAACCAAGAAAAACAGGGTTAGAAAGGAAGAAAACCAAGAAAAACAGGGTTAGAGCCGAAAGAAACCAAGAAAAACAGGGTTAGAGCGGAAGAAAACCAAGAAAAACAGGGTTAGAGCCGGAGAAAACCAAGGGAAGCAGGGTTAGAGCAGAAAAAAAACAAGAAAAACAGGGTTAGAGCCGAAAAAAAACGAGAAAAGCCAGGTTAGAACGGAAGAAAACCAAGAAAAACAGGGTTAGAGTAGAAAAAAGGGGTTAGGGTTAGGGTTAGGGTTAGCGTTAGGGTTAGGGTTAGGGTTAGGGTTAGGGTTAGGGTTAGGGTTAGGGCTAGAGTAGGGTTAGGGTTAGGGTAGGGTTAGGGTTAGGGTTAGGGTTAGGGTTAGGGTTAGGGTTAGGGTTAGGGTTAGGGTTAGGGTTAGGGTTAGGGTTAGTGTTAGCGTAGGGTTAGGGTTAGGGTTAGGGCTAGAGTAGGGTTAGGGTTAGGGTTAGGGTAAGGGTTAGGGTTAGGGTTAGGGTTAGGGTTAGGGTTAGGGTTAGGGTTAGGGTTAGGGTTAGGGTTAGGGTTAGGGTTAGGGTTAGGGTTAGGGTTAGGGTTAGGGTTAGGGTTAGGGTTAGGGTTAGGGTTACGATTAGGGTAGGGTTAGGGTTAGGGTTAGGGTTAGGGTTAGGGTTAGGGTTAGGGTTAGGGTTAGGGTTAGGGTTAGGATTAGGGTTTGGGTTAGGGTTAGGGTTTGGGTTAGAGTTAGGGTTAGGGTTAGGGTTAGGTTTAGGGTTTTTTTTCTTGTTTTTTTTTGGCTCTTACCCTGTTTTTCTCGTTTTTTTTCGGATCTAACCTTGTTTTTCTTGGTTTTTTTTGGCTCTAACCCTGTTTTTCTTGGTTTTCTTCCGTTCTATCCCGGTTTTCTTGGTTTTTTTTGGCTCTTACCCTGTTTTTCTTGGTTTTCTTCCGTTCTAACCCTGTTTTTCTTGGTTTTTTTCGGCTCTAACCCTGTTTTTCTTGGTTTTCTTCGGCTCTAACCCTGTTTTTCTTGGTTTTTTCGGCTCTAACCCTGATTTCTTGGTTTTCTTCCGCTCTAACACTGCTTTTCTTGGTTTTCTTCGGCTCTAACCCCGTTTTTCTTGGTTTTCTTCCGTTCTAAAACCCTGTTTTTCTTGGTTTTCTTCAGCTCTAACCCTGTTTTTCTTGGTTTTCTTCCGTTCTAACCTGGCTTTTCTTGGTTTTTTTCGACTCTAACGCTGTTTTTCTTGGATTTTTCCGCTCTAACCCTGCTTTTCTTGGTTTTATTCCGCTCTAACTCTGTTTTTCTCGGTTTTCTTCCGTTCTAACCTGACTTTTCTTGGTTTTCATCCGCTCTAACCCTTTTTTTCTTAGCTTTCTTCCGCTCTAACCCTGTTTTTCTTGGTTTTCTTCGGCTCAAACCCTGTTTTTCTTGGTTTTCTTTTGTTCTAACCACGCTTTTCTTGGTTTTTTTCGGCTCTAACCCTGTTTTTCTTGGTTTTCTTCCATTCTAACCTGGCTTTTCTTGGTTTTCTTCGGCTCTAACCCTGTTTTTCTTGGTTAGAGCGGAAGAAAACAAAGAAAAACAGGGTTAGAGCAGAAGAAAACCAGGAAAAACAGGGTTAGAGCGGAATAAAACCAAGAAAAACAGGGTTAGAGCCGAAGAAAACCAAGAAAAACAAAGTTAGAGCAGAAGAAAAACAAGAAAAACAGGGTTAGAGCCGGAGAAAACCAAGAGAAGCAAGGTAAGAGCCGAAAAAAAACAAGAAATACAGGGTTAGAGCTGAAAAAACCCAAGAAAAACAGGGTTAGAGCCGAAAAGAAACAAGAAAACCAGGGTTTGAGCGGAAGAAAACCAAGAAAAACAGGGTTAGAGCCGAAAAGAACCAAGAAAAACAGGGTTCGAGCCGTAAGAAACCAAGAAAAACAGGGTTAGAGCGGAAGAAAACCAAGAAAAGCAGGGGTAGCGCGGATGAAAACCAAGAAAAACAGGGTTAGAGCTGAATAAAACCTAGGAAAACAGGGTTAGAGCCGAAATAAACCAAGAAAAACAGGGTTAGAGCCGAAAAAAACCAAGAAAAGCCAAGTTAGAACGGAAGAAAACCAAGAAAAACAGGGTTAGACCTGAAAAAAACCAAGAAAAACAGGGTTAGATCAGAAGAAAACCAAGAAAAAGAGGGTTAGAGCCGAAAAATACCAAGAAAAACAGGGTAAGAGCGGAAGAAAACCAAGAAAAACAGGGTTAGAGCCGAAAAAAACCAAGAAAAGCCTTGTTAGAACGTATGAAAACCAAGAAAAACAGGGTTAGAGCGGAAGAAAACCAAGAAAAACAGGGTTAGAGCCGAAAAAAAACAAGAAGAACAGGGTTAGAGCCGAAAAAAAACAAGAAAAACAGGGTTAGGGCCAAAAAAAAACAAGAAGAACAGGGTTAGAGCCGAAAAAAACCAAGAAACGCAGGGTTAGAGCAGAAAAAAACCAAGAAAAACAGGGTTAGAGCGGAAGAAAACCAAGAAAAGCCGGGTTAGAGCTGAATAAAACCTAGAAAAACAATGTTTGAGCCGAAGAGAACCAAGAAAAACAGGGTTAGAGCCGAAGAAAAGCAAGAAAAACAGGGTTAGAGCAGAAGAATACCAAGAAAAACAGGGTTAGAGCCAAAGAAAACCAAGGAAAGCAGGTTTAGAACCTAAAAAAACCAAGAAAAACAGGGTTAGAGCGGAAAAAAACCAAGAAAAACAGGGTTAGAGCCGAAGAAAACCAAGAAAAGCCGGGTTAGAACGGAAGAAAACCAAGAAAAACAGTGTTAGAGCCGGAGAAAACCAGGGAAAGCCGGGTTAGTGCCGAAAAAACCCAAGTAAAACAGGGTTAGAGCCGAAAAAAACCAAGAAAGCCAGGTTAGAACGGAAGAAAACCAAGAAAAACAGGGTTAGAGCGGAAGAAAACCAAGAAAAGCCGTTTTAGAACAGGAGAAAATAAAGAAAAACGGGGTTAGAGCCGAAGAAAAACAAGAAAAGCAGGGTTAGAGCGAAAGAAAACCAAGAAAAACAGGATTGGAGCCGAAGAAAACCAAGAAAAGCAGGGTTAGAGCGGAAGAAAACCAAGAAAAACAGGGTTAGAGCTGAAAAAAACCAAGATAAAAAGGGTTAGAGCCGAAGAAAACCAAGAAAAACAGGGTTAGAGCATAAGAAAACCGAGAAAACCTGGGTTAGAACGGAAGAAAACCAAGAAAAACAGGGTTAGAGCCGAAGATAACCAAGAAAAGCAGGGTTAGAGCGGAAGAAAACCAAGAAAAACAGGGTTAGAGCCGAAAAAAAACATGAAAAGCCAGGGTTAGAGCCGAAAAAAACCAAGAAAAACAGGGTTAGAGCCGAAAATCCAAGAAAAACGGGGTCAGAGCGGAAGAAAACCAAGAAAAACAGGGTTAGAGCTGAAAAAAACCAAGAAAAACAGGGTTAGAGCCGAAAAAAACAAAGAAAAACATAGTTAGAGCAGAAGAAAACCAAGAAAAACAGGGTTAGAGCCGGAGAAAACCAAGGAAAGCAGGGTTAGAGCCGAAAAAAAACAAGAAAAGCCGGGTTAGAACGGAAGAAAACCAAGAAAAACAGTTTTAGAGTAGAAAAAAGGGGTTAGGGTTAGGGTTAGGGTTAGGGTTAGGGTTAGGGTTAGGGTTAGGGTTAGGCTTAGGGTTAGGTTTAGGGTTAGGGTTAGGGTTAGGGTTAGGGTTAGGGTTAGGGTTAGGGTTAGGGTTAGGGTTAGGGTTAGGGTTAGGGTTAGGGTTAGGGTTAGGGTTAGGGTTAGGGTTAGGGTTAGGGCTAGAGTAGGGTTAGGGTTAGGGTTAGGGTTAGGGTTAGGGTTAGGGTTAGGGTTAGGGTTAGGGTTAGGGTTAGGGTTAGGGTTAGGGTTAGGGTTAGGGTTAGGGTTAGGGTTAGGGCTAGAGTAGGGTTAGGGTTAGGGTAGGGTTAGGGTTAGGGTTAGGGTTAGGGTTAGGGTTAGGGTTAGGGTTAGGGTTAGGGTTAGGGTTAGGGTTAGGGTTAGGGTTAGGGTTAGGGTTAGGGTTAGGGTTAGGGCTAGAGTAGGGTTAGGGTTAGGGTTAGGGTTAGGGTTAGGGTTAGGGTTAGGGTTAGGTTTAGGGTTAGGGTTAGGGTTAGGGTTAGGGTTAGGGTTAGGGTTAGGGTTAGGGTTAGGGTTAGAGCTAGAGTAGGGTTAGGGTTAGGGTTAGGGTTAGGGTTAGGGTTAGGGTTAGGGTTAGGGTTAGGGTTAGGGTTAGGGTTAGGATTAGGGTTAGGGTTAGGGTTAGGGTTAGGGTTAGGGTTAGGGTTAGGGTTAGCGTTAGGGTTAGGGTTAGGGTTAGGGTTAGGGTTAGGGTTAGGGTTAGGGTTAGGGCTAGCGTAGGGTTAGGGTTAGGGTTAGGGTTAGGGTTAGGGTTAGGGTTAGGGTTAGGGTTAGGGTTAGGGTTAGGGTTAGGGTTAGGGTTAGGGTTAGGGTTAGGGTTAGGGTTAGGGTTAGGGTTAGGGTTAGGGTTAGGGTTAGGGTTAGGGTTAGGGCTAGCGTAGGGTTAGGGTTAGGGTTAGGGTTAGGGTTAGGGTTAGGGTTAGGGTTAGGGTTAGGGTTAGGGTTAGGGTTAGGGTTAGGGTTAGGGTTAGGGTTAGGGTTAGGGTTAGGGTTAGGATTAGGGTTTGGGTTAGGGTTAGGGTTTGGGTTAGAGTTAGGGTTAGGGTTAGGGTTAGGGTTAGGGTTAGGGTTAGGGTTAGGGTTAGGGTTAGGGTTTTTTTTCTTGTTTTTTTTTGGCTCTTACCCTGTTTTTCTCGTTTTTTTTCGGATCTAACCTTGTTTTTCTTGTTTTTTTTTGGCTCTAACCCTGTTTTTCTTGGTTTTCTTCCGTTCTATCCCGGTATTCTTGTTCTTTTTTGGCTCTTACCCTGTTTTTCTTGGTTTTCTTCCGTTCTAACCCTGTTTTTCTTGGTTTACTTCGGCTCTAACCCTGTTTTTCTTGGTTTTTTTCGGCTCTAACCCTGTTTTTCTTGGTTTTTTTCGGCTCTAACCCTGTTTTTCTTGGTTTTCTTAGGCTCTAACCCTGTTTTTCTTGTTTTTTTCGGCTCTAACCCTGTTTTTCTTGGTTTTCTTCCGCTCTAACCCTGCTTTTCTTGGTTTTCTTCGGCTCTAACCCCGTTTTTCTTGGTTTTCTTCCGTTCTAAAACCCTGTTTTTCTTGGTTTTCTTCGGCTCTAACCCTGTTTTAATTGGTTTTCTTCCGTTCTAAACTGGCTTTTCTTGGTTTTGTTCGGCTCTAACGCGTTTTTTCTTGGATTTTTCCGCTCTAACCCTGCTTTTCTTGGTTTTATTCCGCTCTAACTCAGTTTTTCTTGGTTTTCTTCCGTTCTAACCCGACTTTTCTTGGATTTCTTCCGCTCTAACCCTGTTTTCCTTGGTTTTCTTCGGCTCTAACCCGGCTTTTCTTGGTTTTCTTCGGCTCAAACCCTGTTTTTCTTGGTTTTCTTCGGCTCAAACCCTGTTTTTCTTGGTTTTCTTTTGTTCTAACCACGCTTTTCTTGGTTTTTTTCGGCTCTAACCCTGTTTTTCTTGGTTTTCTTCCATTCTAACCCTGCTTTTCTTGGTTTTCTTCCATTCTAACCCTGCTTTTTATGGTTATCTTCGGATCTAACCATGTTTTTCTTGGTTAGAGCGGAAAAAAGCAAAGAAAAACAGGGTTAGAGCAGAAGAAAACAAAGAAAAACAGGGTTAGAGCGGAATAAAACCAAGAAAAACAGGGTTAGAGCCGAAGAAAACCAAGAAAAACAAAGTAAGAGCAGAAGAAAAACAAGAAAAACAGAGTTAGAGCCGGAGAAAACCAAGAGAAGCAAGGTAAGAGCCGAAAAAAAACAAGAAATACAGGGTTAGAGCTGAAAAAACTTAAGAAAAACAGGGTTAGAGCCGAAAAAAACAAAGAAAACCAGGGTTTGAGCGGAGGAAAACCAAGAAAAACAGGGTTAGAGCCGAAAAAAACCAAGAAAAACAAGGTTCGAGATGTAAGAAACCAAGAAAAACAGGGTTAGAGCTAAAGAAAACCAAGAAAAGCTGGGGTAGCGCGGATGAAAACCAAGAAAAACAGGGTTAGAGCTGAATAAAACCTAGGAAAACAGTGTTAGAGCCGAAATAAACCAAGAAAAACAGGGTTAGAGCCGAAAAAAACCAAGAAAAGCCGGGTTAGAACGGAAGAAAACCAAGAAATCAGGGTTAGACCTGAAAAAAAACCAAGAAAAACAAGGTTAGAGCAGAAGAAAACCAAGAAAAACAGGGTTAGAGCCGAAAAAAACAAAGAAAAACAGGGTTAGAGCCGAAAAAAACCAAGCAAAACAGGGTTAGAGCCGAAAAAAACCAAGAAAAGACTTGTTAGAACGGAAGAAAACCAAGAAAAACAGGGTTAGAGCGGAAGAAAACCAAGAAAAACAGGGTTAGAGTCGAAAAAAACCAAGAAAAACAGGTTTAGAGCCGAAAAAAACCAAGATGAACAGGGTTAGAGCCGAAAAAAACCAAGAAAAACAGGGTTAGGGCCAAAAAAATCCAAGAAGAACAAGGTTAGAGCCGAAAAAAACCAAGAAACGCAGGGTTAGAGCCGAAAAAAACGAAGAAAAACAGGGTTAGAGCGGAAGAAAACCAAGAAAAGCCGGGTTAGAACGAAAGAAAACCAAGAAAAACAAGGTTTGAGCCGAAGAGAAACAAGAAAAACAGGGTTAGAGACGAAGAAAACCAAGAAAAACAGGGTTAGAGCGGAAGAATACCAAGAAAAACAGGGTTAGAGCCGGAGAAAACCAAGGAAAGCAGGTTTAGAGCCTAAAAAAAACAAGAAAAACAGGGTTAGAGCGGAAAAAAACCAAGAAAAACAGGGTTAGAGCCAAAGAAAACCAAGAAAATCCGGGTTAGAACGGAAGAGAACCAAGAAAAACAGGGTTAGAGCCGGAGAAAACCAAGGAAAGCCGGGTTAGAGCCGAAAAAACCCAAGAAAAACAGGGTTAGAGCCGAAAAAAACCAAGAAAGCCTGGTTAGAATGGAAGAAAACCAAGAAAAACAGGGTTAGAGCGGAAGAAAACCAAGAAAAGCCGTTTTAGAACAGGAGAAAATAAAGAAAAACGGGGTTAGAGCCGAAGAAAAACAAGAAAAGCAGGGTTAGAGCGAAAGAAAACCAAGAAAAACAGGATTAGAGCCGAAGAAAACCAAGAAAAGCAGGGTTAGAGCGGAAGAAAACCAAGAAAAACAGGGTTAGAGCTGAAAAAAACCAAGATAAACAGGGTTAGAGCCGAAGAAAACCAAGAAAAACAGGGTTAGAGCATAAGAAAACCGAGAAAACCTGGGTTAGAACGGAAGAAAACCAAGAAAAACAGGGTTAGAGCCGAAGATAACCAAGAAAAGCAGGGTTAGAGCGGAAGAAAACCAAGAAAAACAGGGTTAGAGCCGAAAAAAAAACATGAATAGCCAGGGTTAGAGCCGAAAAAAACCAAGAAAAGCCGGGTTAGAACAAAAGAAAACCAAGAAAAACAGGGTTAGAGCGGAAGAAAACCAAGAAAAGCAGGGTTAGAGCCGAAAAAAAACAAGATAAACAGGGTTAGAGCCGAAAAAAACCAAGAAAAACAGGGTTAGAGCCGAAGAAAACCAAGAAAAACAGGGTTAGAGCGGAAAAAAACAAATAAAAGCCGTGTTGGAACGGAAGAAAACCAAGTTAAACGGGGTTAGAGCCGAAGAAAACCAAGAGAAACAGGGTTAGAGCTGATAATCCAAGAAAAACGGGGTTGGAGCCGAAGAAAACCAAGAAAAACAGTGTTAAATCGGAAGAAAACCAAGAAAAGCCGGGTAAGAACGGAAGAAAACCAAGAAAAACAAGGTTAGAGCCGAAGAAAACCAAGAAAAACAGGGTTAGAGCCGAAAATCCAAGACAAACGGGGTCAGAGCTGAAGAAAACCAAGAAAAACAGGGTTAGAGCAGAAAAAAACAAGAAAAGCCGGGTTAGAGCCGGAGAAAACCAAGGAAAGCAGGGCTGGAGCCGAAAAAAACCAAGAAAAACAGGGTTAGAGCCGAAGAAAACAAGAAAAGCCGGGTTAGAACGGAAGTAAACCAAGAAAAACCGAGTTAGAACGGAAGAAAACCAAGAAAAACACAGTTAGAGCTGAAAAAAACCAAGAAAATCAGGGTTAGAGCCGAAAAAAAACAAGAAAAACAGGGTTAGAGCCGAAAAAAACCAAGATAAACAGGGTTAGAGCGGAAGAAAACCAAGAAAAACAGGGTTAGAGCCGAAAAAAACCAAGAAAAACAGGGTTAGAGCCGAAAAAAACCAAGAAAAACAGGGTTAGAGCCAAAAAAAAACAGGAAAAGCCAGGTTAGAACGGAAGAAAACCAAGAAAAACAGGTTTAGAGCGGAAGAAAACCAAGAAAAGCAGGGTTAGACCGGAATAAAACCAAGAAAAACAGGGTTAGAGCCGAAAAAAACCAAGAAAAACAGGGTTAGAGCGGAAGAAAACAAAGAAAAGCAGGGTTAGAGCGGAAGAAAACCAAGAAAAACAGGGTTAGAGCAGAAGAAAACAAAGAAAAACAGGGTTAGAGCCGAAAAAAACCAAGAAAAACAGGGTTAGAGCGGAAGAATACCAAGAAAAACAGGCTTAGAGCCGGAGAAAACCAAGGAAAACAGGGTTAGAGCCGAAAAAAAACCAAGAAAAACATGGTTAGAGCCGAAAAAAAACAAGAAAAGCTGGATTAGAACGGAAGAAAACCAAGAAAAACAGGGTTAGAGCCAAAAAAAAAAACAAGAAAATCCGGGTCAGAACGAAAGAAAACCAAGAAAAACAGGGTTAGGGCGGAATAAAACCAAGATAAACAGGGTTAGAGCCGAAGAAAACCAAGAAAAACAGGGTTAGAGCGGAAGAATACCAAGAAAAACAGGGTTAGAGCCGGAGAAAACCAAGGAAAGCAAGTTTAGAGCCTGAAAAAAACCAAGAAAAACAGGGTTAGAGCGGAAAAAAACCAAGAAAAACAGGGTTAGAGCCAAAAAAAACCAAGAAAATCCGGGTTAGAACGGAAGAAAACCAAGAAAAGCCGGGTTAGAATGAAAGAAAACCAAGAAAAACGGGGTTAGAGCCGAAGAAAACCAAGAAAAGCCGGGTTAGACCGGAAGAAAACGAAGAATAACAGTGTTAGAAAGGAAGAAAACCAAGAAAAGCCGGGTTATAGAGGAAGTAAACCAAGAAAAACAGGGTTAGAGCCGAATAAAACCAAGAAAAGCAGGGTTAGTGCCGAGAAAAAACAAGAAAAACAGGGTTAGAGCCAAAAAAACCCAAGAAAAGCCGGTTTAGAACGGAAGAAAACCAAGAAAGACAGGGTTAGAGCGGAAGAAAACCAAGAAAAGCCGAATTAGAATGGATAAAACCAAGAAAAACAGGGTTAGAGCCGAAGAAAACCAAGAAAAACAGGGTTAGTGCCAAAAAAAACCAAGAAAAACAGGGTTAGAGCGGAATAAAACCAAGAAAACCAGGGTTAGAGCCGAAGAAAACCAAGAAAAACAGGGTTAGAAAGGAAGAAAACCAAGAAAAACAGGGTTAGAGCCGAAGAAAACCAAGAAAAACAGGATTAGAGCGGAATAAAACCAAGAAAACCAGGGTTAGAGCCGAAGAAAACCAAGAAAAACAGGGTTAGAAAGGAAGAAAACCAAGAAAAACAGGGTTAGAGCCGAAGAAAACCAAGAAAAACAGGGTTAGAGCATAAGAAAACCGAGAAAACCTGGGTTAGAACGGAAGAAAACCAAGAAAAACAGGGTTAGAGCCGAAGATAACCAAGAAAAGCAGGGTTAGAGCGGAAGAAAACCAAGAAAAACAGGGTTAGAGCCGAAAAAAAACATGAATAGCCAGGGTTAGAGCCGAAAAAAACCAAGAAAAGCCGGGTTAGAACAAAAGAAATCCAAGTAAAACAGGGTTAGAGCGAAAGAAAACCAAGAAAAGCAGGGTTAGAGCCGAAAAAAAACAAGATAAACAGGGTTAGAGCCGAAAAAAACCAAGAAAAACAGGGTTAGAGCCGAAGAAAACCAAGAAAAACAGGGTTAGAGCGGAAAAAAACAAATAAAAGCCGTGTTGGAACGGAAGAAAACCAAGTTAAACGGGTTTAGAGCCGAAGAAAACCAAGAGAAACAGGGTTAGAGCTGATAATCCAAGAAAAACGGGGTTGGAGCCGAAGAAAACCAAGAAAAACAGTGTTAAATCGGAAGAAAACCAAGAAAAGCCGGGTTAGAACGGAGGAAAACCAAGAAAAACAAGGTTAGAGCCGAAGAAAACCAAGAAAAACAGGGTTAGAGCCGAAAATCCAAGAAAAACGGGGTCAGAGCTGAAGAAAATCAAGAAAAACAGGGT
Source organism: Coturnix japonica (assembly GCF_054131305.1). NCBI lineage: Eukaryota > Metazoa > Chordata > Aves > Galliformes > Phasianidae > Coturnix > Coturnix japonica. The sequence goes on from NW_028188946.1 coordinate 2,590,007, forward strand.
TAGAGCAGAAAAAAACAAAGAAAAACATGGTTAGAGCCGAAAAAAACAAAGAAAAACAGGGTTAGAGCAGAAGAAAACCAAGAAAAACAGGGTTAGAGCCGGAGAAAACCAAGGAAAGCAGGGTTAGAGCCGAAAAAAACCAAGAAAAACAGGGTTAGAGCCGAAAAAAAACAAGAAAAGCAGGGTTAGAGCAGAAAAAAACCAAGAAAAACAGGGTTAGAGCGGAAGAAAACCAAGAAATACAGGGTTAGAGCTGAAAAAAAACAAGAAAAACAGGGTTAGAGCCGAAAAAAAACAAGAAAAACAGGGTTAGAGCCGAAAAAAACCAAGATAAACAGGGTTAGAGCGGAAGAAAACCAAGAAAAACAGGGTTAGAGCCGAAAAAAACCAAGAAAAACAGGGTTAGAGCCGAAAAAAAACAAGAAAAACAGGGTTAGAGCCAAAAAAAAACAGGAAAAGCCAGGTTAGAACGGAAGAAAACCAAGAAAAACAGGGTTAGAGCGGAAGAATACCAAGAAAAACAGGCTTAGAGCCGGAGAAAACCAAGGAAAACAGGGTTAGAGCCGAAAAAAAACCAAGAAAAACAGGGTTAGAGCCGAAAAAAAACGAGAAAAGCCGGGTTAGAACGGAAGAAAACCAAGAAAAACAGGGTTAGAGTAGAAAAAAGGGGTTAAGGTTAGGGTTAGGGTTAGGGTAAGGGTTAGGGTTAGGGTTAGGGTTAGGGTTAGGGTTAGGGTTAGGGTTAGGGTTAGGGTTAGGGTTAGGGTTAGGGTTAGGGTTAGGGCTAGAGTAGGGTTAGGGTTAGGGTTAGGGTTAGGGTTAGGGTTAGGGCTAGAGTAGGGTTAGGGTTAGGGTTAGGGTTAGGGTTAGGGTTCGGGTTAGGGTTAGGGTTAGGGTTAGGGTTAGGGTTAGGGTTAGGGTTAGGGCTAGAGTAGGGTTAGGGTTAGGGTAAGGGTTAGGGTTAGGGTTAGGGTTAGGGTTAGGGTTAGGGTTAGGGTTAGGGTTAGGGTTAGGGTTAGGGTTAGGGCTAGAGTAGGGTTAGGGTTAGGGTTAGGGTTAGGGTTAGGGTTAGGGCTAGAGTAGGGTTAGGGTTAGGGTTAGGGTTAGGGTTAGGGTTCGGGTTAGGGTTAGGGTTAGGGTTAGGGTTAGGGTTAGGGTTAGGGTTAGGGCTAGCGTAGGGTTAGGGTTAGGGTTAGGGTTAGGATTAGGGTTAGGGCTAGCATAGGGTTAGGGTTAGGGTTAGGGTTAGGGTTAGGGTTAGGGTTAGGGTTAGGGTTAGGGTTAGGGTTAGGGTTAGGGTTAGGGTTAGGGTTAGGGTTACGGTTAGGGTTACGATTAGGGTAGGGTTAGGGTTAGGGTTAGGGTTAGGGTTAGGGTTAGGGTTAGGGTTAGGGTTAGGGTTAGGGTTAGGGTTAGGATTAGGGTTTGGGTTAGGGTTAGGGTTTGGGTTAGAGTTAGGGTTAGGGTTAGGGTTAGGGTTAGGGTTTTTTTTCTTGTTTTTTTTTGGCTCTTACCCTGTTTTTCTCGTTTTTTTTCGGATCTAACCTTGTTTTTCTTGGTTTTTTCGGCTCTAACCCTGTTTTTCTTGGTTTTCTTCCGCTCTAACCCTGCTTTTCTTGGTTTTCTTCGGCTCTAACCCCGTTTTTCTTGGTTTTCTTCCGTTCTAAAACCCTGTTTTTCTTGGTTTTCTTCGGCTCTAACCCTGTTTTTCTTGGTTTTCTTCCGTTCTAACCTGGCTTTTCTTGGTTTTTTTCGGCTCTAACGCTGTTTTTCTTGGATTTTTCTGCACTGACCCTGCTTTTCTTGGTTTTATTCCGCTCTAACTCTGTTTTTCTTGGTTTTCTTCCGTTCTAACCCGACTTATCTTGGTTTTCTTCCGCTCTAACCCTGTTTTTCTTGGTTTTCTTCGGCTCTAACCCGGCTTTTCTTGGTTTTCTTCGGCTCAAACCCTGTTTTTCTTGGTTTTCTTTGGCTCAAACCCTGTTTTTCTTGGTTTTCTTTTGTTCTAACAACGCTTTTCTTGGTTTTTTTCGGCTCTAACCCTGTTTTTCTTTGTTTTCTTCCATTCCAACCCTGCTTTTCTAGGTTTTCTTCGGCTCTAACCCTGTTTTTTCTTGGGTAGAGCGGAAAAAAACAAAGAAAAACAGGGTTAGAGCAGAAGGAAAACAAAGAAAAACAGGGTTAGTGCGGAATAAAACCAAGAAAAACAGGGTTAGAGCCGAAGAAAACCAAGAAAAACAAAGTTAGAGCAGAAGAAATACAAGAAAAACAGGGTTAGAGCCGGAGAAAACCAAGAGAAGCAAGGTAAGAGCGGAAAAAAAACAAGAAATACAGGGTTAGAGCTGAAAAAACTTAAGAAAAACAGGGTTAGAGCCGAAAAAAAACAAGAAAACCAGGGTTTGAGCGGAAGAAAACCAAGAAAAACAGGGTTAGAGCCGAAAAAAACCAAGAAAAACAGGGTTCGAGCCGGAAGAAACCAAGAAAAACAGGGTTAGAGCGGAAGAAAACCAAGAAAAGCAGGGGTAGCGCGGATGAAAACCAAGAAAAGCAGGGTTAGAGCTGAATAAAACCTAGGATAACAGGGTTAGAGCCGAAATAAACCAAGAAAAACAGGGTTAGAGCCGAAAAAAACCAAGAAAAGCCGGATTAGAACGGAAGAAAACCAAGAAATCAGGGTTAGACCTGAAAAAAACCAAGAAAAACAGGGTTAGAGCAGAAGAAAACCAAGAAAAACAGGGTTAGAGCCAAAAAAAACAAAGAAAAACAGGGTTAGAGCCGAAGAAAACCAAGCAAAACAGGGTTAGAGTCGAAAAAAACCAAGAAAAGCCTTGTTAGAACGTAAGAAAACCAAGAAAAACAGGGTTAGAGCGGAAGAAAACCAAGAAAAACAGGGTTAGAGCCAAAAAAAACCAAGAAAAACAGGTTTAGAGCCGAAAAAAACCAAGAAGAACAGGGTTAGAGCCGAAAAAAACCAAGAAAAACAGGGTTAGGGCCAAAAAAACCCAAGAAGAACAGGGTTAGAGCCGAAAAAAACCAAGAAACGCAGGGTTAGAGCCGAAAAAAACGAAGAAAAACAGGGTTAGAGCGGAAGAAAACCAAGAAAAGCCGGGTTAGAACGAAAGAAAACCAAGAAAAACAAGGTTTGAGCCGATAAGAAACAAGAAAAACAGGGTTAGAGACGAAGAAAACCAAGAAAAACAGGGTTAGAGCGGAAGAATACGAAGAAAAACAGGGTTAGAGCCAAAGAAAACCAAGGAAAGCAGGTTTAGAGCCTAAAAAAACCAAGAAAAACAGGGTTAGAGCAAAAAAAAACCAAGAAAAACAGGGTTAGAGCCGAAGAAAAACAAGAAAATCCGGGTTAGAACGGAAGAGAACCAAGAAAAACAGGGTTAGAGCCGGAGAAAACCAAGGAAAGCCGGGTTAGAGCCGAAAAAAACCAAGAAAAACAGGGTTAGAGCCGAAAAAAACCAAGAAAGCTAGGTTAGAATGGAAGAAAACCAAGAAAAACAGGGTTAGAGCCGAAGAAAACCAAGAAAAGCCATTTTAGAACAGGAGAAAATAAAGAAAAACGGGGTTAGAGCCGAAGAAAAACAAGAAAAGCAGGGTTAGAGCGGAAGAAAACCAAGAAAAACAGGATTAGAGCCGAAGAAAACCAAGAAAAGCAGGGTTAGAGCGGAAGAAAACCAAGAAAAACAGGGTTAGAGCTGAAAAAAACCAAGATAAACAGGGTTAGAGCCGAAGAAAACCAAGAAAAACAGGGTTAGAGCATAAGAAAACCGAGAAAACCTGGGTTAGAACGGAAGAAAACCAAGAAAAACAGGGTTAGAGCCGAAGATAACCAAGAAAAGCAGGGTTAGAGCGGAAGAAAACCAAGAAAAACAGGGTTAGAGCCGAAAAAAAACATGAAAAGCCGGGGTTAGAGCCGAAAAAAACCAAGAAAAGCCTGGTTAGAACAAAAGAAATCCAAGAAAAACAGGGTTAGAGCGGAAGAAAACCAAGAAAAGCAGGGCTAGAGCCGAAAAAAAACAAGATAAACAGGGTTAGAGCCGAAAAAAACCAAGAAAAACAGGGTTAGAGCCGAAGAAAACCAAGAAAAACAGGGTTAGAGCGGAAAAAAACAAATAAAAGCCGTGTTGGAACGGAAGAAAACCAAGTTAAACGGGGTTAGAGCCGAAGAAAACCAAGAGAAACAGGGTTAGAGCCGAAAATCCAAGAAAAACGGGGTTGGAGCCGAAGAAAACCAAGAAAAACAGTGTTAGATCGGAAGAAAACCAAGAAAAGCCGGGTTAGAACGGAAGAAAACCAAGAAAAACAAGGTTAGAGCCGAAGAAAACCAAGAAAAACAGGGTTAGAGCCAAAAAACCAAGAAAAACAGGGTCAGAGCTGAAGAAAACCAAGGAAAACAGGGTTAGAGCAGAAAAAAACAAAGAAAAACAGGGTTTGAGCCGAAAAAAACAAAGAAAAACAGGGTTAGAGCAGAAGAAAACCAAGAAAAACAGGGTTAGAGCTGGAGAAAACCAAGGAAAGCAGGGTTAGAGCCAAAAAAAACCAAGAAAAACAGGGTTAGAGCCGAAAAAAAACAAGAAAAGCCGGGTTAGAACGGAAGTAAACCAAGAAAAACCGGGTTAGAACGGAAGAAAACCAAGAAAAACAGGGTTAGAGCGGAAGAAAATCAAGAAAAGCAGGGTTAGAGCGGAAGAAAATCAAGAAAAGCCGGGTTAGAGCAGAAGAAAACAAAGAAAAACAGGGTTAGAGCCGAAAAAAACCAAGAAAAACAGGGTTAGAGCCAAAAAAAACCAAGAAAAGCCGGGTTAGAACGGAAGAAAACCAAGAAAAACAGGTTTAGAGCGGAAGAAAACCAAGAAAAGCAGGGTTAGAGCGGAATAAAACCAAGAAAAACAGGGTTAGAGCCGAAAAAAACCAAGAAAAACAGGGTTAGAGCGGAAGAAAATCAAGAAAAGCAGGGTTAGAGCGGAAGAAAATCAAGAAAAGCCGGGTTAGAGCAGAAGAAAACAAAGAAAAACAGGGTTAGAGCCGAAAAAAACCAAGAAAAACAGGGTTAGAGCGGAAGAATACCGAGAAAAAAAGGCTTAGAGCCGGAGAAATCCAAGGAAAACAGGGTTAGAGCTGAAAAAAAACCAAGAAAAACAGGGTTAGAGCCAAAAAAAAAACAAGAAAATCCGGGTCAGAACGAAAGAAAACCAAGAAAAACAGGGTTAGGGCGGAATAAAACCAAGATAAACAGGGTTAGAGCCGAAGAATACCAAGAAAAACAGGGTTAGAGCGGAAGAATACCAAGAAAAACAGGGTTAGAGCCGGAGAAAACCAAGGAAAGCAAGTTTAGAGCTGAAAAAAAACAAGAAAAACAGGGTTAGAGCGGAAAAAATCCAAGAAAAACAGGGTTAGAGCCGAAGAAAACCAAGAAAATCCGGGTTAGAACGGAAGAAAACAAAGAAAAGCCGGGTTAGAACGGAAGAAAAGCAAGAAAAACGGGGTTAGAGCCGAAGAAAACCAAGAAAAGCCAGGTTAGACCGGAAGAAAACCAAGAATAACAGTGTTAGAAAGGAAGAAAACCAAGAAAAGCCGGGTTATAGAGGAAGTAAACCAAGAAAAACAGGGTTAGAGCCGAAAAAAACCAAGAAAAGCAGGGTTAGTGCCGAGAAAAAACAAGAAAAACAGGGTTAGAGCCAAAAAAACGCAAGAAAAGCCGGTTTAGAACGGAAGAAAACCAAGAAAGACAGGGTTAGAGCGGAAGAAATCCAAGAAAAGCCGAATTAGAATGGATAAAACCAAGAAAAACGGAGTAAGAGCCGAAGAAAACCAAGAAAAACAGGGTTAGTGCCAAAAAAAACCAAGAAAAACAGGGTTAGAGCGGAAGAAAACCAAGAAAAACAGGGTGAGAGCCGAAAAAAAACAAGAAAACCAGGGTTAGAGCGGAATAAAACCAAGAAAACCAGTGTTAGAGCCGAAGAAAACAAAGAAAAACAGGGTTAGAAAGGAAGAAAACCAAGAAAAACAGGTTTAGAGCCGAAGAAAACCAAGAAAACCAGTGTTAGAGCTGAAGAAAACCAAGAAAAACAGGGTTAGAAAGGAAGAAAACCAAGAAAAACAGGGTTAGAGCCGAAAGAAACCAAGAAAAACAGGGTTAGAGCGGAAGAAAACCAAGAAAAACAGGGTTAGAGCCGGAGAAAACCAAGGGAAGCAGGGTTAGAGCAGAAAAAAAACAAGAAAAACAGGGTTAGAGCCGAAAAAAAACGAGAAAAGCCAGGTTAGAACGGAAGAAAACCAAGAAAAACAGGGTTAGAGTAGAAAAAAGGGGTTAGGGTTAGGGTTAGGGTTAGCGTTAGGGTTAGGGTTAGGGTTAGGGTTAGGGTTAGGGTTAGGGTTAGGGCTAGAGTAGGGTTAGGGTTAGGGTAGGGTTAGGGTTAGGGTTAGGGTTAGGGTTAGGGTTAGGGTTAGGGTTAGGGTTAGGGTTAGGGTTAGGGTTAGGGTTAGGGTTAGGGTTAGTGTTAGCGTAGGGTTAGGGTTAGGGTTAGGGCTAGAGTAGGGTTAGGGTTAGGGTTAGGGTAAGGGTTAGGGTTAGGGTTAGGGTTAGGGTTAGGGTTAGGGTTAGGGTTAGGGTTAGGGTTAGGGTTAGGGTTAGGGTTAGGGTTAGGGTTAGGGTTAGGGTTAGGGTTAGGGTTAGGGTTAGGGTTACGATTAGGGTAGGGTTAGGGTTAGGGTTAGGGTTAGGGTTAGGGTTAGGGTTAGGGTTAGGGTTAGGGTTAGGGTTAGGATTAGGGTTTGGGTTAGGGTTAGGGTTTGGGTTAGAGTTAGGGTTAGGGTTAGGGTTAGGTTTAGGGTTTTTTTTCTTGTTTTTTTTTGGCTCTTACCCTGTTTTTCTCGTTTTTTTTCGGATCTAACCTTGTTTTTCTTGGTTTTTTTTGGCTCTAACCCTGTTTTTCTTGGTTTTCTTCCGTTCTATCCCGGTTTTCTTGGTTTTTTTTGGCTCTTACCCTGTTTTTCTTGGTTTTCTTCCGTTCTAACCCTGTTTTTCTTGGTTTTTTTCGGCTCTAACCCTGTTTTTCTTGGTTTTCTTCGGCTCTAACCCTGTTTTTCTTGGTTTTTTCGGCTCTAACCCTGATTTCTTGGTTTTCTTCCGCTCTAACACTGCTTTTCTTGGTTTTCTTCGGCTCTAACCCCGTTTTTCTTGGTTTTCTTCCGTTCTAAAACCCTGTTTTTCTTGGTTTTCTTCAGCTCTAACCCTGTTTTTCTTGGTTTTCTTCCGTTCTAACCTGGCTTTTCTTGGTTTTTTTCGACTCTAACGCTGTTTTTCTTGGATTTTTCCGCTCTAACCCTGCTTTTCTTGGTTTTATTCCGCTCTAACTCTGTTTTTCTCGGTTTTCTTCCGTTCTAACCTGACTTTTCTTGGTTTTCATCCGCTCTAACCCTTTTTTTCTTAGCTTTCTTCCGCTCTAACCCTGTTTTTCTTGGTTTTCTTCGGCTCAAACCCTGTTTTTCTTGGTTTTCTTTTGTTCTAACCACGCTTTTCTTGGTTTTTTTCGGCTCTAACCCTGTTTTTCTTGGTTTTCTTCCATTCTAACCTGGCTTTTCTTGGTTTTCTTCGGCTCTAACCCTGTTTTTCTTGGTTAGAGCGGAAGAAAACAAAGAAAAACAGGGTTAGAGCAGAAGAAAACCAGGAAAAACAGGGTTAGAGCGGAATAAAACCAAGAAAAACAGGGTTAGAGCCGAAGAAAACCAAGAAAAACAAAGTTAGAGCAGAAGAAAAACAAGAAAAACAGGGTTAGAGCCGGAGAAAACCAAGAGAAGCAAGGTAAGAGCCGAAAAAAAACAAGAAATACAGGGTTAGAGCTGAAAAAACCCAAGAAAAACAGGGTTAGAGCCGAAAAGAAACAAGAAAACCAGGGTTTGAGCGGAAGAAAACCAAGAAAAACAGGGTTAGAGCCGAAAAGAACCAAGAAAAACAGGGTTCGAGCCGTAAGAAACCAAGAAAAACAGGGTTAGAGCGGAAGAAAACCAAGAAAAGCAGGGGTAGCGCGGATGAAAACCAAGAAAAACAGGGTTAGAGCTGAATAAAACCTAGGAAAACAGGGTTAGAGCCGAAATAAACCAAGAAAAACAGGGTTAGAGCCGAAAAAAACCAAGAAAAGCCAAGTTAGAACGGAAGAAAACCAAGAAAAACAGGGTTAGACCTGAAAAAAACCAAGAAAAACAGGGTTAGATCAGAAGAAAACCAAGAAAAAGAGGGTTAGAGCCGAAAAATACCAAGAAAAACAGGGTAAGAGCGGAAGAAAACCAAGAAAAACAGGGTTAGAGCCGAAAAAAACCAAGAAAAGCCTTGTTAGAACGTATGAAAACCAAGAAAAACAGGGTTAGAGCGGAAGAAAACCAAGAAAAACAGGGTTAGAGCCGAAAAAAAACAAGAAGAACAGGGTTAGAGCCGAAAAAAAAACAAGAAAAACAGGGTTAGGGCCAAAAAAAAACAAGAAGAACAGGGTTAGAGCCGAAAAAAACCAAGAAACGCAGGGTTAGAGCCGAAAAAAACCAAGAAAAACAGGGTTAGAGCGGAAGAAAACCAAGAAAAGCCGGGTTAGAGCTGAATAAAACCTAGAAAAACAATGTTTGAGCCGAAGAGAACCAAGAAAAACAGGGTTAGAGCCGAAGAAAAGCAAGAAAAACAGGGTTAGAGCAGAAGAATACCAAGAAAAACAGGGTTAGAGCCAAAGAAAACCAAGGAAAGCAGGTTTAGAACCTAAAAAAACCAAGAAAAACAGGGTTAGAGCGGAAAAAAACCAAGAAAAACAGGGTTAGAGCCGAAGAAAACCAAGAAAAGCCGGGTTAGAACGGAAGAAAACCAAGAAAAACAGTGTTAGAGCCGGAGAAAACCAGGGAAAGCCGGGTTAGTGCCGAAAAAACCCAAGTAAAACAGGGTTAGAGCCGAAAAAAACCAAGAAAGCCAGGTTAGAACGGAAGAAAACCAAGAAAAACAGGGTTAGAGCGGAAGAAAACCAAGAAAAGCCGTTTTAGAACAGGAGAAAATAAAGAAAAACGGGGTTAGAGCCGAAGAAAAACAAGAAAAGCAGGGTTAGAGCGAAAGAAAACCAAGAAAAACAGGATTGGAGCCGAAGAAAACCAAGAAAAGCAGGGTTAGAGCGGAAGAAAACCAAGAAAAACAGGGTTAGAGCTGAAAAAAACCAAGATAAAAAGGGTTAGAGCCGAAGAAAACCAAGAAAAACAGGGTTAGAGCATAAGAAAACCGAGAAAACCTGGGTTAGAACGGAAGAAAACCAAGAAAAACAGGGTTAGAGCCGAAGATAACCAAGAAAAGCAGGGTTAGAGCGGAAGAAAACCAAGAAAAACAGGGTTAGAGCCGAAAAAAAACATGAAAAGCCAGGGTTAGAGCCGAAAAAAACCAAGAAAAACAGGGTTAGAGCCGAAAATCCAAGAAAAACGGGGTCAGAGCGGAAGAAAACCAAGAAAAACAGGGTTAGAGCTGAAAAAAACCAAGAAAAACAGGGTTAGAGCCGAAAAAAACAAAGAAAAACATAGTTAGAGCAGAAGAAAACCAAGAAAAACAGGGTTAGAGCCGGAGAAAACCAAGGAAAGCAGGGTTAGAGCCGAAAAAAAACAAGAAAAGCCGGGTTAGAACGGAAGAAAACCAAGAAAAACAGTTTTAGAGTAGAAAAAAGGGGTTAGGGTTAGGGTTAGGGTTAGGGTTAGGGTTAGGGTTAGGGTTAGGGTTAGGCTTAGGGTTAGGTTTAGGGTTAGGGTTAGGGTTAGGGTTAGGGTTAGGGTTAGGGTTAGGGTTAGGGTTAGGGTTAGGGTTAGGGTTAGGGTTAGGGTTAGGGTTAGGGTTAGGGTTAGGGTTAGGGTTAGGGCTAGAGTAGGGTTAGGGTTAGGGTTAGGGTTAGGGTTAGGGTTAGGGTTAGGGTTAGGGTTAGGGTTAGGGTTAGGGTTAGGTTTAGGGTTAGGGTTAGGGTTAGGGTTAGGGCTAGAGTAGGGTTAGGGTTAGGGTAGGGTTAGGGTTAGGGTTAGGGTTAGGGTTAGGGTTAGGGTTAGGGTTAGGGTTAGGGTTAGGGTTAGGGTTAGGGTTAGGGTTAGGGTTAGGGTTAGGGTTAGGGTTAGGGCTAGAGTAGGGTTAGGGTTAGGGTTAGGGTTAGGGTTAGGGTTAGGGTTAGGGTTAGGTTTAGGGTTAGGGTTAGGGTTAGGGTTAGGGTTAGGGTTAGGGTTAGGGTTAGGGTTAGGGTTAGGGTTAGAGCTAGAGTAGGGTTAGGGTTAGGGTTAGGGTTAGGGTTAGGGTTAGGGTTAGGGTTAGGGTTAGGGTTAGGGTTAGGGTTAGGATTAGGGTTAGGGTTAGGGTTAGGGTTAGGGTTAGGGTTAGGGTTAGGGTTAGCGTTAGGGTTAGGGTTAGGGTTAGGGTTAGGGTTAGGGTTAGGGTTAGGGTTAGGGCTAGCGTAGGGTTAGGGTTAGGGTTAGGGTTAGGGTTAGGGTTAGGGTTAGGGTTAGGGTTAGGGTTAGGGTTAGGGTTAGGGTTAGGGTTAGGGTTAGGGTTAGGGTTAGGGTTAGGGTTAGGGTTAGGGTTAGGGTTAGGGTTAGGGTTAGGGTTAGGGCTAGCGTAGGGTTAGGGTTAGGGTTAGGGTTAGGGTTAGGGTTAGGGTTAGGGTTAGGGTTAGGGTTAGGGTTAGGGTTAGGGTTAGGGTTAGGGTTAGGGTTAGGGTTAGGGTTAGGGTTAGGATTAGGGTTTGGGTTAGGGTTAGGGTTTGGGTTAGAGTTAGGGTTAGGGTTAGGGTTAGGGTTAGGGTTAGGGTTAGGGTTAGGGTTAGGGTTAGGGTTTTTTTTCTTGTTTTTTTTTGGCTCTTACCCTGTTTTTCTCGTTTTTTTTCGGATCTAACCTTGTTTTTCTTGTTTTTTTTTGGCTCTAACCCTGTTTTTCTTGGTTTTCTTCCGTTCTATCCCGGTATTCTTGTTCTTTTTTGGCTCTTACCCTGTTTTTCTTGGTTTTCTTCCGTTCTAACCCTGTTTTTCTTGGTTTACTTCGGCTCTAACCCTGTTTTTCTTGGTTTTTTTCGGCTCTAACCCTGTTTTTCTTGGTTTTTTTCGGCTCTAACCCTGTTTTTCTTGGTTTTCTTAGGCTCTAACCCTGTTTTTCTTGTTTTTTTCGGCTCTAACCCTGTTTTTCTTGGTTTTCTTCCGCTCTAACCCTGCTTTTCTTGGTTTTCTTCGGCTCTAACCCCGTTTTTCTTGGTTTTCTTCCGTTCTAAAACCCTGTTTTTCTTGGTTTTCTTCGGCTCTAACCCTGTTTTAATTGGTTTTCTTCCGTTCTAACCTGGCTTTTCTTGGTTTTGTTCGGCTCTAACGCGTTTTTTCTTGGATTTTTCCGCTCTAACCCTGCTTTTCTTGGTTTTATTCCGCTCTAACTCAGTTTTTCTTGGTTTTCTTCCGTTCTAACCCGACTTTTCTTGGATTTCTTCCGCTCTAACCCTGTTTTCCTTGGTTTTCTTCGGCTCTAACCCGGCTTTTCTTGGTTTTCTTCGGCTCAAACCCTGTTTTTCTTGGTTTTCTTCGGCTCAAACCCTGTTTTTCTTGGTTTTCTTTTGTTCTAACCACGCTTTTCTTGGTTTTTTTCGGCTCTAACCCTGTTTTTCTTGGTTTTCTTCCATTCTAACCCTGCTTTTCTTGGTTTTCTTCCATTCTAACCCTGCTTTTTATGGTTATCTTCGGATCTAACCATGTTTTTCTTGGTTAGAGCGGAAAAAAGCAAAGAAAAACAGGGTTAGAGCAGAAGAAAACAAAGAAAAACAGGGTTAGAGCGGAATAAAACCAAGAAAAACAGGGTTAGAGCCGAAGAAAACCAAGAAAAACAAAGTAAGAGCAGAAGAAAAACAAGAAAAACAGAGTTAGAGCCGGAGAAAACCAAGAGAAGCAAGGTAAGAGCCGAAAAAAAACAAGAAATACAGGGTTAGAGCTGAAAAAACTTAAGAAAAACAGGGTTAGAGCCGAAAAAAACAAAGAAAACCAGGGTTTGAGCGGAGGAAAACCAAGAAAAACAGGGTTAGAGCCGAAAAAAACCAAGAAAAACAAGGTTCGAGATGTAAGAAACCAAGAAAAACAGGGTTAGAGCTAAAGAAAACCAAGAAAAGCTGGGGTAGCGCGGATGAAAACCAAGAAAAACAGGGTTAGAGCTGAATAAAACCTAGGAAAACAGTGTTAGAGCCGAAATAAACCAAGAAAAACAGGGTTAGAGCCGAAAAAAACCAAGAAAAGCCGGGTTAGAACGGAAGAAAACCAAGAAATCAGGGTTAGACCTGAAAAAAAACCAAGAAAAACAAGGTTAGAGCAGAAGAAAACCAAGAAAAACAGGGTTAGAGCCGAAAAAAACAAAGAAAAACAGGGTTAGAGCCGAAAAAAACCAAGCAAAACAGGGTTAGAGCCGAAAAAAACCAAGAAAAGACTTGTTAGAACGGAAGAAAACCAAGAAAAACAGGGTTAGAGCGGAAGAAAACCAAGAAAAACAGGGTTAGAGTCGAAAAAAACCAAGAAAAACAGGTTTAGAGCCGAAAAAAACCAAGATGAACAGGGTTAGAGCCGAAAAAAACCAAGAAAAACAGGGTTAGGGCCAAAAAAATCCAAGAAGAACAAGGTTAGAGCCGAAAAAAACCAAGAAACGCAGGGTTAGAGCCGAAAAAAACGAAGAAAAACAGGGTTAGAGCGGAAGAAAACCAAGAAAAGCCGGGTTAGAACGAAAGAAAACCAAGAAAAACAAGGTTTGAGCCGAAGAGAAACAAGAAAAACAGGGTTAGAGACGAAGAAAACCAAGAAAAACAGGGTTAGAGCGGAAGAATACCAAGAAAAACAGGGTTAGAGCCGGAGAAAACCAAGGAAAGCAGGTTTAGAGCCTAAAAAAAACAAGAAAAACAGGGTTAGAGCGGAAAAAAACCAAGAAAAACAGGGTTAGAGCCAAAGAAAACCAAGAAAATCCGGGTTAGAACGGAAGAGAACCAAGAAAAACAGGGTTAGAGCCGGAGAAAACCAAGGAAAGCCGGGTTAGAGCCGAAAAAACCCAAGAAAAACAGGGTTAGAGCCGAAAAAAACCAAGAAAGCCTGGTTAGAATGGAAGAAAACCAAGAAAAACAGGGTTAGAGCGGAAGAAAACCAAGAAAAGCCGTTTTAGAACAGGAGAAAATAAAGAAAAACGGGGTTAGAGCCGAAGAAAAACAAGAAAAGCAGGGTTAGAGCGAAAGAAAACCAAGAAAAACAGGATTAGAGCCGAAGAAAACCAAGAAAAGCAGGGTTAGAGCGGAAGAAAACCAAGAAAAACAGGGTTAGAGCTGAAAAAAACCAAGATAAACAGGGTTAGAGCCGAAGAAAACCAAGAAAAACAGGGTTAGAGCATAAGAAAACCGAGAAAACCTGGGTTAGAACGGAAGAAAACCAAGAAAAACAGGGTTAGAGCCGAAGATAACCAAGAAAAGCAGGGTTAGAGCGGAAGAAAACCAAGAAAAACAGGGTTAGAGCCGAAAAAAAAACATGAATAGCCAGGGTTAGAGCCGAAAAAAACCAAGAAAAGCCGGGTTAGAACAAAAGAAAACCAAGAAAAACAGGGTTAGAGCGGAAGAAAACCAAGAAAAGCAGGGTTAGAGCCGAAAAAAAACAAGATAAACAGGGTTAGAGCCGAAAAAAACCAAGAAAAACAGGGTTAGAGCCGAAGAAAACCAAGAAAAACAGGGTTAGAGCGGAAAAAAACAAATAAAAGCCGTGTTGGAACGGAAGAAAACCAAGTTAAACGGGGTTAGAGCCGAAGAAAACCAAGAGAAACAGGGTTAGAGCTGATAATCCAAGAAAAACGGGGTTGGAGCCGAAGAAAACCAAGAAAAACAGTGTTAAATCGGAAGAAAACCAAGAAAAGCCGGGTAAGAACGGAAGAAAACCAAGAAAAACAAGGTTAGAGCCGAAGAAAACCAAGAAAAACAGGGTTAGAGCCGAAAATCCAAGACAAACGGGGTCAGAGCTGAAGAAAACCAAGAAAAACAGGGTTAGAGCAGAAAAAAACAAGAAAAGCCGGGTTAGAGCCGGAGAAAACCAAGGAAAGCAGGGCTGGAGCCGAAAAAAACCAAGAAAAACAGGGTTAGAGCCGAAGAAAACAAGAAAAGCCGGGTTAGAACGGAAGTAAACCAAGAAAAACCGAGTTAGAACGGAAGAAAACCAAGAAAAACACAGTTAGAGCTGAAAAAAACCAAGAAAATCAGGGTTAGAGCCGAAAAAAAACAAGAAAAACAGGGTTAGAGCCGAAAAAAACCAAGATAAACAGGGTTAGAGCGGAAGAAAACCAAGAAAAACAGGGTTAGAGCCGAAAAAAACCAAGAAAAACAGGGTTAGAGCCGAAAAAAACCAAGAAAAACAGGGTTAGAGCCAAAAAAAAACAGGAAAAGCCAGGTTAGAACGGAAGAAAACCAAGAAAAACAGGTTTAGAGCGGAAGAAAACCAAGAAAAGCAGGGTTAGACCGGAATAAAACCAAGAAAAACAGGGTTAGAGCCGAAAAAAACCAAGAAAAACAGGGTTAGAGCGGAAGAAAACAAAGAAAAGCAGGGTTAGAGCGGAAGAAAACCAAGAAAAACAGGGTTAGAGCAGAAGAAAACAAAGAAAAACAGGGTTAGAGCCGAAAAAAACCAAGAAAAACAGGGTTAGAGCGGAAGAATACCAAGAAAAACAGGCTTAGAGCCGGAGAAAACCAAGAAAAGCAGGGTAAGAGCCGGAAAATACCAAGAAAACCGGGGTAAGAGACAAAAAAAACCAAGAAAAGCTGGATTAGAATGGAAGAAAACCAAGAAAAACAGGGTTAGAGCCAAAAAAAAAACCAAGAAAATCCGGGTCAGAACGAAAGAAAACCAAGAAAAACAGGGTTAGGGCGGAATAAAACCAAGATAAACAGGGTTAGAGCCGAAGAAAACCAAGAAAAACAGGGTTAGAGCGGAAGAATACCAAGGAAAACAGGGTTAGAGCCGGAGAAAACCAAGGAAAGCAAGTTTAGAGCCTGAAAAAAACCAATAAAAACAGGGTTAGAGCGGAAAAAAACCAAGAAAAACAGGGTTAGAGCCAAAAAAAACCAAGAAAATCCGGGTTAGAACGGAAGAAAACCAAGAAAAGCCGGGTTAGAATGAAAGAAAACCAAGAAAAACGGGGTTAGAGCCGAAGAAAACCAAGAAAAGCCGGGTTAGACCGGAAGAAAACGAAGAATAACAGTGTTAGAAAGGAAGAAAACCAAGAAAAGCCGGGTTATAGAGGAAGTAAACCAAGAAAAACAGGGTTAGAGCCGAAAAAAAACAAGAAAAGCAGGGTTAGTGCCGAGAAAAAACAAGAAAAACAGGGTTAGAGCCAAAAAAACCCAAGAAAAGCCGGTTTAGAACGGAAGAAAACCAAGAAAGACAGGGTTAGAGCGGAAGAAAACCAAGAAAAGCCGAATTAGAATGGATAAAACCAAGAAAAACAGGGTTAGAGCCGAAGAAAACCAAGAAAAACAGGGTTAGTGCCAAAAAAACCCAAGAAAAACAGGGTTAGAGCGGAATAAAACCAAGAAAACCAGGGTTAGAGCCGAAGAAAACCAAGAAAAACAGGCTTAGAAAGGAAGAAAACCAAGAAAAACAGGGTTAGAGCCGAAGAAAACCAAGAAAAACAGGATTAGAGCGGAATAAAACCAAGAAAACCAGGGTTAGAGCCGAAGAAAACCAAGAAAAACAGGGTTAGAAAGGAAGAAAACCAAGAAAAACAGGGTTAGAGCCGAAGAAAACCAAGAAAAACAGGGTTAGAGCATAAGAAAACCGAGAAAACCTGGGTTAGAACGGAAGAAAACCAAGAAAAACAGGGTTAGAGCCGAAGATAACCAAGAAAAGCAGGGTTAGAGCGGAAGAAAACCAAGAAAAACAGGGTTAGAGCCGAAAAAAAACATGAATAGCCAGGGTTAGAGCCGAAAAAAACCAAGAAAAGCCGGGTTAGAACAAAAGAAATCCAAGTAAAACAGGGTTAGAGCGGAAGAAAACCAAGAAAAGCAGGGTTAGAGCCGAAAAAAAACAAGATAAACAGGGTTAGAGCCGAAAAAAACCAAGAAAAACAGGGTTAGAGCCGAAGAAAACCAAGAAAAACAGGGTTAGAGCGGAAAAAAACAAATAAAAGCCGTGTTGGAACGGAAGAAAACCAAGTTAAACGGGTTTAGAGCCGAAGAAAACCAAGAGAAACAGGGTTAGAGCTGATAATCCAAGAAAAACGGGGTTGGAGCCGAAGAAAACCAAGAAAAACAGTGTTAAATCGGAAGAAAACCAAGAAAAGCCGGGTTAGAACGGAAGAAAACCAAGAAAAACAAGGTTAGAGCCGAAGAAAACCAAGAAAAACAGGGTTAGAGCCGAAAATCCAAGAAAAACGGGGTCAGAGCTGAAGAAAACCAAGAAAAACAGGGTTAGAGCAGAAAAAAACAAAGAAAAACAGGGTTAGAACCGAAAAAAACAAAGAAAAACAGGGTTAGAGCAGAAGTAAACCAAGAAAAACAGGGTTAGAGCCGGAGAAAACCAAGGAAAGCAGGGTTAGAGCCGAAAAAAACCAAGAAAAACAGGGTTAGAGCCGAAAAAAAACAAGAAAAGCAGGGTTAGAGCAGAAAAAAACCAAGAAAAACAGGGTTAGAGCCGAAAAAACCAAGAAATACAGGGTTAGAGCTGAAAAAAACCAAGAAAAACAGGGTTAGAGCCGAAAAAAACCAAGAAAAACAGGGTTAGAGCCGAAAAAAACCAAGATAAACAGGGTTAGAGCGGAAGAAAACCAAGAAAAACAGGGTTAGAGCCGAAAAAAACCAAGAAAAACAGGGTTAGAGCCGAAAAAAAACAAGAAAAACAGGGTTAGAGCCAAAAAAAACCAGGAAAAGCCAGGTTAGAACGGAAGAAAACCAAGAAAAACAGGTTTAGAGCGGAAGAAAACCAAGAAAAGCAGGGTTAGACCGGAATAAAACCAAGAAAAACAGGGTTAGAGCCGAAAAAAACCAAGAAAAACAGGGTTAGAGCGGAAGAAAACAAAGAAAAGCAGGGTTAGAGCGGAAGAAAACCAAGAAAAACAGGGTTAGAGCAGAAGAAAACAAAGAAAAACAGGGTTAGAGCCGAAAAAAACCAAGAAAAACAGGGTTAGAGCGGAAGAATACCAAGAAAAGCAGGCTTAGAGCCGGAGAAAACCAAGGAAAACAGGGTTAGAGCCGAAAAAAAACCAAGAAAAACAGGGTTAGAGCCGAAAAAAAACGAGAAAAGCCGGGTTAGAACGGAAGAAAACCAAGAAAAACAGGGTTAGAGTAGAAAAAAGGGGTTAAGGTTAGGGTTAGGGTTAGGGTAAGGGTTAGGGTTAGGGTTAGGGTTAGGGTTAGGGTTAGGGTTAGGGTTAGGGTTAGGGTTAGGGTTAGGGTTAGGGTTAGGGTTAGGGTTAGGGTTAGGGTTAGGGCTAGAGTAGGGTTAGGGTTAGGGTTAGGGTTAGGGTTAGGGTTAGGGTTCGGGTTAGGGTTAGGGTTAGGGTTAGGGTTAGGGTTAGGGTTAGGGTTAGGGTTAGGGTTAGGGTTAGGGCTAGCGTAGGGTTAGGGTTAGGGTTAGGGTTAGGGTTAGGGTTAGGGTTAGGGTTAGGGTTACGGTTAGGGTTAGGGTTAGGGTTAGGGTTAGGGTTAGGGTTAGGGTTAGGGTTAGGGTTAGGGTTAGGGTTAGGTTTAGGGTTAGGGTTACGGTTAGGGTTAGGGTTACGGTTAGGGTTACGATTAGGGTAGGGTTAGGGTTAGGGTTAGGGTTAGGGTTAGGGTTAGGCTTAGGGTTAGGGTTAGGGTTAGGGTTAGGGTTAGGGTTAGGGTTAGGATTAGGGTTTGGGTTAGGGTTAGGGTTTGGGTTAGAGTTAGGGTTAGGGTTAGGGTTAGGGTTAGGGTTTTTTTTCCTGCTTTTTTTTGGCTCTTACCCTGTTTTTCTCGTTTTTTTTCGGATCTAACCTTGTTTTTCTTGGTTTTTTTTGGCTCTAACCCTGTTTTTCTTGGTTTTCTTCCGTTCTATCCCGGTATTCTTGTTCTTTTTTGGCTCTTACCCTGTTTTTCTTGGTTTTCTTCCTTTCTAACCCTGTTTTTCTTGGTTTACTTCGGCTCTAACCCTGTTTTTCTTGGTTTTTTTCGGCTCTAACCCTGTTTTTCTTGGTTTTTTTCGGCTCTAACCCTGTTTTTCTTGGTTTTCTTCGGCTCTAACCCTGTTTTTCTTGGTTTTTTCGGCTCTAACCCTGTTTTTCTTGGTTTTCTTCTGCTCTAACCCTGCTTTTCTTGGTTTTCTTCGGCTCTAACCCCATTTTTCTTGGTTTTCTTCCGTTCTAAAACCCTGTTTTTCTTGGTTTTCTTCGGCTCTAACCCTGTTTTTCTTGGTTTTCTTCCATTCTAACCTGGCTTTTCTTGTTTTTTTTCGGCTCTAACGCTGTTTTTCTTGGATTTTTCTGCTCTAACCCTGCTTTTCTTGGTTTTATTCCGCTCTAACTCTGTTTTTCTTGGTTTTCTTCCGTTCTAACCCGACTTATCTTGGTTTTCTTCCGCTCTAACCCTGTTTTTCTTGGTTTTCTTCGGCTCTAACCCGGCTTTTCTTGGTTTTCTTCGGCTCAAACCCTGTTTTTCTTGGTTTTCTTTGGCTCAAACCCTGTTTTTCTTGGTTTTCTTTTGTTCTAACAACGCTTTTCTTGGTTTTTTTCGGCTCTAACCCTGTTTTTCTTGGTTTTCTTCCATTCTAACCCTGCTTTTCTAGGTTTTCTTCGGCTGTAACCCTGTTTTTCTTGGTTAGAGCGGAAAAAAACAAAGAAAAACAGGGTTAGAGCAGAAGAAAACAAAGAAAAAAAGGGTTAGTGCGGAATAAAACCAAGAAAAACAGGGTTAGAGCCGAAGAAAACCAAGAAAAACAAAGTTAGAGCAGAAGAAATACAAGAAAAACAGGGTTAGAGCCGGAGAAAACCAAGAGAAGCAAGGTAAGAGCGGAAAAAAAACAAGAAATACAGGGTTAGAGCTGAAAAAACTTAAGAAAAACAGGGTTAGAGCCGAAAAAAAACAAGAAAACCAGGGTTTGAGCGGAAGAAAACCAAGAAAAACAGGGTTAGAGCCGAAAAAAACCAAGAAAAACAGGGTTCGAGCCGGAAGAAACCAAGAAAAACAGGGTTAGAGCGGAAGAAAACCAAGAAAAGCAGGGGTAGCGCGGATGAAAACCAAGAAAAGCAGGGTTAGAGCTGAATAAAACCTAGGATAACAGGTTTAGAGCCGAAATAAACCAAGAAAAACAGGTTTAGAGCCGAAAAAAACCAAGAAAAGCCGGGTTAAAACGGAAGAAAACCAATAAAATCAGGGTTAGACCTGAAAAAAACCAAGAAAAACAGGGTTAGAGCAGAAGAAAACCAAGAAAAACAGGGTTAGAGCCAAAAAAAACAAAGAAAAACAGGGTTAGAGCCGAAGAAAACCAAGCAAAACAGGGTTAGAGTCGAAAAAAACCAAGAAAAGCCTTGTTAGAACGTAAGAAAACCAAGAAAAACAGGGTTAGAGCGGAAGAAAACCAAGAAAAACAGGGTTAGAGCCAAAAAAAACCAAGAAAAACAGGTTTAGAGCCGAAAAAAACCAAGAAGAACAGGGTTAGAGCCGAAAAAAACCAAGAAAAACAGGGTTAGGGCCAAAAAAAACCAAGAAGAACAGGGTTAGAGCCGAAAAAAACCAAGAAACGCAGGGTTAGAGCCGAAAAAAACGAAGAAAAACAGGGTTAGAGCGGAAGAAAACCAAGAAAAGCCGGGTTAGAACGAAAGAAAACCAAGAAAAACAAGGTTTGAGCCGAAGAGAAACAAGAAAAACAGGGTTAGAGACGAAGAAAACCAAGAAAAACAGGGTTAGAGCGGAAGAATACGAAGAAAAACAGGGTTAGAGCCAAAGAAAACCAAGGAAAGCAGGTTTAGAGCCTAAAAAAACCAAGAAAAACAGGGTTAGAGCGGAAAAAAACCAAGAAAAACAGGGTTAGAGCCGAAGAAAAACAAGAAAAGCCGGGTTAGAACGGAAGAAAACCAAGAAAAACAGGGTTAGAGCCGGAGAAAACCAAGGAAAGCCGGGTTAGAGCCGAAAAAAACCAAGAAAAACAGGGTTAGAGCCGAAAAAAACCAAGAAAGCTAGGTTAAAATGGAAGAAAACCAAGAAAAACAGGGTTAGAGCCGAAGAAAACCAAGAAAAGCCATTTTAGAACAGGAGAAAATAAAGAAAAACGGGGTTAGAGCCGAAGAAAAACAAGAAAAGCAGGGTTAGAGCGGAAGAAAACCAAGAAAAACAGGATTAGAGCCGAAGAAAACCAAGAAAAGCAGGGTTAGAGTGGAAGAAAACCAAGAAAAACAGGGTTAGAGCTGAAAAAAACCAAGATAAACAGGGTTAGAGCCGAAGAAAACCAAGAAAAACAGGGTTAGAGCATAAGAAAACCGAGAAAACCTGGGTTAGAACGGAAGAAAACCAAGAAAAACAGGGTTAGAGCCGAAGATAACCAAGAAAAGCAGGGTTAGAGCGGAAGAAAACCAAGAAAAACAGGGTTAGAGCCGAAAAAAACCATGAAAAGCCAGGGTTAGAGCCGAAAAAAACCAAGAAAAGCCTGGTTAGAACAAAAGAAATCCAAGAAAAACAGGGTTAGAGCGGAAGAAAACCAAGAAAAGCAGGGCTAGAGCCGAAAAAAAACAAGATAAACAGGGTTAGAGCCGAAAAAAACCAAGAAAAACAGGGTTAGAGCCGAAGAAAACCAAGAAAAACAGGGTTAGAGCGGAAAAAAACAAATAAAAGCCGTGTTGGAACGGAAGAAAACCAAGTTAAACGGGGTTAGAGCCGAAGAAAACCAAGAGAAACAGGGTTAGAGCCGAAAATCCAAGAAAAACGGGGTTGGAGCCGAAGAAAACCAAGAAAAACAGTGTTAGATCGGAAGAAAACCAAGAAAAGCCGGGTTAGAACGGAAGAAAACCAAGAAAAACAAGGTTAGAGCCGAAGAAAACCAAGAAAAACAGGGTTAGATCCAAAAATCCAAGAAAAACAGGGTCAGAGCTGAAGAAAACCAAGGAAAACAGGGTTAGAGCAGAAAAAAACAAAGAAAAACAGGGTTTGAGCCAAAAAAAACAAAGAAAAACAGGGTTAGAGCAGAAGAAAACCAAGAAAAACAGGGTTAGAGCTGGAGAAAACCAAGGAAAGCAGGGTTAGAGCCAAAAAAAACCAAGAAAAACAGGGTTAGAGCCGAAAAAAAACAAGAAAAGCCGGGTTAGAACGGAAGTAAACCAAGAAAAACCGGGTTAGAACGGAAGAAAACCAAGAAAAACACAGTTAGAGCCGAAAAAAACCAAGAAAATCAGGGTTAGAGCCGAAAAAAAACAAGAAAAACAGGGTTAGAGCCGAAAAAAACCAAGATAAACAGGGTTAGAGCGGAAGAAAACCAAGAAAAACAGGGTTAGAGCCGAAAAAAACCAAGAAAAACAGGGTTAGAGCCGAAAAAAAACAAGAAAACAGGGTTAGAGCCAAAAAAAACCAAGAAAAGCCGGGTTAGAACGGAAGTAAACCAAGAAAAACCGGGTTAGAACGGAAGAAAACCAAGAAAAACACAGTTAGAGCCGAAAAAAACCAAGAAAATCAGGGTTAGAGCCGAAAAAAAACAAGAAAAACAGGGTTAGAGCCGAAAAAAACCAAGATAAACAGGGTTAGAGCGGAAGAAAACCAAGAAAAACAGGGTTAGAGCCGAAAAAAACCAAGAAAAACAGGGTTAGAGCCGAAAAAAAACAAGAAAAACAGGGTTAGAGCCAAAAAAAACCAAGAAAAGCCGGGTTAGAACGGAAGAAAACCAAGAAAAACAGGTTTAGAGCGGAAGAAAACCAAGAAAAGCAGGGTTAGAGCGGAATAAAACCAAGAAAAACAGGGTTAGAGCCGAAAAAAACCAAGAAAAACAGGGTTAGAGCGGAAGAAAATCAAGAAAAGCAGGGTTAGAGCGGAAGAAAATCAAGAAAAGCCGGGATAGAGCAGAAGAAAACAAAGAAAAACAGGGTTAGAGCCGAAAAAAACCAAGAAAAACAGGGTTAGAGCGGAAGAATACCGAGAAAAAAAGGCTTAGAGCCGGAGAAATCCAAGGAAAACAGGGTTAGAGCTGAAAAAAAACCAAGAAAAACAGGGTTAGAGCCAAAAAAAAAACCAGAAAATCCGGGTCAGAACGAAAGAAAACCAAGAAAAACAGGGTTAGGGCGGAATAAAACCAAGATAAACAGGGTTAGAGCCGAAGAAAACCAAGAAAAACAGGGTTAGAGCGGAAGAATACCTAGAAAAACAGGGTTAGAGCCGGAGAAAACCAAGGAAAGCAAGTTTAGAGCTGAAAAAAAACAAGAAAAACAGGGTTAGAGCGGAAAAAATCCAAGAAAAACAGGGTTAGAGCCGAAGAAAACCAAGAAAATCCGGGTTAGAACGGAAGAAAACCAAGAAAAGCCGGGTTAGAACGGAAGAAAAGCAAGAAAAACGGGGTTAGAGCCGAAGAAAACCAAGAAAAGCCAGGTTAGACCGGAAGAAAACCAAGAATAACAGTGTTAGAAAGGAAGAAAACCAAGAAAAGCCGGGTTATAGAGGAAGTAAACCAAGAAAAACAGGGTTAGAGCCGAAAAAAACCAAGAAAAGCAGGGTTAGTGCCGAGAAAAAACAAGAAAAACAGGGTTAGAGCCAAAAAAACGCAAGAAAAGCCGGTTTAGAACGGAAGAAAACCAAGAAAGACAGGGTTAGAGCGGAAGAAATCCAAGAAAAGCCGAATTAGAATGGATAAAACCAAGAAAAACGGAGTAAGAGCCGAAGAAAACCAAGAAAAACAGTGTTAGTGCCAAAAAAAACCAAGAAAAACAGGGTTAGAGCGGAAGAAAACCAAGAAAAACAGGGTGAGAGCCGAAAAAAAACAAGAAAACCAGGGTTAGAGCGGAATAAAACCAAGAAAACCAGTGTTAGAGCCGAAGAAAACCAAGAAAAACAGGGTTAGAAAGGAAGAAAACCAAGAAAAACAGGGTTAGAGCCGAAGAAAACCAAGAAAAACAGGGTTAGAGCGGAAGAATACCAAGAAAAACAGGGTTAGAGCCGGAGAAAACCAAGGAAAGCAAGTTTCGAGCTGAAAAAAAACAAGAAAAACAGGGTTAGAGCGGAAAAAATCCAAGAAAAACAGGGTTAGAGCCGAAGAAAACCAAGAAAATCCGGGTTAGAACGGAAGAAAACCAAGAAAAGCCGGGTTAGAACGGAAGAAAAGCAAGAAAAACGGGGTTAGAGCGGAAGAAAACCAAGAAAAGCCGGGTTAGACCGGAAGAAAACCAAGAATAACAGTGTTAGAAAGGAAGAAAACCAAGAAAAGCCGGGTTATAGAGGAAGTAAACCAAGAAAAACAGGGTTAGAGCCGAAAAAAACCAAGAAAAGCAGGGTTAGTGCCGAGAAAAAACAAGAAAAACAGGGTTAGAGCCAAAAAAACGCAAGAAAAGCCGGTTTAGAACGGAAGAAAACCAAGAAAGACAGGGTTAGACCGGAAGAAAACCAAGAAAAGCCGAATTAGAATGGATAAAACCAAGAAAAACGGAGTAAGAGCCGAAGAAAACCAAGAAAAACAGGGTTAGTGCCAAAAAAACCCAAGAAAAACAGGGTTAGAGCGGAAGAAAACCAAGAAAAACAGGGTGAGAGCCGAAAAAAAACAAGAAAACCACGGTTAGAGCGGAATAAAACCAAGAAAACCAGTGTTAGAGCTGAAGAAAACCAAGAAAAACAGGGTTAGAAAGGAAGAAAACCAAGAAAAACAGGGTTAGAGCCGAAAGAAACCAAGAAAAACAGGGTTAGAGCGGAAGAAAACCAAGAAAAACAGGGTTAGAGCCGGAGAAAACCAAGGGAAGCAGGGTTAGAGCAGAAAAAAAACGAGAAAAGCCGGGTTAGAACGGAAGAAAACCAAGAAAAACAGGGTTAGAGCCGAAAAAAAAACGAGAAAAGCCGGGTTAGAACGGAAGAAAACCAAGAAAAACAGGGTTAGAGTAGAAAAAAGGGGTTAGGGTTAGGGTTAGGGTTAGGGTTAGGGTTAGGGTTAGGGTTAGGGTTAGGGTTAGGGTTAGGGTTAGGGTTAGGGTTAGGGTTAGGGTTAGGGCTAGAGTAGGGTTAGGGTTAGGGTAGGGTTAGGGTTAGGGTTAGGGTTAGGGTTAGGGTTAGGGTTAGGGTTAGGGTTAGGGTTAGGGTTAGGGTTAGGGTTAGGGTTAGGGTTAGGGTTAGGGTTAGGGTTAGGGCTAGAGTAGGGTTAGGGTTAGGGTTAGGGTAAGGGTTAGGGTTATGGTTAGGGTTAGGGTTAGGGTTAGGGTTAGGGTTAGGGTTAGGGTTAGGTTTAGGGTTAGGGTTAGGGTTACGATTAGGGTAGGGTTAGGGTTAGGGTTAGGGTTAGGGTTAGGGTTAGGGTTAGGGTTAGGGTTAGGGTTAGGGTTAGGGTTAGGGTTAGGGTTTGGGTTAGGGTTAGGTTTTGGGTTAGAGTTAGGGTTAGGGTTAGGGTTAGGGTTTTTTTTCTTGTTTTTTTTTGGCTCTTACCCTGTTTTTCTCGTTTTTTTTCGGATCTAACCTTGTTTTTCTTGTTTTTTTTTGGCTCTAACCCTGTTTTTCTTGGTTTTCTTCCGTTCTATCCCGGTTTTCTTGTTTTTTTTTGGCTCTTACCCTGTTTTTCTTGGTTTTCTTCCGTTCTAACCCTGTTTTTCTTGGTTTTTTTCGGCTCTAACCCTGTTTTTCTTGGTTTTCTTCGGCTCTTAGCCTGTTTTTCTTGGTTTTTTCGGCTCTAACCCTGATTTCTTGGTTTTCTTCCGCTCTAACACTGCTTTTCTTGGTTTTCTTCGGCTCTAACCCCGTTTTTCTTGGTTTTCTTCCGTTCTAAAACCCTGTTTTTCTTGGTTTTCTTCAGCTCTAACCCTGTTTTTCTTGGTTTTCTTCCATTCTAACCTGGCTTTTCTTGGTTTTTTTCGACTCTAACGCTGTTTTTCTTGGATTTTTCCGCTCTAACCCTGCTTTTCTTGGTTTTATTCCGCTCTAACTCTGTTTTTCTCGGTTTTCTTCCGTTCTAACCCGACTTTTCTTGGTTTTCATCCGCTCTAACCCTGTTTTTCTTAGTTTTCTTCCGCTCTAACCCTGTTTTTCTTGGTTTTCTTCGGCTCAAACCCTGTTTTTCTTGGTTTTCTTTTGTTCTAACCACGCTTTTCTTGGTTTTTTTCGGCTCTAACCCTGTTTTTCTTGGTTTTCTTCCATTCTAACCTGGCTTTTCTTGGTTTTCTTCGGCTCTAACCCTGTTTTTCTTGGTTAGAGCGGAAGAAAACAAAGAAAAACAGGGTTAGAGCAGAAGAAAACCAGGAAAAACAGGGTTAGAGCGGAATAAAACCAAGAAAAACAGAGTTAGAGCCGAAGAAAACCAAGAAAAACAAAGTTAGAGCAGAAGAAAAACAAGAAAAACAGGGTTAGAGCCGGAGAAAACCAAGAGAAGCAAGGTAAGAGCCGAAAAAAAACAAGAAATACAGGGTTAGAGCTGAAAAAACCCAAGAAAAACAGGGTTAGAGCCGAAAAGAAACAAGAAAACCAGGGTTTGAGCGGAAGAAAACCAAGAAAAACAGGGTTAGAGCCGAAAAAAACCAAGAAAAACAGGGTTCGAGCCGTAAGAAACCAAGAAAAACAGGGTTAGAGCTGAATAAAACCTAGGAAAACAGGGTTAGAGCCGAAATAAACCAAGAAAAACAGGGTTAGAGCCGAAAAAAACCAAGAAAAGCCGGGTTAGAACGGAAGAAAACCAAGAAAAACAGGGTTAGACCTGAAAAAAACCAAGAAAAACAGGGTTAGATCAGAAGAAAACCAAGAAAAAGAGGGTTAGAGCCGAAAAATACCAAGAAAAACAGGGTAAGAGCGGAAGAAAACCAAGAAAAACAGGGTTAGAGCCGAAAAAAACCAAGAAAAGCCTTGTTAGAACGTATGAAAACCAAGAAAAACAGGGTTAGAGCGGAAGAAAACCAAGAAAAACAGGGTTAGAGCCGAAAAAAAACAAGAAGAACAGGGTTAGAGCCGAAAAAAACCAAGAAAAACAGGGTTAGGGCCAAAAAAAAACAAGAAGAACAGGGTTAGAGCCGAAAAAAACCAAGAAACGCAGGGTTAGAGCCGAAGAAAACCAAGAAAAACAGGGTTAGAGCGGAAGAAAACCAAGAAAAGCCGGGTTAGAACGGAAGAAAACCTAGAAAAACAATGTTTGAGCCGAAGAGAACCAAGAAAAACAGGGTTAGAGCCGAAGAAAAGCAAGAAAAACAGGGTTAGAGCAGAAGAATACCAAGAAAAACAGGGTTAGAGCCGGAGAAAACCAAGGAAAGCAGGTTTAGAACCTAAAAAAACCAAGAAAAACAGGGTTAGAGCGGAAAAAAACCAAGAAAAACAGGGTTAGAGCCGAAGAAAACCAAGAAAAGCCGGGTTAGAACGGAAGAAAACCAAGAAAAACAGTGTTAGAGCCGGAGAAAACCAGGGAAAGCCGGGTTAGTGCCGAAAAAACCCAAGTAAAACAGGGTTAGAGCCGAAAAAAACCAAGAAAGCCAGGTTAGAACGGAAGAAAACCAAGAAAAACAGGGTTAGAGCGGAAGAAAACCAAGAAAAGCCGTTTTAGAACAGGAGAAAATAAAGAAAAACGGGGTTAGAGCCGAAGAAAAACAAGAAAAGCAGGGTTAGAGCGAAAGAAAACCAAGAAAAACAGGATTGGAGCCGAAGAAAACCAAGAAAAGCAGGGTTAGAGCGGAAGAAAACCAAGAAAAACAGGGTTAGAGCTGAAAAAAACCAAGATAAAAAGGGTTAGAGCCGAAGAAAACCAAGAAAAACAGGGTTAGAGCATAAGAAAACCGAGAAAACCTGGGTTAGAACGGAAGAAAACCAAGAAAAACAGGGTTAGAGCCGAAGATAACCAAGAAAAGCAGGGTTAGAGCGGAAGAAAACCAAGAAAAACAGGGTTAGAGCCGAAAAAAAACATGAAAAGCCAGGGTTAGAGCCGAAAAAAACCAAGAAAAACAGGGTTAGAGCCGAAAATCCAAGAAAAACGGGGTCAGAGCGGAAGAAAACCAAGAAAAACAGGGTTAGAGCTGAAAAAAAACCAAGAAAAACAGGGTTAGAGCCGAAAAAAACAAAGAAAAACATAGTTAGAGCAGAAGAAAACCAAGAAAAACAGGGTTAGAGCCGGAGAAAACCAAGGAAAGCAGGGTTAGAGCCGAAAAAAACCCAAGAAAAACAGGGTTAGAGCCGAAAAAAACCAAGAAAAGCCGGGTTAGAACGGAAGAAAACCAAGAAAAGCGGGGTTAGAACGGAAGAATACCAAGAAAAACAGGGTTAGAGCCGAAAAAAACCAAGAAAATCAGGGTTAGAGCCAAAAAAAACAAGATAAGCAGGGTTAGAGCCGAAGAAAACCA
This sequence comes from Coturnix japonica, assembly GCF_054131305.1. NCBI lineage: Eukaryota > Metazoa > Chordata > Aves > Galliformes > Phasianidae > Coturnix > Coturnix japonica. The sequence goes on from NW_028188946.1 coordinate 2,617,479, forward strand.
AGAAAAACAGGGTTAGAGCGGAAGAAAACCAAGAAAAACAGGGTTAGAGCCGAAGAAAACCAAGAAAAACAGGGTTAGAGCCGAAAAAAAACAAGAAAAACAGGGTTAGAGCCGAAGAAAACCAAGAAAAACAGAGTTAGAGCGGAAAAAAACAAAGAAAAACAGGGTTAGAGCCGAAAAAAACCAAGAAAATCAGGGTTAGAGCCAAAAAAACCCAAGAAAAACAGGGTTAGAACGGAAGAAAACCAAGAAAAACAGGGTTAGAGCGAAAGAAAACCAAGGAAAGCCGGGTTAGAACAGAAGAAAACCAAGAAAAACAAGGTTAGAGCTGAAGAAAACCAAGAAAAGCAGGGTTAGTGCAGAAGAAAACCAAGAAAAACAGGGTTGGAGCCGAAATAAACCAAGAAAAACAGGGTTAGAGCCGAAGAAAACCAAGAAAAGCCGGGTTAGGACAAAAGAAAAACAAGAAAAACAGGGGTAGAGCCGAAAAAAAACAAGAAAAACGGGGTCAGAGCGGAAGAAAACCAAGAAAAACAGGGTTAGAGCAGAAGAAAACCAAGAAAAACAAGGTTGGAGCCAAAATAAACCAAGAAAAACAGGGTTAGAGCCGAAGAAAACCAAGAAAACCCGGGTTAGGACAAAAGAAAAACAAGAAAAACAGGGTTAGAGCCGAAAAAAACCAAGATAAACAGGGTTAGAGCGGAAGAAAACCAAGAAAAGCAGGGTTAGAGCCGAAAAAAAACAAGAAAAACAGGGTTAGAGCCGAAAAAAACAAAGAAAAACAGGGTTAGAGCCGAAGAAAACCAAGAAAAACAGGGTTAGAGCGGAAAAAAACCAAGAAAAACAGGGTTAGAGCCGAAGAAAACCAAGAAAAGCCAGGTTAGAACAAAAGAGAACCAAGAAAAACAGGGTTAGAGCCGGAGAAAACCAAGGAAAGCCGGGTTAGAGCCGAAAAAACCCAAGAAAAACAGGGTCAGAGCCGAAAAAAACCAAGAAAGCCAGGTTAGAACGGAGGAAAACCAAGAAAAACAGGGTTAGAGCGGAAGAAAACCAAGAAAAGCCGTTTTAGAACAGGAGAAAATAAAGAAAAACGGGGTTAGATCCGAAGAAAAACAAGAAAAGCAGGGTTAGAGCGGAAGAAAACCAAGAAAAACAGGATTAGAGCCGAAGAAAACCAAGAAAAGCAGTGTTAGAGCGGAAGAAAACCAAGAAAAACAGGGTTAGAGCTGAAAAAAACCAAGATAAACAGGGTTAGAGCCGAAGAAAACAAAGAAAAACAGGGTTAGAGCATAAGAAAACCGAGAAAACCTGGGTTAGAACGAAAGAAAACCAAGAAAAACAGGGTTAGAGCCGAAGATAACCAAGAAAAGCAGTGTTAGAGCGGAAGAAAACCAAGAAAAACAGGGTTAGAGCCGAAAAAAACCATGAAAAGCCAGGGTTAGAGCCGAAAAAAACCAAGAAAAGCCGGGTTAGAACAAAAGAAATCCAAGAAAAACAGGGTTAGAGCGGAAGAAAACCAAGAAAAGCAGGGTTAGAGCCGAAAAAAAACAAGAAAAACAGTGTTAGAGCCGTAAAAAACCAAGAAAAACAGGGTTAGAGCCGAAGAAAACCAAGAAAAACAGGGTTAGAGCGGAAAAAAACAAATAAAAGCGGTGTTGGAACGGAAGAAAACCAAGTGAAAAGGGGGGTTAGAGCCGAAGAAAACCAAGAGAAACAGGGTTAGAGCCGAAAAAAACCAAGAAAAACAGGGTTCGAGCCGAGAAAAACCAAGAAAAACAGGGTTAGAGCGGAAGAAAACCAAGAAAAGCCGTTTTAGAACAGGAGAAAATAAAGAAAAGCGGGGTTAGAGCCGAAGAAAAACAAGAAAAGCAGGGTTAGAGCGGAAGAAAACCAAGAAAAACAGGATTAGAGCCGAAGAAAACCAAGAAAAGCCAGGGTTAGAGCCGAAAAAAACCAAGAAAAGCCGGGTTAGAACAAAAGAAATCCAAGACAAACAGGGTTAGAGCGGAAGAAAACCAAGAAAAGCAGGGTTAGAGCCGAAAAAAAACAAGAAAAACAGGGTTAGAGCCGAAAAAAAACCAAGAAAAACAGGGTTAGAGCCGAAGAAAACCAAGAAAAACAGGGTTAGAGCAGAAGAAAACCAAGAAAAACAGGGTTAGAGCCGGAGAAAACCAAGGAAAGCAGGGTTAGAGCCGAAAAAAACCAAGAAAAACAGGGTTAGAGCCGAAAAAACCCAAGAAAAGCCGTGCTAGAACAAAAGAAACCAAGAAAAACAGGGTTAGAGCCGAAATAAACCAAGAAAAGCCGGGTTAGAACGGAAGAAAACCAAGTGAAAAGGGGGGTTAGAGCCGAAGAAAACCAAGAGAAACAGGGTTGGAGCCGAAAAAAACCAAGAAAAACAGGGTTCGAGCCGAAAAAAACCAAGAAAAACAGGGTTAGAGCGGAAGAAAACCAGGAAAAGCAGGGTTAGAGCCGAAAAAAAACAAGAAAAACAGGGTTAGAGCTGAAAAAAACCAAGAAAAACAGGGTTAGAGCCGAAGAAAACAAAGAAAAACAGGGTTAGAGCGGAAAAAAACAAAGAAAAACAGGGTTAGAGCCGAAAAAAACCAAGAAAATCAGGGTTAGAGCCAAAAAAAACCAAGAAAAACAGGGTTAGAACGGAAGAAAACCAAGAAAAACAGGGTTAGAGCGAAAGAAAACCAAGAAAAGCTGGGTTAGAACAGAAGAAAACCAAGAAAAACAAGGTTAGAGCTAAAGAAAACCAAGAAAAGCAGGGTTAGAGCAGAAGAAAACCAAGAAAAACAGGGTTGGAGCCGAAATAAACCAAGAAAAACAAGGTTAGAGCCGAAGAAAACCAAGAAAAGCCGGGTTAGGACAAAAGAAAAACAAGAAAAACAGGGTTAGAGCCGAAAAAAACCAAGAAAAACAGGGTTAGAGCCGAAGAAAACTAAGAAAAGCTGGGTTAGGACAAAAGAAAAACAAGAAAAACAGGGTTAGAGCCGAAAAAAACCAAGAAAAACAGGGTTAGAGCGGAAGAAAACCAAGAAAAGGAGGGTTAGAGCCGAAAAAAAACAAGAAAAACAGGGTTAGAGCCGAAAAAAACCAAGAAAAACAGGGTTAGAGCCGAAGAAAACCAAGAGAAACAGGGTTGGAGCGGAAAAAAACCAAGAAAAACAGGGTTAGAGCCGAAGAAAACCAAGAAAAGCCAGGTTAGAATGGAAGAAAACCAAGAAAAACAGGGTTAGAGCCGGAGAAAACCAAGGAAAGCCGGGTTAGAGCCGAAAAAACCCAAGAAAAACAGGGTTAGAGCCGAAAAAAACCAAGAAAGCCAGGTTAGAATGGAAGAAAACCAAGAAAAACAGGGTTAGAGCCAAAGAAAACCAAGAAAAGCCGTTTTAGAACAGGAGAAAATAAAGAAAAACGTGGTTAGAGCCGAAGAAAAACAAGAAAAGCAGGGTTAGAGCGGAAGAAAACCAAGAAAAACAGGATTAGAGCCGAAGAAAACCAAGAAAAGCAGGGTTAGAGCGGAAGAAAACCAAGAAAAACAGGGTTAGAGCTGAAAAAAACCAAGAAAAACAGCGTTAGAGCCGAAAAATACAAGAAAAACAGGGTTAGAGCCGAAGAAAACCAAGAAAAACAGGGTAAGACCGTAAGAAAACCGAGAAAACCTGGGTTAGAACGGAAGAAAACCAAGAAAAACAGGGTTAGAGCCGAGGATAACCAAGAAAAGCAGGGTTAGTGCGGAAGAAAACCAAGAAAAACAGGGTTAGAGCCGAAAAAAAACATGAAAAGCCGGGTTAGAACAAAAGAAATCCAAGAAAAACAGGGTTAGAGCAGAAGAAAACCAAGAAAAGCAGGGTTAGAGCCGAAAAAAAACAAGAAAAACAGGGTTAGAGCCTAAAAAAACCAAGAAAAACAGGGTTAGAGCCGAAGAAAACCAAGAAAAACAGGGTTAGAGCGGAAAAAAACAAATAAAAGCCGTGTTGGAAAGGAAGAAAACCAAGTTAAACCAGGTGAGAGCCGAAGAAAACCAAGAGAAACAGGGTTAGAGCAGAAAATCCAAGAAAAACGGGGTTAGAGCCGAAGAAAACCAAGAAAAACAGGGTCAGAGCGGAAGAAAACCAAGAAAAACAGGGTTAGAGCAGAAAAAAACAAAGAAAAACTGGGTTAGAGCCGAAGAAAACTAAGAAAAGCTGGGTTAGGACAAAAGAAAAACAAGAAAAACAGGGTTAGAGCCGAAAAAAACCAAGAAAAACAGGGTTAGAGCGGAAGAAAACCAAGAAAAGGAGGGTTAGAGCCGAAAAAAAACAAGAAAAACAGGGTTAGAGCCGAAAAAAACCAAGAAAAACAGGGTTAGAGCCGAAGAAAACCAAGAGAAACAGGGTTGGAGCGGAAAAAAACCAAGAAAAACAGGGTTAGAGCCGAAGAAAACCAAGAAAAGCCAGGTTAGAATGGAAGAAAACCAAGAAAAACAGGGTTAGAGCCGGAGAAAACCAAGGAAAGCCGGGTTAGAGCCGAAAAAACCCAAGAAAAACAGGGTTAGAGCCGAAAAAAACCAAGAAAGCCAGGTTAGAATGGAAGAAAACCAAGAAAAACAGGGTTAGAGCCAAAGAAAACCAAGAAAAGCCGTTTTAGAACAGGAGAAAATAAAGAAAAACGTGGTTAGAGCCGAAGAAAAACAAGAAAAGCAGGGTTAGAGCGGAAAATCCAAGAAAAACGGGGTTAGAGCCGAAGAAAACCAAGAAAAACAGTGTTAGATCGGAAGAAAACCAAGAAAAGCCGGGTTAGAACGGAAGAAAACCAAGAAAAACACGGTTAGAGCCGAAAAAAACCAAGAAAAACAGGGTCAGAGCGGAAGAAAACCAAGAAAAACAGGGTTAGAGCCGAAAAAAACCAAGAAAAACAGGGTTAGAGCCGAAGAAAACTAAGAAAAGCTGGGTTAGGACAAAAGAAAAACAAGAAAAACAGGGTTAGAGCCGAAAAAAACCAAGAAAAACAGGGTTAGAGCGGAAGAAAACCAAGAAAAGGAGGGTTAGAGCCGAAAAAAAACAAGAAAAACAGGGTTAGAGCCGAAAAAAACCAAGAAAAACAGGGTTAGAGCCGAAGAAAACCAAGAGAAACAGGGTTGGAGCGGAAAAAAACCAAGAAAAACAGGGTTAGAGCCGAAGAAAACCAAGAAAAGCCAGGTTAGAATGGAAGAAAACCAAGAAAAACAGGGTTAGAGCCGGAGAAAACCAAGGAAAGCCGGGTTAGAGCCGAAAAAACCCAAGAAAAACAGGGTTAGAGCCGAAAAAAACCAAGAAAGCCAGGTTAGAATGGAAGAAAACCAAGAAAAACAGGGTTAGAGCCAAAGAAAACCAAGAAAAGCCGTTTTAGAACAGGAGAAAATAAAGAAAAACGTGGTTAGAGCCGAAGAAAAACAAGAAAAGCAGGGTTAGAGCGGAAGAAAACCAAGAAAAACAGGATTAGAGCCGAAGAAAACCAAGAAAAGCAGGGTTAGAGCGGAAGAAAACCAAGAAAAACAGGGTTAGAGCTGAAAAAAACCAAGAAAAACAGCGTTAGAGCCGAAAAATACAAGAAAAACAGGGTTAGAGCCGAAGAAAACCAAGAAAAACAGGGTAAGACCGTAAGAAAACCGAGAAAACCTGGGTTAGAACGGAAGAAAACCAAGAAAAACAGGGTTAGAGCCGAGGATAACCAAGAAAAGCAGGGTTAGTGCGGAAGAAAACCAAGAAAAACAGGGTTAGAGCCGAAAAAAAACATGAAAAGCCGGGTTAGAACAAAAGAAATCCAAGAAAAACAGGGTTAGAGCAGAAGAAAACCAAGAAAAGCAGGGTTAGAGCCGAAAAAAAACAAGAAAAACAGGGTTAGAGCCTAAAAAAACCAAGAAAAACAGGGTTAGAGCCGAAGAAAACCAAGAAAAACAGGGTTAGAGCGGAAAAAAACAAATAAAAGCCGTGTTGGAAAGGAAGAAAACCAAGTTAAACCAGGTGAGAGCCGAAGAAAACCAAGAGAAACAGGGTTAGAGCAGAAAATCCAAGAAAAACGGGGTTAGAGCCGAAGAAAACCAAGAAAAACAGTGTTAGATCGGAAGAAAACCAAGAAAAGCCGGGTTAGAACGGAAGAAAACCAAGAAAAACACGGTTAGAGCCGAAAAAAACCAAGAAAAACAGGGTCAGAGCGGAAGAAAACCAAGAAAAACAGGGTTAGAGCAGAAAAAAACAAAGAAAAACTGGGTTAGAGCAGAAGAAAACCAAGAAAAACAGGGTTAGAGCCGGAGAAAACCAAGGAAAGCAGGGTTAGAGCCGAAAAAAACCAAGAAAAACAGGGTTAGAGCCGAAAAAAAAACAAGAAAAGCCGTGCTAGAACAAAAGAAACCAAGAAAAACAGGGTTAGAGCCGAAATAAACCAAGAAAAGCCGGGTTAGAACGGAAGAAAACCAAGAAAAACAGGGTTAGAGCCGAAGAAAACCAAGAAAAACAGGGTTATAGCCGAAAATCCAAGAAAAAAGGGGTTAGAGCCGAAGATAACCAAGAAAAGCAGGGTAGAGCGGAAGAAAACCAAGAAAAACAGGGTTAGATCGGAAGAAAACCAAGAAAAGCCAGGTTAGAACGGAAGAAAACCAAGAAAAACGGGGTTAGAGCGGAAGAAAACCAAGAAAAACAGGGTTAGAGACGAAGAAAACCAAGAAAAGTTGGGTTAGAACGGATAAAAACCAAGAAAAACAGGGTTAGAGCGGAAGAAAACCAAGAAAAGCCGGGTTAGAGCGGAAGAAAACCAAGAAAAACAGGGTTAGAGCCGAAAAAAAACATGAAAAGCCGGGTTAGAACAAAAGAAATCCGAGAAAAACAGGGTTAGAGCGGAAGAAAACCAAGAAAAGCAGGGTTAGAGCCGAAAAAAAACAAGAAAAACAGGGTTAGAGCCGAAAAAAACCAAGAAAAACAGGGTTAGAGCCGAAGAAAACCAAGAAAAACAGGGTTAGAGCTGAAAAAAACAAATAAAAGCCGTGTTGGAACGGAAGAAAACCAAGTTAAACCAGGTGAGAGCCGAAGAAAACCAAGAGAAACAGGGTTAGAGCCGAAAATCCAAGAAAAACGGGGTTAGAGCCGAAGAAAACCAAGAAAAACAGTGTTAGATCGGAAGAAAACCAAGAAAAGCCGGGTTAGAACGGAAGAAAACCAAGAAAAACACGGTTAGAGCCGAAAAAAACCAAGAAAAACAGGGTCAGAGCGGAAGACAACCAAGAAAAACAGGGTTAGAGCAGAAAGAAACAAAGAAAAACAGGGTTAGAGCAGAAGAAAACCAAGAAAAACAGGGTTAGAGCCGGAGAAAACCAAGGAAAGCAGGGTTAGAGCCGAAAAAAACCAAGAAAAACAGGGTTAGAGCCGAAAAAAAACAAGAAAAGCCGTGCTAGAACAAAAGAAACCAAGAAAAACAGGGTTAGAGCCGAAATAAACCAAGAAAAGCCGGGTTAGAACGGAAGAAAACCAAGAAAAACAGGGTTAGAGCCGAAGAAAACCAAGAAAAACAAGGTTAGAGCCGAAAATCCAAGAAAAAAGGGGTTAGAGCCGAAGATAACCAAGAAAAGCAGGGTAGAGCGGAAGAAAACCAAGAAAAACAGGGTTAGATCGGAAGAAAACCAAGAAAAGCCAGGTTAGAACGGAAGAAAACCAAGAAAAACGGGGTTAGAGCGGAAGAAAACCAAGAAAAACAGGGTTAGAGCCGAAGAAAACCAAGAAAAGTTAAGTTAGAACGGATAAAAACCAAGAAAAACAGGGTTAGAGCGGAAGAAAACCAAGAAAAGCCGGGTTAGAGCGGAAGAAAACCAAGAAAAACAGGGTTAGAGCCGAAAAAAACCAAGAAAAACAGCGTTAGAGCCGAAAATCCAAGAAAAAAGGGGTTAGAGCCGAAGGTAACCAAGAAAAGCAGGGTAGAGCGGAAGAAAACCAAGAAAAACAGGGTTAGATCAGAAGAAAACCAAGAAAAGCCAGGTTAGAACGTAAGAAAACCAAGAAAAACGGGGTTAGAGCGGAAGAAAACCAAGAAAAACAGGGTTAGAGCCGAAGAAAACCAAGGAAAACAGGGTTAGAACGGATAAAAACCAAGAAAAACAGGGTTAGAGCGGAAGAAAACCAAGAAAAGCCGGGTTAGAGCGGAAGAAAACCAAGAAAAACAGGGTTAGAGCCGAAAAATACAAGAAAAACAGGGTTAGAGCCGAAATAAACCAAGAAAAATGGGTTAGAGCGGAAGAAAACCAAGAAAAAAAGGGTTAGAGCCGAAAAAAACCAAGAAAAACAGGGTTAGAGCGGAAGAAAACCAAGAAAAACAGGGTTAGAGCGGAAGAAAACCAAGAAAAACAGGATTAGAGCGGAAGAAAACCAATTTAAACTGGGTTAGAGCGGAAGAAAAACAAGAAAAACAGGGTTAGAGCAGAAGAAAACCAAGAAAAACAGGGTTAGAGCCGGAGAAAACCAAGAAAAGCAGTGTAAGAGCCGAAAAAAACCAAGAAAAACAGGATTAGAGCCAAATAAAAACAAGAAAAACAGGGTTAGAGCCGAAATAAACCAAGAAAAATGGGTTAGAGCGGAAGAAAACAAAGAAAAAAAGGGTTAGAGCCGAAAAAAAACCAAGAAAAACAGGGTTAGAGCGGCGAAAACCAAGAAAAACAGGGTTAGAGCGGAAGAAAACCAAGAAAAACAGGGTTAGAGCGGAAGAAAACCAAGAAAAACAGGATTAGAGCGGAAGAAAACCAATTTAAACTGGGTTAGAGCGGAAGAAAAACAAGAAAAACAGGGTTAGAGCAGAAGAAAACCAAGAAAAACAGGGTTAGAGCCGGAGAAAACCAAGAAAAGCAGTGTAAGAGCCGAAAAAAACCAAGAAAAACAGGATTAGAGCCAAATAAAAACAAGAAAAACAGGGTTAGAGCCGAAATAAACCAAGAAAAATGGGTTAGAGCGGAAGAAAACCAAGAAAAAAAGGGTTAGAGCCGAAAAAAAACCAAGAAAAACAGGGTTAGAGCGGCGAAAACCAAGAAAAACAGGGTTAGAGCGGAAGAAAACCAAGAAAAACAGGATTAGAGCGGAAGAAAACCAAGTTAAACTGGGTTAGAGCGGAAGAAAAACAAGAAAACCAGGGTTAGAGCAGAAGAAAACCAAGAAAAACAGGGTTAGAGCCGGAGAAAACCAAGAAAAGCAGGGTAAGAGCCGAAAAAAACCAAGAAAAACAGGATTAGAGCCGAAAAAAACCAAGAAAAACAGGGTTAGAGTTGAAAAAAACCAAGAAAAACAGGGTTAGAGCGGAAGAAAACCAAGAAAAACAGTGTTAGAGCAGAAGAAAACCAAGAAAAACAGGGTTAGAGCCGGAGAAAACCAAGGAAAGCAGGGTTAGAGCCAAAAAAAACCAAGAAAAGCCATGTTAGAACAGAAGAAAACCAAGAAAAACAGGGTTAGAGCGGAAGAAAACCAAGAAAAGCCAGGATAGAATGGAAGAAAACCAAGAAAAAAGGGGTTAGAGCCGAAGAAAACCAAGAAAAGCAGGGTTAGACTGGAAGAAAACCAAGAATAACAGTGTTAGAAAGGAAGAAAACCAAGAAAAGCCGGGTTAGAGAGGAAGTAAACCAAGAAAAACAGGGTTAGAGCAGAGGAATACCAAGAAAAACAGGGTTAGAGCCGGAGAAAACCAAGGAAAGCAGGGTTAGTGCCGAAAAAAACCAAAAAACAGCCAGGTTATAACGGAAGAAAACCAAGAAAAACAGGGTTAGAGCGGAAGAAAACCAAGAAAAACAGGGTTAAAGCGAAAGAAAACCAAGAAAAGCAGGGTTAGAGCCGAAAAAAACCAAGAAAAACAAGGTTAGAGCCGAAAAAAACCAAGAAAAACAGGGTTAGAGCCAAAAAAACCCAAGAAAAACAGGGTTAGAGCCAAAAAAACCCAAGAAAAGCCGGTTTAGAACGGAAGAAAACCAAGAAAAACATGGTTAGAGCCGAAGAAAACCAAAAAAAACGGGGTAAGAGCCGAAGAAAACCAAGAAAAACAGGGTTAGAGCGGAAGAAAACCAAGAAAAACAGGGTTAGAGCCGAAAAAAAACAAGAAAACCAGGGTTAGAGCGGAATAAAACCAAGAAAACCAGGGTTAGAGCCGAAGAAAACCAAGAAAAGCCGGGTTAGAATGGAAGAAAACCAAGAAAAACAGGGTTACAGCCGAAGAAAACCAAGAAAAACAGGGTTAGAGCCGAAAATCCAAGAAAAAAGGGGTTAGAGCCGAAGATAACCAAGAAAAGCAGGGTAGAGCGGAAGAAAACCAAGAAAAACAGGGTTAGATCGGAAGAAAACCAAGAAAAGCCAGGTTAGAACGGAAGAAAACCTAGAAAAACGGGGTTAGAGCGGAAGAAAACCAAGAAAAACGAGGTTAGAGCGGAAGAAAACCAAGAAAAGTTGGGTTAGAACGGATAAAAACCAAGAAAAACAGGGTTAGAGCGGAAGAAAACCAAGAAAAGCCGGGTTAGAGCGGAAGAAAACCAAGAAAAACAGGGTTAGAGCCGAAAAAAAACAAGAAAAACAGGATTAGAGCCAAATAAAAACAAGAAAAACAGGGTTAGAGCCGAAATAAACCAAGAAAAATGGGTTAGAGCAGAAGAAAACCAAGAAAAAAAGGGTTAGAGCCGAAAAAAACCAAGAAAAACAGGGTTAGAGCGGAAGAAATCCAAGAAAAACAGGGTTAGAGCGGAAGAAAACCAAGAAAAACAGGATTAGAGCGGAAGAAAACCAAGTTAAACTGGGTTAGAGCGGAAGAAAAACAAGAAAACCAGGGTTAGAGCAGAAGAAAACCAAGAAAAACAGGGTTAGAGCCGGAGAAAACCAAGAAAAGCAGGGTAAGAGCCGAAAAAAACCAAGAAAAACAGGATTAGAGCCGAAAAATACAAGAAAAACAGGGTTAGAGCCGAAATAAACCAAGAAAATTGGGTTAGAGCGGAAGAAAACCAAGAAAAAAAGGGTTAGAGCCGAAAAAAACCAAGAAAAACAGGGTTAGAGCGGAAGAAAACCAAGAAAAACAGGGTTAGAGCGGAAGAAAACCAAGAAAAACAGGATTAGAGCGGAAGAAAACCAATTTAAACTGGGTTAGAGCGGAAGAAAAACAAGAAAAACTGGGTTAGAGCAGAAGAAAACCAAGAAAAACAGGGTTAGAGCCGGAGAAAACCAAGAAAAGCAGGGTAAGAGCCGAAGAAAACCAAGAAAAACAGGATTAGAGCCAAATAAAAACAAGAAAAACAGGGTTAGAGCCGAAATAAACCAAGAAAAATGGGTTAGAGCGGAAGAAAACCAAGAAAAAAAGGGTTAGAGCCGAAAAAAACCCAAGAAAAACAGGGTTAGAGCGGCGAAAACCAAGAAAAACAGGGTTAGAGCGGAAGTAAACCAAGAAAAACAGGATTAGAGCGGAAGAAAACCAATTTAAACTGGGTTAGAGCGGAAGAAAAACAAGAAAACCAGGGTTAGAGCAGAAGAAAACCAAGAAAAACAGGGTTAGAGCCGGAGAAAACCAAGAAAAGCAGGGTAAGAGCCGAAAAAAACCAAGAAAAACAGGATTAGAGCCGAAAAAAAACAAGAAAAACAGGGTTAGAGTTGAAAAAAACCAAGAAAAACAGGGTTAGAGCGGAAGAAAACCAAGAAAAACAGTGTTAGAGCGGAAGAAAACCAAGAAAAACAGGGTTAGAGCCGGAGAAAACCAAGGAAAGCAGGGTTAGAGCCGAAAAAAACCAAGAAAAGCCATGTTAGAACAGAAGAAAACCAAGAAAAACAGGGTTAGAGCGGAAGAAAACCAAGAAAAGCCGGGATAGAACGGAAGAAAACCAAGAAAAACGGGGTTAGAGCCGAAGAAAACCAAGAAAAGCAGGGTTAGACTGGAAGAAAACCAAGAATAACAGTGTTAGAAAGTAAGAAAACCAAGAAAAGCCGGGTTAGAGAGGAAGTAAACCAAGAAAAACAGGGTTAGAGCAGAGGAATACCAAGAAAAACAGGGTTAGAGCCGGAGAAAACCAAGGAAAGCAGGGTTAGTGCCGAAAAAAACCAAGAAAAGCCAGGTTATAACGGAAGAAAACCAAGAAAAACAGGGTTAGAGCGGAAGAAAACCAAGAAAAACAGGGTTAAAGCGAAAGAAAACCAAGAAAAGCAGGGTTAGAGCCGAAAAAAACCAAGAAAAACAAGGTTAGAGCCGAAAAAAACCAAGAAAAACAGGGTTAGAGCCAAAAAAAACCAAGAAAAACAGGGTTAGAGCCAAAAAAACCCAAGAAAAGCCGGTTTAGAACGGAAGAAAACCAAGAAAAACATGGTTACAGCCGAAGAAAACCAAAAAAAACGGGATAAGAGCCGAAGAAAACCAAGAAAAACAGGGTTAGAGCGGAAGAAAACCAAGAAAAACAGGGTTAGAGCCGAAAAAAAACAAGAAAACCAGGGTTAGAGCGGAATAAAACCAAGAAAACCAGGGTTAGAGCCGAAGAAAACCAAGAAAAGCCGGGTTAGAACGGAAGAAAACCAAGAAAAACAGAGTTAGAGCCGAAGAAAACCAATAAAAACAGGGTTAGAGCCGAAAATCCAAGAAAAAAGGGGTTAGAGCCGAAGATAACCAAGAAAAGCAGGGTAGAGCGGAAGAAAACCAAGAAAAACAGGGTTAGATCGGAAGAAAACCAAGAAAAGCCAGGTTAGAACGGAAGAAAACCAAGAAAAACGGGGTTAGAGCGGAAGAAAACCAAGAAAAACAGGGTTAGAGCCGAAGAAAACCAAGAAAAGTTGGGTTAGAACGGATAAAAACCAAGAAAAACAGGGTTAGAGCGGAAGAAAACCAAGAAAAGCCGGGTTAGAGCGGAAGAAAACCAAGAAAAACAGGGTTAGAGCCGAAAAAAAAAAAGAAAACCAGGGTTAGAGCGGAATAAAACCAAGAAAAGCCGTGTTAGAACGGAAGAAAACCAAGAAAAACAGGGTTAGAGCCGAAGAAAACCAAGAAAAACAGGGTTAGAGCCGAAAATCCAAGAAAAAAGGGGTTAGAGCCGAAGATACCAAGAAAAGCAGGGTTGAGCGGAAGAAAACCAAGAAAAACAGGGTTAGATCGGAAGAAAACCAAGAAAAGCAAGGTTAGAACGGAAGAAAACCAAGAAAAACGGGGTTAGAGCGGAAGAAAACCAAGAAAAACAGGGTTAGAGCCGAAGAAAACCAAGAAAAGTTGGGTTAGAACGGATAAAAACCAAGAAAAACAGGGTTAGAGCGGAAGAAAACCAAGAAAAGCCGGGTTAGAGCGGAAGAAAACCAAGAAAAACAGGGTTAGAGCGGAAAAAAACCAAGAAAAACAGCGTTAGAGCCGAAAAAAACCAAGAAAAACAGGGTTAGAGCCAAAATAAACCAAGAAAAACAGGGTTAGAGCGGAAGAAAACCAAGAAAAACAGGGTTAGAGCGGAAGAAAACCAAGAAAAACAGGATTAGAGCGGAAGAAAACCAAGTTAAACTGGGTTAGAGCGGAAGAAAAACAAGAAAACCAGGGTTAGAGCAGAAGAAAACCAAGAAAAACAGGGTTAGAGCCGGAGAAAACCAAGAAAAGCAGGGTAAGAGCCGAAAAAAACCAAGAAAAACAGGATTAGAGCCGAAAAAAAACAAGAAAAACAGGGTTAGAGTTGAAAAAAACCAAGAAAAACAGGGTTAGAGCGGAAGAAAACCAAGAAAAACAGTGTTAGAGCGGAAGAAAACCAAGAAAAACAGGGTTAGAGCCGGAGAAAACCAAGGAAAGCAGGGTTAGAGCCAAAGAAAACCAAGAAAAGCCATGTTAGAACAGAAGAAAACCAAGAAAAACAGGGTTAGAGCGGAAGAAAACCAAGAAAAGCCGGGATAGAATGGAAGAAAACCAAGAAAAAAGGGGTTAGAGCCGAAGAAAACCAAGAAAAGCAGGGTTAGACTGGAAGAAAACCAAGAATAACAGTGTTAGAAAGGAAGAAAACCAAGAAAAGCCGGGTTAGAGAGGAAGTAAACCAAGAAAAACAGGGTTAGAGCAGAGGAATACCAAGAAAAACAGGGTTAGAGCCGGAGAAAACCAAGGAAAGCAGGGTTAGTGCCGAAAAAAACCAAGAAAAACAAGGTTAGAGCCGAAAAAAACCAAGAAAAACAGGGTTAGAGCCAAACAAAACCAAGAAAAACAGGGTTAGAGCCAAAAAAACCCAAGAAAAGCCGGTTAAGAACGGAAGAAAACCAAGAAAAACATGGTTAGAGCCGAAGAAAACCAAAAAAAACGGGGTAAGAGCCGAAGAAAACCAAGAAAAACAGGATTAGAGCGGAAGAAAACCAAGAAAAACAGGGTTAGAGCCGAAAAAAAACAAGAAAACCAGGGTTAGAGCGGAATAAAACCAAGAAAACCAGGGTTAGAGCCGAAGAAAACCAAGAAAAGCCGGGTTAGAACGGAAGAAAACCAAGAAAAGCAGGGTTAGAGCCGAAGAAAACCAAGAAAAACAGGGTTAGAGCCGAAAATCCAAGAAAAAAGGGGTTAGAGCCGAAGATAACCAAGAAAAGCAGGGTAGAGCGGAAGAAAACCAAGAAAAACAGGGTTAGATCGGAAGAAAACCAAGAAAAGCCAGGTTAGAACGGAAGAAAACCAAGAAAAACGGGGTTAGAGCGGAAGAAAACCAAGAAAAACAGGGTTAGAGCCGAAGAAAACCAAGAAAAGTTGGGTTAGAACGGATAAAAACCAAGAAAAACAGGGTTAGAGCGGAAGAAAACCAAGAAAAGCCGGGTTAGAGCGGAAGAAAACCAAGAAAAACAGGGTTAGAGCCGAAAAAAAACAAGAAAAACAGGATTAGAGCCAAATAAAAACAAGAAAAACAGGGTTAGAGCCGAAATAAACCAAGAAAAATGGGTTAGAGCAGAAGAAAACCAAGAAAAGCAGGGTTAGAGCCGAAAAAAACCAAGAAAAACAGGGTTAGAGCGGAAGAAATCCAAGAAAAACAGGGTTAGAGCGGAAGAAAACCAAGAAAAACAGGATTAGAGCGGAAGAAAACCAAGTTAAACTGGGTTAGAGCGGAAGAAAAACAAGAAAACCAGGGTTAGAGCAGAAGAAAACCAAGAAAAACAGGGTTAGAGCCGGAGAAAACCAAGAAAAGCAGGGTAAGAGCCGAAAAAAACCAAGAAAAACAGGATTAGAGCCGAAAAATACAAGAAAAACAGGGTTAGAGCCGAAATAAACCAAGAAAATTGGGTTAGAGCGGAAGAAAACCAAGAAAAAAAGGGTTAGAGCCGAAAAAAACCAAGAAAAACAGGGTTAGAGCGGAAGAAAACCAAGAAAAACAGGGTTAGAGCGGAAGAAAACCAAGAAAAACAGGATTAGAGCGGAAGAAAACCAATTTAAACTGGGTTAGAGCGGAAGAAAAACAAGAAAAACTGGGTTAGAGCAGAAGAAAACCAAGAAAAACAGGGTTAGAGCCGGAGAAAACCAAGAAAAGCAGGGTAAGAGCCGAAAAAAAACAAGAAAAACAGGATTAGAGCCGAAAAAAAACAAGAAAAACAGGGTTAGAGTTGAAAAAAACCAAGAAAAACAGGGTTAGAGCGGAAGAAAACCAAGAAAAACAGGGTTAGAGCCGGAGAAAACCAAGGAAAGCAGGGTTAGAGCCGAAAAAAACCAAGAAAAGCCATGTTAGAACAGAAGAAAACCAAGAAAAGCAGGGTTAGACTGGAAGAAAACCAAGAATAACAGTGTTAGAAAGGAAGAAAACCAAGAAAAGCCGGGTTAGAGAGGAAGTAAACCAAGAAAAACAGGGTTAGAGCAGAGGAATACCAAGAAAAACAGTGTTAGAGCCGGAGAAAACCAAGGAAAGCAAGGTTAGAGCCGAAAAAAACCAAGAAAAGCCAGGATAGAACGGAAGAAATCCAAGAAAAACAGGGTTAGAGCGGAAGAAAACCAAGAAAAGCAGGGTTAGAGCCGAAAAAAACCAAGAAAAACAGGGTTAGAGCCGAAAAAAACCAAGAAAAACAGGGTTAGAGCCGAAAAAAAACAAGAAAAGCAGGTTTAGAGCCAAAAAAACCCAAGAAAAACCGGTTTAGAACGGAAGAAAACCAAGAAAAACAGGGTTAGAGCCGAAGAAAACCAAGAAAAACGGGGTAAGAGCCGAAGAAAACCAAGAAAAACAGGGTTAGAGCGGAAGAAAACCAAGAAAAACAGGGTTAGAGCGGAAGAAAACCAAGAAAAACAGGGTTAGAGCCGGAGAAAACCAAGGAAAGCAGGGTTAGAGCCGAAAAAAAACAAGAAAAGCCGGGTTAGAACAGAAGAAAACCAAGAAAAACAGGGTTAGTAGAGAAAAAAGGGGTTAGGGTTAGGGTTAGGGTTAGGGTTAGGGTTAGGGTTAGGGTTAGGGTTAGGGCTAGAGTAGGGTTAGGGTTAGGGTTAGGGTTAGGGTTAGGGTTAGGGTTAGGGTTAGGGTTAGGGTTAGGGTTAGGGTTAGGTTTGGGCTAGGGTTAGGGTTAGGGTTAGGGTTAGGGTTAGGGTTAGGGTTAGGGTTAGGGTTAGGGTTAGGGTTAGGGTTAGGGTTAGGGTTAGGGTTAGGGTTAGGGTTAGGGTAGGGTTCGGGTTAGGTTTAGGGTTCGGGTTAGGTTTAGGGTTAGGGTTAGGGTTAGGGTTAGGGTTAGGGTTAGGGTTAGGGTTAGGGTTAGGGTTAGGGTTAGGGTTAGGGTTAGGGTTAGGGTTAGGGTTAGGGACAGGGTTAGGGGCAGGGTTAGGGTTAGGGTTAGGGTTTTTTTTCTTGGTTTTTTTTGGCTCTTACCCTGTTTTTCTCGGTTTTCTTCCGTTATAATCCTGTTTTTCTTGTTTTTTTTCGGCTCTTACCCTGTTTTTCTCGGTTTTTTTCGGATCTAACCTTGTTTTTCTTGGTTTTTTTTTGGCTCTAACCCTGTTATTCTTGGTTTTATTCCGCTCTAACTCGGCTTTTCTTGGTTTTTTTCGGCTCTAACCCTGTTTTTCTTGGTTTTCTTCCGCTCTAACCCTGTTTTTCTTGGTTTTCTTCGGCTCTAACCCTGTTTTTCATGGTTTTTTTCGACTCTAACCCTGTTTTTCTTGTTTTTTTTCGGCTCTAACCCTGTTTTTCTTGGTTTTCTTCTGCTCTAACCCTGTTTTTCTTGGTTTTCTTCGGTTCTAACCCTGTTTTTCTTGGTTTTTTTCGGCTCTAACCCTGTTTTTCTTGGTTTTCTTCCGCTCTAACCCTGCTCTTCTTGGTTTTCTTCCGCTCTAACCCTGTTTTTCTTGGTTTTCTTCCGTTCTAAAATGGCTTTTCTTGCTTTACTTCCTCTCTAACCCTGTTTTTCTTGGTTTTCTTCCGTTCTAAATTGCCTTTTCTTGTTTTTTTTCGGCTCTAACCCTGTTTTTCTTGGATTTTTTTCCGCTCTAACCCTGCTTTTCTTGGTTTTATTCCGCTCTAACCCTGTATTTCACGGTTTTCTTCCGTTCTAACCCGGCGTTTCTTGGTTTTCTTCCGCTCTAACCCTGTTTTTCTTCGTTTTCATCGGCTCTAACCCTGTTTTTCTTGGTTTTTTTCGGCTCTAACCCCATTTTTCTTGGTTTTCTTCCGCTCTAACCATGTTTTTCTTGGTTTTCTTCGGCTCTAACCCCGTTTTTCTTGGTTTTCTTCCGTTCTAACCCAGCTTTTCTTGGTTTTCTTCGGCTCTAACCCCGTTTATCTTGGTTTTATTCCGCTCTAACCCTGTTATTCTTGGTTTTTTTCGGCTCTAACCCTTTTTTTCTTGGTTTTCTTCCGTTCTAATCCTGTTTTTCTTGGTTTTCTTCCGCTCTAACCCGGCTTTTCTTGGTTTTTATCGGCTCTAACCCTGTTTTTCATGGTTTTTTTCTGCTCTAACCCTGTTTTTCTTGGTTTTTTTCGGCTCTAAACCTGTTTTTCTTGGTTTTTTTTGGCTCTAACCCTGTTTTTCTTGGTTTTTTTCGGCTCTAACCCTGTTTTTCTTGGTTTTCTTCCGCTCTAACCCTGTTTTTCTTGGTTTTCTTCGGTTCTAACCCTGTTTTTCTTGGTTTTTTTCGGCTCTAACCCTGTTTTTCTTGGTTTTCTTCCGCTCTAACCCTGCTCTTCTTGGTTTTCTTCCGCTCTAACCCTGTTTTTCTTGGTTTTCTTCCGTTCTAAAATGGCTTTTCTTGCTTTACTTCCTCTCTAACCCTGTTTTTCTTGGTTTTCTTCCGTTCTAAATTGCCTTTTCTTGTTTTTTTTCGGCTCTAACCCTGTTTTTCTTGGATTTTTTTCCGCTCTAACCCTGCTTTTCTTGGTTTTATTCCGCTCTAACCCTGTATTTCACGGTTTTCTTCCGTTCTAACCCGGCGTTTCTTGGTTTTCTTCCGCTCTAACCCTGTTTTTCTTCGTTTTCATCGGCTCTAACCCTGTTTTTCTTGGTTTTTTTCGGCTCTAACCCCATTTTTCTTGGTTTTCTTCCGCTCTAACCATGTTTTTCTTGGTTTTCTTCGGCTCTAACCCCGTTTTTCTTGGTTTTCTTCCGTTCAAACCCAGCTTTTCTTGGTTTTCTTCGGCTCTAACCCCGTTTATCTTGGTTTTATTCCGCTCTAACCCTGTTATTCTTGGTTTTTTTCGGCTCTAACCCTTTTTTTCTTGGTTTTCTTCCGTTCTAATCCTGTTTTTCTTGGTTTTCTTCCGCTCTAACCCGGCTTTTCTTGGTTTTTATCGGCTCTAACCCTGTTTTTCATGGTTTTTTTCTGCTCTAACCCTGTTTTTCTTGGTTTTTTTCGGCTCTAAACCTGTTTTTCTTGGTTTTTTTTGGCTCTAACCCTGTTTTTCTTGGTTTTTTTCGGCTCTAACCCTGTTTTTCTTGGTTTTCTTCCGCTCTAACCCTGCTCTTCTTGGTTTTCTTCCGCTCTAACCCTGTTTTTCTTGGTTTTCTTCCGTTCTAAAATGGCTTTTCTTGCTTTACTTCCTCTCTAACCCTGTTTTTCTTGGTTTTCTTCCGTTCTAAATTGCCTTTTCTTGTTTTTTTTCGGCTCTAACCCTGTTTTTCTTGGATTTTTTTCCGCTCTAACCCTGCTTTTCTTGGTTTTATTCCGCTCTAACCCTGTATTTCACGGTTTTCTTCCGTTCTAACCCGGCGTTTCTTGGTTTTCTTCCGCTCTAACCCTGTTTTTCTTCGTTTTCATCGGCTCTAACCCTGTTTTTCTTGGTTTTTTTCGGCTCTAACCCCATTTTTCTTGGTTTTCTTCCGCTCTAACCATGTTTTTCTTGGTTTTCTTCGGCTCTAACCCCGTTTTTCTTGGTTTTCTTCCGTTCTAACCCAGCTTTTCTTGGTTTTCTTCGGCTCTAACCCCGTTTATCTTGGTTTTATTCCGCTCTAACCCTGTTATTCTTGGTTTTTTTTGGCTCTAACCCTTTTTTTCTTGGTTTTCTTCCGTTCTAATCCTGTTTTTCTTGGTTTTCTTCCGCTCTAACCCGGCTTTTCTTGGTTTTTATCGGCTCTAACCCTGTTTTTCTTGGTTTTTTTCTGCTCTAACCCTGTTATTCTTGGTTTTTTTCGGCTCTAAACCTGTTTTTCTTGGTTTTTTTTGGCTCTAACCCTGATTTTCTTGGTTTTTTTCGGCTCTAACCTTTTTTTCTTGGGTTTCTTCCGCTCTAACCTAGTTTTTCTTGGATTTCTTCGGATCTAACCCTGTTTTTCTTGGTTTTCTTCCGTTCTAACCCGGCTTTAATTGGTTTTCATCGGCTCAAACCCTGTTTTTCTTAGTTTTCCTTTGTTCTAACCCCGCTTTTCTTGTTTTTTTTTGGCTCTAACCCTGTTTTTCTTGGTTTTCTTCCGTTCTAACCCGGCTTTTCTTTGTTTTCTTCACCTATATCCCTGTTTTTCTTGGTTAGAGCGGGAAAAAACAAAGAAAAACAGGGTTGCAGCCGAAGAAAACCAAGAAAAACAGGGTTAGAGCAGAAGAAAACCAAGAAAAACAGGGTTAGAACGGAAGAAAACCAAGAAAAACAGGGTTAGAGCGGAAGAAAACCAAGAAAAGCCGGGTTAGAGCGGAAGAAAACCAAGAAAAACGGGGTTAGAGCCGAAAAAAACCAGGATAAACAGGGTTAGAGCCGAAAAAAACCAAGAAACAGAAATTTAGAGCAGAAAAAAAACAAGAAAAGCAGGGTTAGAGCAAAAGAAAACCAAGAAAAACAGGGTTAGAGCCGGAGAATACCAAGAAAAAAAGGGTTAGAGCCGAAAAAAAACAAGAAAAACAGGGTTAGAGCAGAAGAAAACCAAGAAAATAAGGGTTAGAGTGGAAGAAAACCAAGAAAAACAGGGTTAGAGCGGAAGAAAACCAGGAAAAGCAGGGTTAGAGCCGAAAAAAACCAAGAAAAACAGGGTTAGAGTCGAAAAAAAACAAGAAAAACAGGGTTCGAGCCGAAAAATCCAAGAAAAACAGGGTTAGAGCCGAAGAAAACCAAGAAAAACAGGGTTAGAGCGGAAAAAAACAAGATAAACAGGGTTAGAGCCGAAGAAAACCAAGAAAAACAGGGTTAGAGCAGAAGAAAACCAAGAAAAACAGGCTTAGAGCCGGAGAAAATTAAGAAAAGCAGGGTAAGAGCCGAAAAAAACCAAGAAAAGGAGGGTTAGAGCCGAAAAAAACCAAGAAAAACAGGGTTAGAGCCGAAAGAAACCAAGAAAAGCCAGGTTAGAACGGAAGAAAACCAAAAAGAACAGTGTTCGAGTGGAAGAAAACCAAGAAAAGCCGGGTTAGAACGGACGAAAACCAAGAAAAACAGGTTTAGAGCCGTAGAAAACCAAGAAAAACAGGGTTAGAGCCTAAAAAAAAAACAAAACCAGGGTTTGAGTGGAAGAAAACCAAGAAAATAAGGGTTAGAGCGGAAGAAAACCAAGAAAAACAGGGTTCGAGCCTAAGAAAACCAAGAAAAACAGGGTTAGAGCTGAAGAAAACCAAGAAAAGCAGGGTTAGAGCCGAAATAAACCAAGAAAAACAGGGTTAGAGCCGAAAAAAACCAAGAAAAACAGGGTTAGAACAAAAGAAAACCAAGAAAAACAGGGTTAGAACCGAAAAAAAACAGGAAAAGCCGGGTTAGAATGGAAGAAAACCAAGAAAAACAGGGTTAGAGCCGAAAAAAACCAAGAAAAACAGGGTTAGAGCAGAAGAAAACCAAGAAAAACAGGGTTAGTATAGAAAAAAGGGGTTAGGGTTAGGGTTAGGGTATTTGTCTGATCTAACCCTGTTTTTCTTGTTTTTTTTCAGCTCTAACCCTGTTTTTCTTTGTTTTTTTCGGCTCTAACCCTGTTTTTCTTGGTTTTTTTCTGCTCTAACCTTGCTTTTCTTGGTTTTCTTCGGCTCTAACCCTGTTTTCCTTGGTTTTCTTCTGTTCTAACTCGGCTTTTCTTGGATTTCTTCCGGTCTAACCCTGTTTTTCTTGGTTTTTTTCGACTCTAACCCTGTTTTTCTTGGTTTTCTTGCGCTCTAACCCTGCTTTTCTTGGTTTTCTTCCAATCTAACCCTGTTTTTCTTGGTTTTCTTCCGTTCTAACCCGGCTTTTCTTGGGTTTTTTCGGCTCTAACCCTGTTTTTCTTGGGTTTTTTTGGCTCTAACCCTGTTTTTCTTGGTTTTCTTCCACTCTAACCCTGTTTTTCTTGATTCTCTTCGGCTCTAACCCTGTTTCTCTTGGTTTTCTTCCGCTCTAACCCGGCTTTTCTTGGTGTTTTCCGGCTCTAACCCTGTTTTTCTTGGTTTTTTTCGGCTCTAACCCTGTTTTTCTTGGTTTTCTTCTGTTCTAACCCTGTTTTTCTTGGTTTTCTTCTGCTCTAACCCTGCTTTTCTTTGTTTTCTTCTGTTCTAACCCTGTTTTTCTTGGTTTTCTTCTGCTCTAACCCTGCTTTTCTTGGTTTTCTTCGGCTCTAACCCCGTTTTTCTTGATTTTCTTCCGTTCTAATCCGGCTTTTCTTGGTTTTCTTCCATTCTAACCCTGTTTTTCTTGGTTTTCTTCCGGTCTAACCCAGTTTTTCTTGGTTTTCATCCGTTCTAACCCGGCTTTTCTTGGTTTTCTTCTGCTCTAACCCTGTTTTTCTTGGTTTTCTTCCACTCTAACTTGGCTTTTCTTGCTTTTCTATAGTCCTAACCCTGTTTTTCTTGGTTTTCTTCCGCTCTAACCCTGTTTTTCTTTGTTTTCTTCGGCTCTAACCCTGTTTTTCTTGGTTTTCTTCGGCTCTAACCCTGTTTTTCTTGGTTTTCTTCCGTTCTAACTCAGCTTTTCTTGTTTTTTTTCGGCTCTAACCCTGCTTTCCTTGGTTTTCTCCGGATCTAGCCCTGTTTTTCTTGGTTTTCTTCCGCTCTAACCCTGTTTTTCTTGGTTTATTTTGGCTCTAACCATGTTTTTCTTGGTTTTCTTCCGTTCCAATCCGGCTTTTCTTGGTTTTTTTCAACTCTAACCCTGCTTTTCTTGGTTTTCTTCCGCTCTAACCCTGCTTTCCTTGGTTTTCTCCGGATCTAGCCCTGTTTTTCTTGGTTTTCTTCCGCTCTAACCCTGTTTTTCTTGGTTTTTTTCGGCTCTAACCCTGTTTTTCTTGCTTTTCTTCCGTTCTAACCCGGCTTTTCTGGGTTTTCTTCCGCTCTAACCCTGCTTTTCTTGGTTTTCTTCCGTTCTAACCCGGCTTTTCATTCTTTTCTTCCTTTCTAATCCTGTTTTTCTTGGTTTTTTTCCGATCTAACCCTGGTTTTCTTGTTTTATTTCGGCTCTAACCCTGGTTTTCTTGGTTTTTTCTGGCTCTAACCCTGTTTTTCTTGGTTTTCTTCGGCTCTAAACCTGTTTTTCTTGGTTTTCTTCGGCTCTAACCCCGTTTTTCTTGGTTTTCTTCCGTTCTAACCCGGCTTTTCTTGGTTTTCTTCCGCTCTAACCCTGCTTTTCTTGGTTTTCTTCCGGTGTAACCCTGTTTTTCTTGGTTTTCTTCCGTTCTAACCCGGCTTTTCTTGGTTTTCTCCCTTTCTAACCCTGTTTTTCTTGGTTTTCTTCCGGTCTAACCCAGTTTTTCTTGGTTTTCTTCCGTTCTAACCCGCCTTTTCTTGGTTTTCTTCTGCTCTAACCCTGTTTTTCTTGGTTTTCTTACGCTCTAACCCGGCTTTTCTTGATTTCTATAGTCCTAACCCTGTTTTTCTTGGTTTTCTCCCGCTCTAACCCTGTTTTTCTTCGTTTTCTTCTGCTCTAACCCTGCTTTTCATGGTTTTCTTCCGCTCTAACCCTGTTTTTCTTGGTTTTTTTCGGCTCTAACCCGGCTTTTCTTGGTTTTTTTCGGCTCTAACCCTCTTTCACTTGATTTTTTTCGGCTCTAACCCTGTTTTTCTTGGTTTTCTTCCGCTCTAACCCTGTTTTTCTTCGTTTTCTTCGGCTCTAACCCCGTTTTTCTTGGTTTTCTTCGGCTCTAACCCTGTTTTTCTTGGTTTTCTTCCGTTCTAACCCGGCTTTTCTTGCTTTTCTTCCGCTCCAACCCTGCTTTTCTTGGTTTTCTTCCGGTGTAACCCTGTTTTTCTTGGTTTTCTTCCGTTCTAACCCGGCTTTTCTTCGTTTTCTCCCTTTCTAATTCTGTTTTTCTTGGTTATCTTCCGGTCTAACCCAGTTTTTCTTGGTTTTCTTCCGTTCTAACCCGGCTTTTCTTGGTTTTCTTCTGCTCTAACCCTGTTTTTCTTGGTTTTCTTCCGGTCTAACCCGGCTTTTTTTGCTTTTCTATAGTCCTAACCCTGTTTTTCTTGGTTTTCTTCCGCTCTAACCCTGTTTTTCTTTGTTTTTTTCAACTCTAACCCTGTTTTCTTGGTTTTCTTCGGTTCTAACCCTGTTTTTCTTGGTTTTCTTCCGCTCTAACCCTATTTTTCTTCGTTTTTTTTCGGATCTAACCCTGCTTTTCTTGGTTTTCTTCCGGTCTAACCCTGCTTTTCTTGGTTTAATTCCGTTCTAAAACGGCTTTTCTTGGTTTTTTTCGGCTCTAACCCTGTTTTTCTTGGTTTTTTTCGGCTCTAACCCTGCTTTTCTTGGTTTTCTTCCGCTCTAACCCTGCTTTCCTTGGTTTTTTCCGGATCTAACCCTGTTTTTCTTGGTTTTCTTCCGTTCTAACCTAGCTTTTTTTGTTTTTTTTCGTCTCTAACCCTGTTTTTCTTGGTTTTTTCGGCTCTAACCCTGTTTTTCTTGGTTTTCTTCTGTTCTAACCTGGCTTTTCTTGGTTTTTTTCAACTCTAACCCTGTTTTTCTTGGTTTTTTTCGGCACTAACCCTGTTTTTCTTGTTTTTTTTCGGCTCTAACCCTGTTTTTCTTGGTTTTCTTAAGCTCTAACCCTGCTTTTCTTGGTTTTCTTCGGCTCTAACCCCGTTTTTCTTGGTTTTCTTCCGTTCTAATCCGGCTTTTCTTGGTTTTCTTCCTTTCTAACCCTATTTTTCTTGGTTTTCTTCCGGTCTAACCCAGTTTTTCTTGGTTTTCTTGCGTTCTAACCCAGTTTTTCTTGGTTTTCTTCCGTTCTAACCTGGCTTTTCTTGGTTTTCTTCTGCTCTAACCCTGTTTTTCTTGGTTTTCTTCCGCTCTTACCCAGCTTTTCTTGCTTTTCTATAGTCCTAACCCTGTTTTTCTTGGTTTTCTTCCGCTCTAACCCTGCTTTTCTAGATTTTCTTCCGGTGTAACTCTGTTTTTCTTGGTTTTCTTCCGTTCTATCCCGGATTTTCTTGGTTTTCTTCCGGTCTAACCCTGCTTTTCTTGGTTTTCTTCCGCTCTAACCCTGCTTTCCTTGGTTTTCTTCCGTTCTAACCCGGCTTTTCTTGGTTTTCTTCCGCTCTAACCCCGTTTTTCTTGGTTTTCTTCCGTTCTAACCCGGCTTTTCTTGGTTTTCTTCCGGTGTAACCCTGTTTTTCTTGGTTTTCTTCCGGTGTAACCCTGTTTTTCTTGGTTTTCTTCCATTCTAACCCGGCTTTCCTTGGTTTTCTTCCTTTCTAACCCTGTTTTCCTTGGTTTTCTTCGACTCTAACCCTGTTTTTCTTGGTTTTTTTCGGCTCTAACCCTGTTTTTCTTGGTTTTCTTCCGCTCTAACCCTGTTTTTCTTGGTTCTCTTCGGCTCTAACCCTGTTTCTCTTGGTTTTTTTCCATTCTAACCCGGCTTTTCTCGGTTTCTTTCGGCTCTAACCTTGCTTTTCTTGGTTTTCTTCCGGTCTAACCCTGTTTTTCTTGGTTTTCTTCCGTTCCAACCCAGCTTTTCTTGGTTTTTTTTGGCTCTAACCCTGTTTTTCCTGGTGTTTTCCGGCTCTAACCCTGTTTTTCTTGGTTTTTTTCGGCTCTAACCCTGTTTTTCTTGGTTTTCTTCTGTTCTAACCCTGTTTTTCTTCGTTTTCTTCCGTTCTAACCCTGCTTTTCTTGGTTTTTGTCTGATCTAACCCTGTTTTTCTTGTTTTTTTTCAGCTTTAACCCTGTTTTTCTTTGTGTTTTTCGGCTCTAACCCTGTTTTTCTTGGTTTTTTTCTGCTCTAACCTTGCTTTTCTTGGTTTTCTTCGGCTCTAACCCCGTTTTTCTTGGTTTTCTTCCGTTCTAATCCGACTTTTCTTGGTTTTCTTCTGCTCTAACCCTGTTTTTCTTGGTTTTCTATAGTCCTAACCCTGTTTTTCTTGGTTTTCTTCCGCTCTAACCCTGCTTTTCTTGGTTTTCTTCCGGTGTAACTCTGTTTTTCTTGGTTTTCTTCCGTTCTATCCCGGATTTTCTTGGTTTTCTTCCTTTCTAATCCTGTTTTTCTTGGTTTTTTTCCGATCTAACCCTGCTTTTCTTGGTTTTTTTCGGCTCTAACCCTGGTTTTCTTGATTTTTTTTGCCTCTAACCCTGTTTTTCTTGGTTTTCTTCCGCTCTAACCCCGTTTTTCTTGGTTTTCTTCCGTTCTAACCCGGCTTTTCTTGGTTTTCTTCCGCTCTAACCCTGTTTTTCTTGGTTTTCTTCCATTCTAATCCAGCTTTTCTTGGTTTTTTTTGTCTCTTACCCCGGTTTTCTTGGTATTTTCCGGCTCTTACCCTGCTTTTCTTGGTTTTCTTCAGCTCTAACCCTGTTTTTCTTGGTTCTCTTCGGCTCTAACCCAGTTTTTCTTGTTTTTTTTCGGATCTAACCCTGTTTTTCTTGCTTTTTTTCCGCTCCAACCCTGTTTTTCTTGGTTTTTTTCGGCTCCAAACCGGCTTTTCTTGGTTTTCTTCCGCTCTAACCCTGCTTTTCTTGGTTTTCTTCCGGTCTAACCCTGCTTTTCTTGGTTTTCTTCCGCTCTAACCCTGCTTTCCTTGGTTTTCTTCCGTTCTAACCCGGCTTTTCTTGGTTTTCTTCCGCTCTAACCTCGTTTTTCTTGGTTTTCTTCCGTTCTAACCCGGCTTTTCTTGGTTTTCTTCCGCTCTAACCCCGTTTTTCTTGGTTTTCTTCCGTTCTAACCCGGCTTTTCTTGGTTTTCTTCCGCTCTAACCCTGCTTTTCTTGGTTTTCTTCCGCTCTAACCCTGTTTTTCTTGGTTTTTTTCGGCTCTAACCCTGTTTTTCTTGGTTTTCTTCTGTTCTAACCCTGTTTTTCTTGGTTTTCTTCTGCTCTAACCCTGCTTTTCTTTGTTTTCTTCTGATCTAACCCTGTTTTTCTTGGTTTTTTTCAGCTCTAACCCTGTTTTTCTTTGTTTTTTTCGGCTCTAACCCTGTTTTTCTTGGTTTTCTTCTGCTCTAACCCTTCTTTTCTTGGTTTTCTTCGGCTCTAACCCCGTTTTTCTTGATTTTCTTCCGTTCTAATCCGGCTTTTCTTGGTTTTCTTCCATTCTAACCCTGTTTTTCTTGGTTTTCTTCCGGTCTAACCCAGTTTTTCTTGGTTTTCTTCCGTTCTAACCTGGCTTTTCTTGGTTTTCTTCTGCTCTAACCCTGTTTTTCTTGGTTTTCTTCCACTCTAACCCTGTTTTTCTTTGTTTTCTTCGGCTCTAACCCTGTTTTTCTTGGTTTTCTTCGGCTCTAACCCTGTTTTTCTTGGTTTTCTTCCGTTCTAACCCAGCTTTTCTTGTTTTTTTTCGGCTCTAACCCTGCTTTCCTTGGTTTTCTCCGGATCTAGCCCTGTTTTTATTGGTTTTCTTCCGCTCTAACCCTGTATTTCTTGGTTTATTTTGGCTCTAACCATGTTTTTCTTGGTTTTCTTCCGTTCTAACCCGGCTTTTCTTGGTTTTTTTCAACTCTAACCCTGCTTTTCTTGGTTTTCTTCCGCTCTAACCCTGCTTTCCTTGGTTTTCTCCAAATCTAGCACTGTTTTTCTTGGTTTTCTTCCGCTCTAACCCTGTTTTTCTTGGTTTTTTTTCGGCTCTAACCCTGTTTTTCTTGCTTTTCTTCCGTTCTAACCCGGCTTTTCTGGGTTTTCTTCCGCTCTAACCCTGCTTTTCTTGGTTTTCTTCCGTTCTAACCCGGCTTTTCTTTCTTTTCTTCCTTTCTAATCCTGTTTTTCTTGGTTTTTTTCCGATCTAACCCTGGTTTTCTTGTTTTATTTCGGCTCTAACCATGGTTTTCTTGGTTTTTTCTGGCTCTAACCCTGTTTTTCTTGGTTTTCTTCCGTTCTAACCCGGCTTTTCTTGGTTTTCTTCCGGTGTAACCCTGTTTTTCTTGGTTTTCTTCCGTTCTAACCCGGCTTTTCTTCGTTTTCTCCCTTTCTAACCCTGTTTTTCTTGGTTTTCTTCCGGTCAAACCCAGTTTTTCTTGGTTTTCTTCCGTTCTAACCCGTCTTTTCTTGGTTTTCTTCTGCTCTAACCCTGTTTTTCTTGGTTTTCTTCCGGTCTAACCCGGCTTTTTTTGCTTTTCTATAGTCCTAACCCTGTTTTTCTTGGTTTTCTTCCGCTCTAACCCTGTTTTTCTTTGTTTTTTTCAACTCTAACCCTGTTTTTCTTGGTTTTCTTCGGTTCTAACCCTGTTTTTCTTGGTTTTCTTCCGCTCTAACCCTGTTTTTCTTCGTTTTTTTCGGATCTAACCCTGCTTTTCTTGGTTTTCTTCCGGTCTAACCCTGTTTTTCTTGGTTTAATTCCGTTCTAAAACGGCTTTTCTTGGTTTTTTTCGGCTCTAACCCTGTTTTTCTTGGTTTTTTTCGGCTCTAACCCTGCTTTTCTTGGTTTTCTTCCGCTCTAACCCTGCTTTCCTTGGTTTTTTCCGGATCTAACCCTGTTTTTCTTGGTTTTCTTCCGTTCTAACCCAGCTTTTCTTGGTTTTTTTCGGCTCTAACCCTGTTTTTCTTGGTTTTTTCGGCTCTAACCCTGTTTTTCTTGGTTTTCTTCTGTTCTAACCTGGCTTTTCTTGGTTTTTTTCAACTCTAACCCTGTTTTTCTTGGTTTTTTTCGGCTCTAACCCTGTTTTTCTTGATTTTTTTCGGCTCTAACCCTGTTTTTCTTGGTTTTCTTAAGCTCTAACCCTGCTTTTCTTGGTTTTCTTCGGCTCTAACCCCGTTTTTCTTGGTTTTCTTCCGTTCTAATCCGACTTTTCTTGGTTTTCTTCCTTTCTAACCCTATTTTTCTTGGTTTTCTTCCGGTCTAACCCAGTTTTTCTTGGTTTTCTTGCGTTGTAACCCACTTTTTCTTGGTTTTCTTCCGTTCTAACCTGGCTTTTCTTGGTTTTCTTCTGCTCTAACCCTGTTTTTCTTGGTTTTCTTCCGCTCTTACCCGGCTTTTCTTGCTTTTCTATAGTCCTAACCCTGTTTTTCTTGGTTTTCTTCCGCTCTAACCCTGCTTTTCTTGGTTTTCTTCCGGTGTAACTCTGTTTTTCTTGGTTTTCTTCCGTTCTATCCCGGATTTTCTTGGTTTTCTTTCTTTCTAATCCTGTTTTTCTTGGTTTTTTTCCGATCTAACCCTGCTTTTCTTGGTTTTTTTCGGCTCTAATCCTGGTTTTCTTGATTTTTTTTGGCTCTAACCCTGTTTTTCTTGGGTTTCTTCCGCTCTAACCCCGTTTTTCTTGGTTTTCTTCCGTTCTAACCCGGCTTTTCTTGGTTTTCTTCCGCTCTAACCCTGTTTTTCTTGGTTTTCTTCCGTTCTAACCCTTTTTTTTCTTGGTTTTTTTTGGCTCTAACCCGGTTTTTCTTGTTTTTTTCCGGCTCTAACCCTGCTTTTCTTGGTTTTCTTCCGGTGTAACTCTGTTTTTCTTGGTTTTCTTCCGTTCTATAACGGATTTTCTTGGTTTTCTTCCTTTCTAATCCTGTTTTTCTTGGTTTTTTTCCGATCTAACCCTGCTTTTCTTGGTTTTTTTCGGCTCTAACCCTGGTTTTCTTGGTTTCTTTTGGCTCTAACCCTGTTTTTCTTGGGTTTCTTCCGCTCTAACCCCGTTTTTCTTGGTTTTCTTCCGTTCTAACCCGGCTTTTCTTTGTTTTCTTCCGCTCTAACCCTGTTTTTCTTGGTATTCTTCCATTCTAATCCAGCTTTTCTTGGTTTTTTTTGGCTCTTACCCCAGTTTTCTTGGTTTTTTCCGGCTCTTACCCTGCTTTTCTTGGTTTTCTTCGGCTCTTACCCTGTTTTTCTTTGTTCTCTTCGGCTCTAACCCTGTTTTTCTTGTTTTTTTTCGGATCTAACCCTGTTTTTCTTGTTTTTTTTCCGCTCTAACCCTGTTTTTCTTGGTTTTTTTCGGCTCTAAACCGGCTTTTCTTGGTTTTCTTCCGCTCTAACCCCGTTTTTCTTGGTTTTCTTCCGTTCTAACCCGGCTTTTCTTGGTTTTCTTCCGCTCTAACCCTGCTTTTCTTGGTTTTCTTCCGGTGTAACCCTGTTTTTCTTGGTTTTTCTCGGCTCTAAACCGGCTTTTCTTGGTTTTCTTCCGGTCTAACCCTGTTCTTCTTGGTTTTTTTTGGCTCTAACCCTGTTTTTCTTGGTTTTCTTCCGCTCTAACCCTGTTTTTCTTGGTTTTCTTCCGTTCTAACCCTGTTTTTCTTGGTTTTTTTCGGCTCTAACCCTGTTTTTCTTGTTTTTTTTCGGCTCTAACCCTGTTTTTTTTGGTTTTCTTCCGCTCTAACCCTGTTTTTCTTGGTTCTCTTCAGCTCTAACCCTGTTTCTCTTGGTTTTCTTCCATTCTAACCCGGCTTTTCTCGGTTTCTTTCGGCTCTAACCCTGCTTTTCTTGGTTTTCTTCCGGTCTAACCCTGTTTTTCTTGGTTTTCTTCCGTTCCAACCCAGCTTTTCTTGTTTTTTTTTGGCTCTAACCCTTTTTTTCTTGGTGTTTTCCGGCTCTAACCCTGTTTTTCTTGGTTTTTTTCGGCTCTAACCCTGTTTTTCTTGGTTTTCTTCTGTTCTAACCCTGTTTTTCTTGGTTTTCTTCCGTTCTAACCCTGCTTTTCTTGGTTTTTGTCTGATCTAACCCTGTTTTTCTTGGGTTTTTTCAGCTCTAACCCTGTTTTTCTTTGTTTTTTTCGGCTCTAACCCTGTTTTTCTTGGTTTTTTTCTGCTCTAACCTTGCTTTTCTTGGTTTTCTTCGGCTCTAACCCCGTTTTTCTTGGTTTTCTTCCGTTCTAATCCGACTTTTCTTGGTTTTCTTCCATTCTAACCCTGTTTTTCTTGGTTTTCTTCCGGTCTAACCCAGTTTTTCTTGGTTTTCTTCCGTTCTAACCCGGCTTTTCTTGGTTTTCTTCCGCTCTAACCCTGTTTTTCTTGTTTTTTTTCGGATCTAACCCTGTTTTTCTTGGTTTTCTTCGGCTCTAACCCTGTTTTTCTCGGTTTTCTTCCGTTCTAACCCAGCTTTTCTTGTTTTTTTTCGGCTCTAACCCGGCTTTTCTTGGATTTTTCAGCTCTAATTCTGCTTTTCTTAGTTTTCTTCCGCTCTAACCCTGCTTTCCCTGGTTTTCTCCGGATCTAGCCCTGTTTTTCTTGGTTTTCTTCCGCTCTAACCCTGTTTTTCTTGGTTTTTTTCGGCTCTAACCCAGTTTTTCTTGCTTTTCTTCCGTTCTAACCCGGCTTTTCTTGGTTTTCTTCCGCTCTAACCCGGCTTTTCTTGCTTTTCTATAGTTCTAACCCTGTTTTTCTTGGTTTTCTTCCGCTCTAACCCTGCTTTTCTTGGTTTTCTTCCGGTGTAACCCTGTTTTTCTTGGTTTTCTTCCGTTCTATCCCGGCTTTTCTTGGTTTTCTTCCTTTCTAATCCTGTTTTTCTTGGTTTTTTTCCGATCTAACCCTGCTTTTCTTGGTTTTTTTCGGCTCTAACCCTGGTTTTCTTGATTTTTTTTGGCTCTAACCCTGTTTTTCTTGGTTTTCTTCCGCTCTAACCCCGTTTTTCTTGGTTTTCTTCCGTTCTAACCCGGCTTTTCTTGGTTTTCTTCCGCTCCAACCACGCTTTTCTTGGTTTTCTTCGGCTCTAACGCTGTTTTTCTTGGTTTTTTTCCGCTCTAACCCTGTTTTTCTTGGTTTTTTTCCGCTCTAAACCGGCTTTTCTTGGTTTTCTTCCGCTCTAACCCTGCTTTTCTTGGTTTTCTTCCGGTCTAACCCTGCTTTTCTTGGTTTTCTTCCGCTCTAACCCTGGTTTCCTTGGTTTTCTTCCGTTCTAACCCGGCTTTTCTTGGTTTTCTTCCGCTCTAACCCTGTTTTTCTTTGTTTTTTTCGGCTCTAACCCTGTTTTTCTTGGTTTTCTTCTGTTCTAATCCGGCTTTTCTTGGTTTTCTTCCGCTCTAACCCTGTTTTTCTTGGTTTTCTTCCGGTGTAACCCAGTTTTTCTTGGTTTTCTTCCATTCTAACCCGGCTTTCCTTGGTTTTCTTCCTTTCTAACCCTGTTTTCCTTGGTTTTTTTCGGCTCTAACCCTGTTTTTCTTGGTTTTTTTTTGGTTCTAACCCGGCTTTTCTTGGTTTTCTTCCGCTCTAACCCTGTTTTTATTGGTTTTCTTCGGCTCTAACCCCGTTTTTCTTGGTTTTCTTCCGTTCTAACCCGGATTTTCTTGGTTTTCTTCCGTTCTAACCCTGTTTTTCTTGGTTTTTTTTGGCTCTAACCCTGTTTTTCTTGGTTTTTTTCGGCTCTAACCCTGTTTTTCTTGGTTTTCTTCCGCTCTAACCCTGTTTTTCTTGGTTCTCTTCGGCTCTAACCCTGTTTCTCTTGGTTTTCTTCCATTCTAACCCGGCTTTTCTCGGTTTCTTTCGGCTCTAACCCTGCTTTTCTTGGTTTTCTTCCGCTCTAACCCTGTTTTTCTTGGTTTTCTTCTGTTCCAACCCAGCTTTTCTTGGTTTTTTTTTTGGCTCTAACCCTGTTTTTCTTGGTGTTTTCCGGCTCTAACCCTGTTTTTCTTGGATTTTTCGGCTCTAACCCTGTTTTTCTTGGTTTTCTTCTGTTCTAACCCTGTTTTTCTTGGTTTTCTTCCGTTCTAACCCTGCTTTTCTTGGTTTTTGTCTGATCTAACCCTGTTTTTCTTGTTTTTTTTCAGCTCTAACCCTGTTTTTCTTTGTTTTTTTCGGCTCTAACCCTGTTTTTCTTGGTTTTCTTCCGTTCTAACCCAGCTTTTCTTGTTTTTTTTCGGCTCTAACCCGGCTTTTCTTGGTTTTTTTCGGCTCTAATTCTGCTTCTCTTAGTTTTCTTCCGCTCTAACCCTGCTTTCCTTGGTTTTCTCCGGATCTAGCCCTGTTTTTCTTGGTTTTCTTCCGCTCTAACCCTGCTTTTCTTGGTTTTCTTCCGGTGTTACCCTGTTTTTCTTGGTTTTCTTCCGGTGTTACCCTGTTTTTCTTGCTTTTCTTCCGTTCTAATCCGGCTTTTATTGGTTTTCTTCTGGTGAAACTCTGTTTTTCTTGGTTTTCTTCCGTTCTAACCCGGCTTTTCTTGGTTTTCTTCCTTTCTAATCTGTTTTTCTTGGTTTTTTTCCGATCTAACCCTGGTTTTCTTGTTTTTTTTCGGCTCTAACCCTGGTTTTCTTGGTTTTCTTCGGCTCTAACCCTGTTTTTCTTAGTTTTCTTCGGCTCTAACCCCGTTTTTCTTGTTTTTTTTCGGCTCTAACCCTGTTCTTCTTGGTTTTCTTCCGTTCTAACCCTGCTTTTCTTGGTTTTCTTCCGGCTCTAACCCTGTTTTTCTTGGTTTTCTTCCGTTCTAACCCGGCTTTTCTTGGTTTTCTCCCTTTCTAACCCTGTTTTTCTTGGTTTTCTTCCGGTCTAACCCAGTTTTTCTTGGTTTTCTTCCGTTCTAACCCGGCTTTTTTTGCTTTTCTTCTGCTCTAACGCTGTTTTTCTTGGTTTTCTTCCGCTCTAACCCGGCTTTTCTTGCCTTTCTATAGTCCTAACCCTGTTTTTCTTGGTTTTCTTCCGCTCTAACCCTGTTTTTCTTTGTTTTTTTCGGCTCTAACCCTGTTTTTCTTGGTTTTCTTCCGCTCTAACCCTGTTTTTCTTCGTTTTTTTTCGGATCTAACCCGGTATT
The DNA here is from genome assembly GCF_054131305.1 of Coturnix japonica. NCBI lineage: Eukaryota > Metazoa > Chordata > Aves > Galliformes > Phasianidae > Coturnix > Coturnix japonica. The sequence continues at coordinate 2,650,828 of NW_028188946.1, forward strand.
TCTTGGTTATCTTCGTCTCTAACCCTGTTTTTCTTGGTTTTCTTTCGTTCTAACCCTGTTTTTCTTGCTTTTCGTCCGGTCAAACCTGTTTTTCTTGGTTTAATTCCGTTCTAACCCGGCTTTTCTTGGTTTTCGTCCTTTCTAATCCTGTTTTTCTTCGTTTTCTTCCGTTCTAACTTGGCTTTTCTTGGTTTTTTTCGGCTCTAACCCTGTTTCTCTTGGTTTTTTTTTGGCTCTAACCCTGTTGTTCTTGAGAAAAACAGGGTTAGAGCCGGAGAAAACCAAGGAAAGCAGGGTTAGAGCCGGAAAAAAACCAAGAAAAACAGGGTTAGAGCCGAAAAAAACCAAGAAAAGCATGGTTAGAGCAGAAGAAAACCAAGAAAAACAAGTTTAGAGCTGAAGAAAACCAAGAAAAGCCTGGTTAGAACGGAAGAAAACCAAGAAAAACAGGGTTAGAACGGAAGAAAACCAAGAAAAACAGGGTTAGAGCCGAAAAAAATTAAGAAAAGCCGGGTTAGAACGGAAGAAAACCAAGAAAAACTGGGTTAGAGCTGAAAAAAAACAAGAAAAACAGGGTTAGAGCCGAAAAAAACCATGAAAAGCCAGGTTAGAACGGAAGAAAACCAAGAAAAACAGGGTTAGAGCGGAAAAAAAATCAAGAAAAGCAGGTTTAGAGCCGAAAAAAACCAAGAAAAACAGGGTTAGAGCGGAAGAAAACCAATAAAAGCAGGGTTAGAGCCGAAGAAAACCAAGAAAAACAGGGTTAGATACGAAAAAACCCAAGAAAAGCCGGTTTAGAACAGAAGAAAACCAAGAAAAACAGGGTTAGAGCGGAAGAAAACCAAGAAAACACGGGTTAGAACGGATAAAACCAAGAAAAACAAGGTAAGAGCCGAAGAAAACCAAGAAAAACAGGGTTGGAGCGGAAGAAAACCAAGAGAAATAGGGTTAGACCGAAAAAAAAAAAGAAAACCAGGGTTAGAGCCGAAGAAAACCAAGAAAAACAGGGTTAGAAAGGAAGAAAACCAAGAAAAACAGGGTTAGAGCCGAAAAAAGCCAAGAAAAACAGGGTTAGAGCGGAAGAAAACCAAGAAAAACAGGGTTAGAGCAGGAGAAAACAAAGGAAAGCAGGGTTAGAGCCGAAAAAAAACAAGAAAAACAGGGTTAGAGCCGAAAAAAAAACGAGAAAAGCCGGGTTAGAACGGAAGAAAACCAAGAAAAGCTGGGTTAGAGTAGAAAAAAGGTGTTAGGGTTAGGGTTAGGGTTAGGTTTAGGGTTAGGGTTAGGGTTAGGGTTAGGGTTAGGGTTAGGGTTAGGGCTAGGGTAGGGTTAGGGTTAGGGTTAGGGTTAAGGTTAGGGTTAGGGTTAGGGTTAGGGTTAGGGTTAGGGTTAGGGTTAGGGTAGGGTTAGGGTTAGGGTTAGGGTTAGGGTTAGGGTTAGGGTTAGGGTTAGGGTTAGGGTTAGGGTTAGGGTTAGGGTAGGGTTAGGGTTAGGGTTAGGGTTAGGGTTAGGGTTAGGGTTAGGGTTAGGGTTAGGGTTAGGGTTAGGGTAGAGTTAGGGTTAGGGTTAGTGTTAGGTTTAGGGTTAGGGTTAGGGTTAGGGTTATGGTTAGGGTAAGGGTTAGGGTTAGGGTTAGGGTAAGGGTTAGGGTTAGGGTTAGGGTTAGGGTTAGGGTTAGGGTTAGGGTTAGGGTTAGGGTTAGGGTAGGGTTAGGGTTAGGGTTAGGGTTAGGGTTGGGGTTAGGATTAAGGTTAGGGTTAGGGTTAGGGTTAGGGTTAGGGTTAGGGTTAGGTTTAGGGTTAGGGTTAGGGTTAGGGTTAGGGTTAGGGTTAGGGTTAGGGTTAAGGTTAGGGTTAGGGTTAGGGTTAGGGTTGGGGTTAGGGTTAGGGTTAGGGTTAGGGTTAGGGTTAGGGTTAGGGTTAGGGTTAGGGTTAGGGTTAGGGTTAGGGTTAGGGTTAGGGTTAGGGTTAGGGTTAGGGTTAGGGTTAGGGTTAGGGTTGGGTTCGGGTTAGGTTTAGGGTTAGGGTTAGGGTTAGGGTTAGGGTTAGGGTTAGGGTTAGGGTTAGGGTAGGGTTCGGGTTAGGGTTAGGGTTAGGGCTAGGGTTAGGGTTAGGGTTAGGGTTAGGGTTAGGGTTAGGGTTAGGGTTAGGGTTAGGGTTAGGGTTAGGGTTAGGGTTAGCGTTAGGGTTAGGGTTAGGGTTAGGGTTAGGGTTAGGGTTAGGGTTAGGGTTAGGGTTAGGGTTAGGGTTAGGGTTAGGGTTAGCGTTAGGGTTAGGGTTAGGGTTAGGGTTAGGGTTAGGGCTAGGGTTAGGGTTGGGGTAGGGTTAGGGTTAGGGTTAGGGTTAGGGTTCGGGTTAGGGTTAGGGCTAGGGTTAGGGTTATGGCTAGGGTTAGGGTTAGGGTTAGCGTTAGGGTTAGGGTTAGGGTTAGGGTTAGGGTTAGGGTTAGGGTTAGGGTTAGGGTTAGGGTTAGGGTTAGGGTTAGGGTTAGGGTTAGGGTTAGGGTTTTTTTTCTTGGTTTTTTTCGGCTCTAACCCTGTTTTTCTCGGTTTACTTCCGCTCTAACCCGGCTTTTCTTGGTTTTCTTCCGTTCTAACTTGGCTTTTCTTGGTTTTCTTCCGCTCTAACCCTGTTTTTCTTGGTTTTCTTCTGTTCTAACCCGGCTTTTCTTGGATTTCTTCCGGTCTAACCCTGTTTTTCTTGGTTTTTTCCGGCTCTAACCCTGTTTTTCTTGCTTTTCTTCCGCTCTAACCCTGCTTTTCTTGGTTTTCTTCCAATCTAACCCTGTTTTTCTTGGTTTTCTTCCGTTCTAACCCGGCTTTTCTTGGTTTTCTTCCGCTCTAACCCTGCTTTTCTTGGTTTTCTTCCAATCTAACCCTGTTTTTCTTGGTTTTCTTCCGTTCTAACCCGGCTTTTCTTGGTTTTTTTCGGCTCTAACCCTGTTTTTCTTGTTTTTTTCGGCTCTAACCCTGTTTTTCTTAGTTTTCTTCCGCTCTAACCCTGTTTTTCTTGGTTCTCTTCGGGTCTAACCCTGTTTTTCTTGGTTTTCCTCCATTCTAACCCAGCTTTTCTTGGTTTTTTTCGGCTCTAACCCTGTTTTTCTTGGTGTTTTCCGGCTCTAACCCTGTTTTTCTTGGTTTTTTTCGGCTCTAACCCTGTTTTTCTTGGTTTTCTTCTGTTCTAACCCTGTTTTTCTTGGTTTTCTTCTGTTCTAACCCTGTTTTTCTTGGTTTTCTTCCGCTCTAGCCCTGCTTTTCTTTGTTTTCTTCTGATCTAACCCTGTTTTTCTTGGTTTTTTTCAGCTCTAACCCTGTTTTTCTTGGTTTTTTTCGGCTCTAACCCTGTTTTTCTTGGTTTTTTTCTGCTCTAACCCTGCTTTTCTTGGTTTTCTTCTGGTGTAACTCTGTTTTTCTTGGTTTTCTTCCGTTCTAACCCGGCTTTTCTTGGTTTTCTTCCTTTCTAATCCTGTTTTTCTTGGTTTTTTTCCGATCTAACCCTGGTTTTCTTGTTTTTTTTCGGATCTAACCCTGGTTTTCTTGATTTTTTTTGGCTCTAACCCTGTTTTTCTTTGTTTTCTTCGGCTCTAACCCTGTTTTTCTTGGTTTTCTTCGGCTCTAAGCCCATTTTTCTTGGTTTTCTTCCGTTCTAACCCGGCTTTTCTTGGTTTTCTTCCGCTCTAACCCTGCTTTTCTTGGTTTTCTTCTGGCTCTATCCCTGTTTTTCTTGGTTTTTTCCGCTCTAACCCTGTTTTTCTTGGTTTTTTTCTAATCTAACCCTGTTTTTCTTGTTTTTTTTCGGCTCTAACCCTGTTTTTCTTGGTTTTTTTCCGCTCTAAACCGGCTTTTCTTGGTTTTCTTCCGCTCTAACCCTGCTTTTCTTGGTTTCCTTCCGGTCTAACCCTGCTTTTCTTGGTTTTCTTCCGCTCTAACCCTGCTTTCCTTGGTTTTCTCCGGATCTAACCCTGTTTTTCTTGGTTTTCTTCCGCTCTATCCCTGTTTTTCTTGGTTTTTTTCGGCTCTAACCCTGTTTTTCTTGGTTTTCTTCCGTTCTAATCCGGCTTTTCTTGGTTTTCTTCCGCTCTAACCCTCTTTTTCTTGGTTTTCTTCCGCTCTAAACCTGTTTTTCTTGGTTTTCTTCCGTTCTAACCCGGCTTTCCTTGGTTTTCTATAGTCCTAACCCTGTTTTTCTTGGTTTTCTTCCGCTCTAACCCTGCTTTTCTTGGTTTTCTTCCGATCTAACCCTGTTTTTCTTGTTTTTTTTCGGCTCTAACCCTGTTTTTCTTGGTTTTTTTCGGCTATAACCCTGTTTTTCTTGGTTTTCTTCCGCTCTAACCCTGCTTTTCGTGGTTTTCTTCCGCTCTAACCCCGTTTTTCTTGGTTTTCTTCCGTTCTAATCCGGCTTTTCTTGGATTTCTTCCTTTCTAACCCTGTTTTTCTTGGTTTTCTTCCGGTCTAACCCAGTTTTTCTTGGTTTTCTTCCGTTCTAACCCGGCTTTTCTTGGTTTTCTTCTGCTCTAACCCTGTTTTTCTTGGTTTTCATCGGCTCTAACCCGGCTTTTCTTGCTTTTCTATAGTCCTAACCCTGTTTTTCTTGGTTTTTTTCCGCTCTAAACCGGCTTTTCTTGGTTTTCTTCCGCTCTAACCCTGCTTTTTTTGGTTTCCTTCCGGTCTAACCCTGCTTTTCTTGGTTTTCTTCCGCTCTAACCCTGCTTTCCTTGGTTTTCTCCGGATCTAACCCTGTTTTTCTTGGTTTTCTTCCGCTCTAACCCTGTTTTTCTTGGTTTTCTTCGGCTCTAACCCTGTTTTTCTTGGTTTTCTTCCGTTCTAATCCGGCTTTTCTTGGTTTTCTTCCGCTCTAACCCTCTTTTTCTTGGTTTTCTTCCGCTCTAACCCTGTTTTTCTTGGTTTTCTTCCGTTCTAACCCGGCTTTCCTTGGTTTTCTTCCTTTCTAACCCTGTTTTCCTTGGTTTTCTTCGACTCTAACCCTGGTTTTCTTGGTTTTTATCGGCTCTAACCCTGGTTGTCTTGGTTTTTTTTTGGTTCTAACCCGGCTTTTCTTGGTTTTCTTCCGCTCTAACCCTGTTTTTCTTGGTTTTCTTCTGTTCTAACACGGCTTTTCTTGGATTTCTTCCGGTCTAACCCTGTTTTTCTTGGTTTTCTTCTGTTCTAACACGGCTTTTCTTGGATTTCTTCCGGTCTAACCCTGTTTTTCTTGTTTTTTTCCGGCTCTAACCCTGTTTTTCTTGGTTTTCTTCCGCTCTAACCCTGCTTTTCTTGGTTTTCTTCCAATCTAACCCTGTTTTTCTTGGTTTTCTTCCATTCTAACCCAGCTTTTCTTGGTTTTTTTCGGCTCTAACCCTGTTTTTCTTGGTGTTTTCCGGCTCTAACCCTGTTTTTCTTGGTTTTTTTCGGCTCTAACCCTGTTTTTCTTGGTTTTCTTCTGTTCTAACCCTGTTTTTCTTGGTTTTCTTCTGTTCTAACCCTGTTTTTCTTGGTTTTCTTCCGCTCTAACCCTGCTTTTCTTTGTTTTCTTCTGCTCTAACCCTGTTTTTCTTGTTTTTTTTCAGCTCTAACCCTGTTTTTCTTTGTTTTTTTCGGCTCTAACCCTGTTTTTCTTGGTTTTTTTCTGCTCTAACCCTGCTTTTCTTGGTTTTCTTCTGGTGTAACTCTGTTTTTCTTGGTTTTCTTCCGTTCTAACCCGGCTTTTCTTGGTTTTCTTCCTTTCTAATCCTGTTTTTCTTGGTTTTTTTCCGATCTAACCCTGGTTTCTTGTTTTTTTTCGGATCTAACCCTGGTTTTCTTGATTTTTTTTGGCTCTAACCCTGTTTTTCTTGGTTTTCTTCCGCTCTAACCCTGTTTTTCTTGGTTTTCTTCGGCTCTAACCCCATTTTTCTTGGTTTTCTTCCGTTCTAACCCGGCTTTTCTTGGTTTTCTTCCGCTCTAACCCTGCTTTTCTTGGTTTTCTTCTAGCTCTATCCCTGTTTTTCTTGGTTTTTTCCGCTCTAACCCTGTTTTTCTTGGTTTTTTTCTAATCTAACCCTGTTTTTCTTGTTTTTTTTCGGCTCTAACCCTGTTTTTCTTGGTTTTTTTCCGCTCTAAACCGGCTTTTCTTGGTTTTCTTCCGCTCTAACCCTGCTTTTTTTGGTTTCCTTCCGGTCTAACCCTGCTTTTCTTGGTTTTCTTCCGCTCTAACCCTGCTTTCCTTGGTTTTCTCCGGATCTAACCCTGTTTTTCTTGGTTTTCTTCCGCTCTAACCCTGTTTTTCTTGGTTTTTTTCGGCTCTAACCCTGTTTTTCTTGGTTTTCTTCCGTTCTAATCCGGCTTTTCTTGGTTTTCTTCCGCTCTAACCCTCTTTTTCTTGGTTTTCTTCCGCTCTAACCCTGTTTTTCTTGGTTTTCTTCCGTTCTAACCCGGCTTTCCTTGGTTTTCTGCCTTTCTAACCCTGTTTTCCTTGGTTTTCTTCGACTCTAACCCTGGTTTTCTTGGTTTTTATCGGCTCTAACCCTGGTTGTCTTGGTTTTTTTTTGGTTCTAACCCGGCTTTTCTTGGTTTTCTTTCGCTCTAACCCTGTTTTTCTTGGTTTTCTTCGGCTCTAACCCTGTTTTTCTTGGTTTTCTTCCGTTCTAACTTGGCTTTTCTTGGTTTTCTTCCGCTCTAACCCTGTTTTTCTTGGTTTTCTTCTGTTCTAACACGGCTTTTCTTGGATTTCTTCCGGTCTAACCCTGTTTTTCTTGGTTTTCTTCTGTTCTAACACGGCTTTTCTTGGATTTCTTCCGGTCTAACCCTGTTTTTCTTGTTTTTTTCCGGCTCTAACCCTGTTTTTCTTGGTTTTCTTCCGCTCTAACCCTGCTTTTCTTGGTTTTCTTCCAATCTAACCCTGTTTTTCTTGGTTTTCTTCCATTCTAACCCAGCTTTTCTTGGTTTTTTTCGGCTCTAACCCTGTTTTTCTTGGTGTTTTCCGGCTCTAACCCTGTTTTTCTTGGTTTTTTTCGGCTCTAACCCTGTTTTTCTTGGTTTTCTTCTGTTCTAACCCTGTTTTTCTTGGTTTTCTTCTGTTCTAACCCTGTTTTTCTTGGTTTTCTTCCGCTCTAGCCCTGCTTTTCTTTGTTTTCTTCTGATCTAACCCTGTTTTTCTTGGTTTTTTTCAGCTCTAACCCTGTTTTTCTTTGTTTTTTTTGGCTCTAACCCTGTTTTTCTTGGTTTTTTTCTGCTCTAACCCTGCTTTTCTTGGTTTTCTTCTGGTGTAACTCTGTTTTTCTTGGTTTTCTTCCGTTCTAACCCGGCTTTTCTTGGTTTTCTTCCTTTCTAATCCTGTTTTTCTTGGTTTTTTTCCGATCTAACCCTGGTTTTCTTGTTTTTTTTCGGATCTAACCCTGGTTTTCTAGATTTTTTTTGGCTCTAACCCTGTTTTTCTTTGTTTTCTTCGGCTCTAACCCTGTTTTTCTTGGTTTTCTTCGGCTCTAAGCCCATTTTTCTTGGTTTTCTTCCGTTCTAACCCGGCTTTTCTTGGTTTTCTTCCGCTCTAACCCTGCTTTTCTTGGTTTTCTTCTGGCTCTATCCCTGTTTTTCTTGGTTTTTTCCGCTCTAACCCTGTTTTTCTTGGTTTTTTTCTAATCTAACCCTGTTTTTCTTGTTTTTTTTCGGCTCTAACCCTGTTTTTCTTGGTTTTTTTCCGCTCTAAACCGGCTTTTCTTGGTTTTCTTCCGCTCTAACCCTGCTTTTCTTGGTTTCCTTCCGGTCTAACCCTGCTTTTCTTGGTTTTCTTCCGCTCTAACCCTGCTTTCCTTGGTTTTCTCCGGATCTAACCCTGTTTTTCTTGGTTTTCTTCCGCTCTATCCCTGTTTTTCTTGGTTTTTTTCGGCTCTAACCCTGTTTTTCTTGGTTTTCTTCCGTTCTAATCCGGCTTTTCTTGGTTTTCTTCCGCTCTAACCCTCTTTTTCTTGGTTTTCTTCCGCTCTAAACCTGTTTTTCTTGGTTTTCTTCCGTTCTAACCCGGCTTTCCTTGGTTTTCTATAGTCCTAACCCTGTTTTTCTTGGTTTTCTTCCGCTCTAACCCTGCTTTTCTTGGTTTTCTTCCGATCTAACCCTGTTTTTCTTGTTTTTTTTCGGCTCTAACCCTGTTTTTCTTGGTTTTTTTCGGCTATAACCCTGTTTTTCTTGGTTTTCTTCCGCTCTAACCCTGCTTTTCTTGGTTTTCTTCCGCTCTAACCCCGTTTTTCTTGGTTTTCTTCCGTTCTAATCCGGCTTTTCTTGGATTTCTTCCTTTCTAACCCTGTTTTTCTTGGTTTTCTTCCGGTCTAACCCAGTTTTTCTTGGTTTTCTTCCGTTCTAACCCGGCTTTTCTTGGTTTTCTTCTGCTCTAATCCTGTTTTTCTTGGTTTTCATCGGCTCTAACCCGGCTTTTCTTGCTTTTCTATAGTCCTAACCCTGTTTTTCTTGGTTTTCTTCCGCTCTAACCCTGCTTTTCTTGGTTTTCTTCGGTGTAACTCTGTTTTTCTTGGTTTTCTTCCGTTCTAACCCGGCTTTTCTTGGTTTTCTTCCTTTCTAATCCTGTTTTTCTTGGTTTTTTTCCGATCTAACCCTGGTTTTCTTGTTTTTATTCGGATGTAACCCTGTTTTTCTTGATTTTTTTTGGCTCTAACCCTGTTTTTCTTGGTTTTCTTCCGCTCTAACCCTGTTTTTCTTGGTTTTCTTCGGCTCTAACCCCATTTTTCTTGGTTTTCTTCCGTTCTAACCCGGCTTTTCTTGGTTTTCTTCCGCTCTAACCCTGCTTTTCTTGGTTTTCTTCTAGCTCTATCCCTGTTTTTCTTGGTTTTTTCCGCTCTAACCCTGTTTTTCTTGGTTTTTTTCTAATCTAACCCTGTTTTTCTTGTTTTTTTTCGGCTCTAACCCTGTTTTTCTTGGTTTTTTTCCGCTCTAAACCGGCTTTTCTTGGTTTTCTTCCGCTCTAACCCTGCTTTTTTTGGTTTCCTTCCGGTCTAACCCTGCTTTTCTTGGTTTTCTTCCGCTCTAACCCTGCTTTCCTTGGTTTTCTCCGGATCTAACCCTGTTTTTCTTGGTTTTCTTCCGCTCTAACCCTGTTTTTCTTGGTTTTCTTCGGCTCTAACCCTGTTTTTCTTGGTTTTCTTCCGTTCTAATCCGGCTTTTCTTGGTTTTCTTCCGCTCTAACCCTCTTTTTCTTGGTTTTCTTCCGCTCTAACCCTGTTTTTCTTGGTTTTCTTCCGTTCTAACCCGGCTTTCCTTGGTTTTCTTCCTTTCTAACCCTGTTTTCCTTGGTTTTCTTCGACTCTAACCCTGGTTTTCTTGGTTTTTATCGGCTCTAACCCTGGTTGTCTTGGTTTTTTTTTGGTTCTAACCCGGCTTTTCTTGGTTTTCTTCCGCTCTAACCCTGTTTTTCTTGGTTTTCTTCGGCTCTAACCCTGTTTTTCTTGGTTTTCTTCCGTTCTAACTTGGCTTTTCTTGGTTTTCTTCCGCTCTAACCCTGTTTTTCTTGGTTTTCTTCTGTTCTAACACGGCTTTTCTTGGATTTCTTCCGGTCTAACCCTGTTTTTCTTGTTTTTTTCCGGCTCTAACCCTGTTTTTCTTGGTTTTCTTCCGCTCTAACCCTGCTTTTCTTGGTTTTCTTCCAATCTAACCCTGTTTTTCTTGGTTTTCTTCCGTTCTAACCCGGCTTTTCTTGGTTTTTTTCGGCTCTAACCCTGTTTTTCTTGTTTTTTTCGGCTCTAACCCTGTTTTTCTTAGTTTTCTTCCGCTCTAACCCTGTTTTTCTTGGCTCTCTTCGGCTCTAACTCTGTTTCTCTTGGTTTTCTTCCGCTCTAACCCGGCTTTTCTTGGTTTCTTTCGGCTCTAACCCTGCTTTTCTTGGTTTTCTTCCGGTCTAACACTGTTTTTCTTGGTTTTCTTCCATTCTAACCCAGCTTTTCTTGTTTTTTTTCGGCTCTAACCCTGTTTTTCTTGGTGTTTTCCGGCTCTAACCCTGATTAACTTGGTTTTTTTCGGCTCTAACCCTGTTTTTCTTGGTTTTCTTCTGTTCTAACCCTGTTTTTCTTGGTTTTCTTCCGCTCTAATCCTGCTTTTCTTTGTTTTCTTCTGATCTAACCCTGTTTTTCTTGGTTTTTTTCAGCTCTAACCCTGTTTTTCTTTGTCTTTTTCGGCTCTAACCCTGTTTTTCTTGTTTTTTTTCTGCTCTAACCCTGCTTTTCTTGGTTTTCTTCGGCTCTAACCCCGTTTTTCTTGGTTTTCTTCCGTTCTAATCCGGCTTTTCTTGGTTTTCTTCCATTCTAACCCTGTTTTTCTTGGTTTTCTTCCGCTCTAACCCAGTTTTTCTTGGTTTTCTTCCGTTCTAACCCGGCTTTTCTTGGTTTTCTTCTGCTCTAACCCTGTTTTTCTTGGTTTTCTTCCACTCTAACCCGGCTTTTCTTGCTTTTCTATAGTCCTAACCCTGTTTTTCTTGGTTTTCTTCCGCTCTAACCCTGTTTTTCTTTGTTTTCTTCGGCTCTAACCCTGTTTTTCTTGGTTTTCTTCGGCTCTAACCCTGCTTTTCTTGGTTTTCTTCCAATCTAACCCTGTTTTTCTTGGTTTTCTTCCGTTCTAACTTGGCTTTTCTTGGTTTTCTTCCGCTCTAACCCTGTTTTTCTTGGTTTTCTTCTGTTCTAACCCGGCTTTTCTTGGATTTCTTCCGGTCTAACCCTGTTTTTCTTGGTTTTTTCCGGCTCTAACCCTGTTTTTCTTGCTTTTCTTCCGCTCTAACCCTGCTTTTCTTGGTTTTCTTCCAATCTAACCCTGTTTTTCTTGGTTTTCTTCCGTTCTAACCCGGCTTTTCTTGGTTTTTTTCGGCTCTAACCCTGTTTTTCTTGTTTTTTTTCGGCTCTAACCCTGATTTTCTTAGTTTTCTTCCGCTCTAACCCTGTTTTTCTTGGTTCTCTTCGGCTCTATCTCTGTTTCTCTTGGTTTTCTTCCGCTCTAACCCGGCTTTTCTTGGTTTCTTTCGGCTCTAACCCTGCTTTTCTTGGTTTTCTTCCGGTCTAACCCTGTTTTTCTTGGTTTTCTTCCATTCTAACCCAACTTTTCTTGGTTTTTTTCTGGCTCTAACCCTGTTTTTCTTGGTGTTTTCCGGCTCTAACCCTGTTTTTCCTGGTTTTTTTCGGCTCTAACCCTGTTTTTCTTGGTTTTCTTCTGTTCTAACCCTGTTTTTCTTGGTTTTCTTCCGCTCTAACCCTGCTTTTCTTTGTTTTCTTCTGATCTAACCCTGTTTTTCTTGGTTTTTTTCAGCTCTAACCCTGTTTTTCTTTGTTTTTTTCGGCTCTAACCCTGTTTTTCTTGGTTTTTTTCTGCTCTAACCCTGCTTTTCTTGGTTTTCTTCTGGTGTAACTCTGTTTTTCTTGGTTTTCTTCCGTTCTAACCCGGCTTTTCTTGGTTTTCTTCCTTTCTAATCCTGCTTTTCTTGGTTTTTTTCCGATCTAACCCTGGTTTTCTTGTTTTTTTTCGGATCTAACCCTGGTTTTCTTGATTTTTTTTGGCTCTAACCCTGTTTTTTTTGGTTTTCTTCCGCTCTAACCCTGTTTTTCTTGGTTTTCTTCGGCTCTAACCCCATTTTTCTTGGTTTTCTTCCGTTCTAACCCGGCTTTTCTTGGTTTTCTTCCGCTCTAACCCTGCTTTTCTTGGTTTTCTTCTAGCTCTATCCCTGTTTTTCTTGGTTTTTTCCGCTCTAACCCTGTTTTTCTTGGTTTTTTTCTAATCTAACCCTGTTTTTCTTGTTTTTTTTCGGCTCTAACCCTGTTTTTCTTGGTTTTTTTCCGCTCTAAACCGGCTTTTCTTGGTTTTCTTCCGCTCTAACCCTGCTTTTCTTGGTTTCCTTCCGGTCTAACCCTGCTTTTCTTGGTTTTCTTCCGCTCTAACCCTGCTTTCCTTGGTTTTCTCCGGATCTAACCCTGTTTTTCTTGGTTTTCTTCCGCTCTAACCCTGTTTTTCTTGTTTTTTTTCGGCTCTAACCCTGTTTTTCTTGGTTTTCTTCCGTTCTAATCCGGCTTTTCTTGGTTTTCTTCCGCTCTAACCCTCTTTTTCTTGGTTTTCTTCCGCTCTAACCCTGTTTTTCTTGGTTTTCTTCCGTTCTAACCTGGCTTTCCTTGGTTTTCTTCCTTTCTAACCCTGTTTTCCTTGGTTTTCTTCGACTCTAACCCTGGTTTTCTTGGTTTTAATCGGCTCTAACCCTGGTTGCCTTGGTTTTTTTTTGGTTCTAACCCGGCTTTTCTTGGTTTTCTTCCGCTCTAACCCTGTTTTTCTTGGTTTTCTTCGGCTCTAACCCTGTTTTTCTTGGTTTTCTTCCGTTCTAACTTGGCTTTTCTTGGTTTTCTTCCGCTCTAACCCTGTTTTTCTTGGTTTTCTTCTGTTCTAACCCGGCTTTTCTTGGATTTCTTCCGGTCTAACCCTGTTTTTCTTGGTTTTTTCCGGCTCTAACCCTGTTTTTCTTGCTTTTCTTCCGCTCTAACCCTGCTTTTCTTGGTTTTCTTCCAATCTAACCCTGTTTTTCTTGGTTTTCTTCCGTTCTAACCCGGCTTTTCTTGGTTTTTTTCGGCTCTAACCCTGTTTTTCTTGTTTTTTTCGGCTCTAACCCTGTTTTTCTTAGTTTTCTTCCGCTCTAACCCTGTTTTTCTTGGTTCTCTTCGGCTCTAACTCTGTTTCTCTTGGTTTTCTTCCGCTCTAACCCGGCTTTTCTTGGTTTCTTTCGGCTCTAACCCTGCTTTTCTTGGTTTTCTTCCGGTCTAACCCTGTTTTTCTTGGTTTTCTTCCATTCTAACCCAGCTTTTCTTGGTTTTTTTCGGCTCTAACCCTGTTTTTCTTGGTGTTTTCCGGCTCTAACCCTGTTTAACTTGGTTTTTTTCGGCTCTAACCCTGTTTTTCTTGGTTTTCTTCTGATCTAACCCTGTTTTTCTTGGTTTTTTTCAGCTCTAACCCTGTTTTTCTTTGTCTTTTTCGGCTCTAACCCTGTTTTTCTTGTTTTTTTTCTGCTCTAACCCTGCCTTTCTTGGTTTTCTTCGGCTCTAACCCCGTTTTTCTTGGTTTTCTTCCGTACTAATCCGGCTTTTCTTGATTTTCTTCCATTCTAACCCTGTTTTTCTTGGTTTTCTTCCGCTCTAACCCAGTTTTTCTTGGTTTTCTTCCGTTCTAACCCGGCTTTTCTTGGTTTTCTTCTGCTCTAACCCTGTTTTTCTTGGTTTTCTTCCACTCTAACCCTGTTTTTCTTTGTTTTCTTCGGCTCTAACCCTGTTTTTCTTGGTTTTCTTCGGCTCTAACCCTGTTTTTCTTTGTTTTCTTCCGTTCTAACCCAGCTTTTCTTGTTTTTTTTCGGCTCTAACCCTGTTTTTCTTGGTTTTTTTCGGCTCTAACCCTGCTTTTCTTGGTTTTTTTCGGCTCTAACCCTGCTTTCCTTGGTTTTCTCTGGATCTAGCCCTGTTTTTCTTGGTTTCTTCCACTCTAACCCTGTTTTTCTTGGTTTATTTTGGCTCTAACCATGTTTTTCTTGGTTTTCTTCCGTTCCAATCCGGCTTTTCTTGGTTTTTTTCAACTCTAACCCTGCTTTTCTTGGTTTTCTTCCGCTCTAACCTTGCTTTCCTTGGTTTTCTCCGGATCTAGCCCTGTTTTTCTTGGTTTTCTTCCGCTCTAACCCTGTTTTTCTTGGTTTTTTTCGGCTCTAACCCTGTTTTTCTTGCTTTTCTTCCGTTCTAACCCGGCTTTTCTGGGTTTTCTTCCGCTCTAACCCGGCTTTTCTTGGTTTTCTTCCGTTCTAACCCGGCTTTTCTTGGTTTTCTTCCTTTCTAATCCTGTTTTTCTTGGATTTTTTCCGATCTATCCCTGGTTTTCTTGTTTTATTTCGGCTCTAACCCTGGTTTTCTTGGTTTTTTCTGGCTCTAACCCTGTTTTTCTTGGTTTTCTTCGGCTCTAAACCTCTTTTTCTTGGTTTTCTTCGGCTCTAACCCCGTTTTTCTTGGTTTTCTTCCGTTCTAACCCGGCCTTTCTTGGTTGTCTTCCGCTCTAACCCTGTTTTTCTTGGTTTTCTTCCGGTGTAACCCTGTTTTTCTTGGTTTTCTTCCGCTCTAACCCTGTTTTTCTTGGTTTTTTTTGGCTCTAATCCTGTTTTTCTTGCTTTTCTTGCGTTCTAACCCGGCTTTTCTTGGTTTTCTTCCGCTCTAACCCTTCTTTTCTTGGTTTTCTTCCGTTCTAACCCGTCTTTTCTTGGTTTTCTTCCTTTCTAATCCTGTTTTTCTTGTTTTTTTTCCGATCTAACCCTGGTTTTCTTGTTTTATTTCGGCTCTAACCCTGGTTTTCTTGGTTTTTTTCTGGCTCTAACCCTGTTTTTCTTGGTTTTCTTTGGCTCTAACCCTGTTTTTCTTGGTTTTTTTCAGCTCTAACCCTGCTTTTCTTGGTTCTCTTCCGCTCTAACCCTGCTTTCCTTGGTTTTCTCCGGATCTAGCCCTGTTTTTCTTGTTTTTCTTCCGATCTAACCCTGTTTTTCTTGGTTTTTTTCGGCTCTATCCCTATTTTTCTTGGATTTCTTCCGTTCTAATCCGGCTTTTCTTGGTTTTCTTCCGCTCTAACCCTGCTTTTCTTGGTTTTCTTCGGCTCTAAAACTGTTTTTCTTGGTTTTCTTCCGTTCTAACCCGGCTTTTCTTGGTTTTCTTCCTTTCTAATCCTGTTTTTCTTGTTTTTTTTTCGATCTAACCCTGGTTTTTTTGGTTTTTTTCGGCTCTAACCCTGGTTTTCTTGTTTATTTTCGGCTCTAACCCTTTTTTTCTTGGTTTTCTTCCGTTCTAACATGGCTTTTCTTGGTTTTTTTCGGCTCTACCCTGTTTTTCTTGGTTTTTTTCGGCTCTAAACCTGTTTTTCTTGGTTTTCTTCCGCTCTAACCCTGTTTTTCTTGGTTTTCTTCGGCTCTAACCCCGTTTTTCTTGGTTTTCTTCCGTTCTAACCCGGCTTTTCTTGGTTTTCTTCCGTTCTAACCCGGCTTTTCTTGGTTTTCTTCTGGTCTAACCCTGTTTTTCTTGGTTTTTTTCGGCACTAAGCCTGTTTTTCTTGGTATTCTTCCGCTCTAACCCTTTTTTTCTTGGATTTTTTTGGCTCTAACCCTGTTTTTCTTGGTTTTTTTCGGCTCTAACCCTGTTTTTCTTGGTTTTCTTCCGTTCTAACCCGGCTTCTTTTGTTTTTTTTCGGCTCTAATCCTGTTTTTCTTGGTGTTATTCGGCTCTAACCCTGCTTTCCTTGGTTTTCTCCGGCTCTAACCCTGTTTTTCTTGGTTTTCTTCCGCTCTAACCCTGCTTTTCTTGGTTTTCTTCCGCTCTAACCCTGCTTTTCTTGGTTTTCTTTAGCTCTAACCCCGTTTTTCTTGGTTTTCTTCCGTTCTAACCCAGCTTTTCTTGGTTTTTTTCAGCTCTAACCCTGTTTTTCTTGGTGTTTTCCGGCTCTAACCCTGTTTTTCTTGGTTTTTTTCGGCTCTAACCCTGTTTTTCTTGGTTTTCTTCAGTTCTAACCCGGCTTTTCTTGGTTTTTTTCAACTCTAACCCTGTTTTTCTTGGTTTTTTTCGGGTTTAACCCTGTTTTTCTTGGTTTTTTACGGCTCTATCTCTGTTTTTCTTGGTTTTCTTCCCATCTAACCCTGTTTTTCTTGGTTTTTTTCGGCTCTAACCCTGTTTTTCTTGGTTTTTTTCGGCTCTAACCCTGTTTTTCTTGGTTTTCTTCCGCTCTAACCCTGCTTTTCTTGGTTTTCTTCGGCTCTAACCCCGTTTTTCTTGGTTTTCTTCCGTTCTAATCCGGCTTTTCTTGGTTTTCTTCCTTTCTAACCCTGTTTTTCTTGGTTTTCTTCCGGTCTAACCCAGTTTTTCTTGGTTTTCTTCCGTTCTAACCCGGCTTTTCTTGGTTTTCTTCGGCTCTAACCCTGTTTTTCTTGGTTTTCTTCCGCTCTAACCCGGCTTTTCTTCCTTTTCTATAGTCCTAACCCTGTTTTTCTTGGTTTTCTTCCGCTCTAACTTTGCTTTTCTTGGTTTTCTTCCGTTGTAACTCTGTTTTTCTTGGTTTTCTTCCGTTCTAACCCGGCTTTTCTTGGTTTTCTTCCTTTCTAACCCTGTTTTTCTTGGTTTTCTTCCGCTCTAACCCTGTTTTCTTGGTTTTCTTCGGCTCTAACCCCATTTTTCTTGGTTTTCTTCCGTTCTAACCCGGCTTTTCTTGGTTTTCTTCCGCTCTAACCCCATTTTTCTTGGTTTTCTTCTGGCTCTATCCCTGTTTTTCTTGGTTTTTTCCGCTCTAACCCTGTTTTTCTTGGTTTTTTTCGGATCTAACCCTGTTTTTCTTAATTTTTTCGGCTCTAACCCTGTTTTTCTTGGTTTTTTTCGGCTCTAAACCGGCTTTTCTTGGTTTTCTTCCGCTCTAACCCTGCTTTACTTGGTTTTCATCCGGTCTACCCCTGCTTTTCTTGGTTTTCTTCCGCTCTAACCCTGCTTTCCTTGGTTTTCTCCGGATCTAACCCTGTTTTTCTTGGTTTTTTTCGGCTCTAACCCTGTTTTTCTTGGTTTTTTTCGGCTCTAACCCTGTTTTTCTTGGTTTTCTTCCGTTCTAATCCGGCTTTTCTTGGTTTTCTTCCGCTCTAACCCTGTTTTTCTTGGTTTTCTTCGGCTCTAACCCTGTTTTTCTTGGATTTCTTCAGTTCTAACCCGGCTTTCCTAGGTTTTCTTCCTTTCTAACCCTGTTTTCCTTGGTTTTCTTCGACTCTAACCCTGGTTTTCTTGGTTTTTATCGGCTCTAACCCTGGTTTTCTTGGTTTTTTTTGGTTCTAACCCGGCTTTTCTTGGTTTTCTTCCACTCTAACCCTGTTTTTCTTGGTTTTCTTCGGCTCTAACCCTGTTTTTCTTGGTTTTCTTCCGTTCTAACTTGGCTTTTCTTGGTTTTCTTCCGCTCTTACCCTGTTTTTCTTGGTTTTCTTCTGTTCTAACCCGGCTTTTCTTGGATTTCTTCCGGTCTAACCCTGTTTTTCTTGGTTTTTTTCGGCTCTAACCCTGTTTTTCTTGGTTTTCTTCCGCTCTAACCCTGCTTTTCTTGGTTTTCTTCCAATCTAACCGTGTTTTTCTTGGTTTCCTTCCGTTCTAACCCGGCTTTTCTTGGTTTTTTTCGGCTCTAACCCTGTTTTTCTTGTTTTTTTTCGGCTCTAACCCTGTTTTTCTTAGTTTTCTTCCGCTCTAACCCTGTTTTTCTTGGTTCTCTTCGGCTCTAACTCTGTTTCTCTTGGTTTTCTTCCGCTCTAACCCGGCTTTTCTTGGTTTCTTTCGGCTCTAACCCTGCTTTTCTTGGTTTTCTTCCGCTCTAACCCTGTTTTTCTTGGTGTTTTCCGGCTCTAACCCTATTTTTCTTGGTTTTTTTCGGCTCTAACCCTGTTTTTCTTGTTTTTTTCTGTTCTAACCCTGTTTTTCTTGGTTTTCTTCCGCTCTAACCCTGCTTTTCTTTGTTTTCTTCTGATCTAACCCTGTTTTTCATGGTTTTTTTCAGCTCTAACCCTGTTTTTCTTTTTTTTTTCGGCTCTAACCCTGTTTTTCTTGGTTTTTTTCTGCTCTAACCCTGCTTTTCTTGGTTTTCTTCGGCTCTTACCCCGTTTTTCTTGATTTTCTTCCGTTCTAATCCGGCTTTTCTTGGTTTTCTTCCATTCTAACCCTGTTCTTCTTGGTTTTCTTCCGCTCTAACCCTGTTTTTCTTGGTTTTCTTCCGTTCTAACTTGGCTTTTCTTGGTTTTCTTCTGCTCTAACCCTGTTTTTCTTGGTTTTCTTCCACTCTAACTCGGCTTTTCTTGCTTTTCTATAGTCCTAACCCTGTTTTTCTTGGTTTTCTTCCGCTCTAACCCTGTTTTTCTTTGTTTTCTTTGGCTCTAACCCTGTTTTTCTTGGTTTTCTTCGGCTCTAACCCTGTTTTTCTTGGTTATCTTCCATTCTAACCCGGCTTTTCTTGTTTTTTTTCGGCTCTAACCCTGTTTTTCTTGGTTTTTTTCGGATCTAACCCTGCTTTTCTTGGTTTTCTTCCGCTCTAACCCTGCTTTCCTTGGTTTTCTCTGGATCTAGCCCTGTTTTTCTTGGTTTTCTTCCGCTCTAACCCTGTTTTTCATGGTTTATTTTGGCTCTAACCATGTTTTCCTTGGTTTTCTTCCGTTCCAATCCG
Source organism: Coturnix japonica (assembly GCF_054131305.1). Taxonomy (NCBI): domain Eukaryota; kingdom Metazoa; phylum Chordata; class Aves; order Galliformes; family Phasianidae; genus Coturnix; species Coturnix japonica. The sequence continues at coordinate 2,669,015 of NW_028188946.1, forward strand.
GCTTTTCTTGGTTTTTTTCAACTCTAACCCTGCTTTTCTTGGTTTTCTTCCGCTCTAACCCTGCTTTCCTTGGTTTTCTCCAGATCTAGCCCTGTTTTTCTTGGTTTTCTTCCGCTCTAACTCTGTTTTTCTTGGTTTTTTTCGGCTCTAACCCTGTTTTTCTTGCTTTTCTTCCGTTCTAACCCGGCTTTTCTGGGTTTTCTTCCGCTCTAACCCTGCTTTTCTTGGTTTTCTTCCGTTCTAACCCGGCTTTTCTTGGTTTTCTTCCTTTCTAATCCTGTTTTTCTTGGTTTTTTTCCGATCTAACCCTGGTTATCTTGTTTTATTTCGGCTCTAACCCTGGTTTTCTTGGTTTTTTCTGGCTCTAACCCTGTTTTTCTTGGTTTTCTTCGGCTCTAAACCTCTTTTTCTTGGTTTTCTTCGGCTCTAACCCCGTTTTTCTTGGTTTTCTTCGGCTCTAACCCAGTTTTTCTTGGTTTTCTTCCGCTCTAACCCTGTTTTTCTGGGTTTTTTTCGGCTCTAACCCTGTTTTTCTTGCTTTTCTTCCGTTCTAACCCGGCTTTTCTTGGTTTTCTTCCGCTCTAACCCTGCTTTTCTTGGTTTTCTTCCGTTCTAACCCGGCTTTTCTTGGTTTTCTTCCTTTCTAATCCTGTTTTTCTTGGTTTTTTTCCGATCTAACCCTGGTTTTCTTGTTTTATTTCGGCTCTAACCCTGGTTTTCTTGGTTTTTTTCTGGCTCTAACCCTGTTTTCCTTGGTTATCTTCTTCTCTAAACCTGTTTTTCTAGGTTTTCTTCGGCTCTAACCCCGTTTTTCTTGGTTTTCTTCGGTTCTAACCCAGTTTTTCTTGGTTTTCTTCCGTTCTACCCCGGCTTTCTTGGTTTTCTTCCGCTCTAACTCTGCTTTTCTTGGTTTTCTTCCGGTGTAACCCTGTTTTTCTTGGTTTTCTTCCGTTCTAACCCGGCTTTTCTTGGTTTACTTCCGGTCTAACCCTGTTTTTCTTGGTTTTATTCCGGTCTAACCCTGTTTTTCTTGGTTTTCTTCCGTTCTAACCCGTCTTTTCTTGGTTTTCTTCTGCTCTAACCCTGTTTTTCTTGGTTTTCTTCTGCTCTAACCCTGTTTTTCTTTGTTTTTTTCGGCTCTAACCCTGTTTTTCTTGGTTTTCTTCCGCTCTAACCCTGATTTTCTTCGTTTTTTTTCGGATCTAACCCTGCTTTTCTAGGTTTTCTTCCGGTCTAACCCTGTTTTTCTTGGTTTAATTCCGTTCTAAAACGGCTTTTCTTGTTTTTTTTCGGCTCTAACCATGTTTTTCTTGGTGTTTTTCGGCTCTAACCCTGCTTTACTTGGTTTTCTTCCGCTCTAACCCTGCTTTCCTTGGTTTTCTCCGGATCTAGCCCTGTTTTTCTTGTTTTTCTTCCGATCTAACCCTGTTTTTCTTGGTTTTTTTCGGCTCTAACCTTATTTTTCTTGGTTTTCTTCCGTTCTAATCCGGCTTTTCTTGGTATTCTTCCACTCTAACCCTGCTTTTCTTGGTTTTCTTCGGCTCTAACCCTGTTTTCTTGGTTTTCTTCCGTTCTAACTCGGCTTTTCTTGGTTTTCTTCCTTTCTAATCCTGTTTTTCTTGGTTTTTTTTTCGATCTAACCCTGGTTTTCTTGGTTTTTTTCGGCTCTAACCCTGGTTTTCTTGTTTCTTTTCGGCTCTAACCCTGTTTTTCTTGGTTTTCTTTTGCTCTAACCCTGTTTTTCTTGGTTTTCTTTTGCTCTAACCCTGTTTTTCTTGGTTTTTTTTGACTCTAACCCTGTTTTTCTTGGTTTCCTTCCGCTCTAACTCTGTTTTTCTTGGTTTTCTTCGGTTCTAACCCTGTTTTTCTTGGTTTACCTCCGTTCTAACCTGGCTTTTCTTGGTTTTTTTTGGCTCTAACCCTGTTTTTCTTGGTTTTCTTCCTGTTTAACCCGGCTTTTCTTGATTTTGTCCACTCTAACCCTGTTTTTCTTGGTTTTCTTCCATTCTAACCCGGCTTTTCTTAGTTCTTTTCGTCTCTAACCTTGTTTTTCTTGGTTTTTTTCGGCTCTAACCCTGTTTTTCTTGTTTTTTTTCGGCTCCAACCCTGTTTTTCTTGGTTTTTTTCGGCTCTAACACTGCTTTTATTGGTTTTCTTCCGCTCTAAATTTGTTTTTCTTGGTTTTTTTTCGGCTATAACCCTGTTTTTCTTGGTTTTAGTTGTTAGGGTTAGGGTTAGGGTTAGGGTTAGGGTTAGGGGTAGGATTAGGGTTAGGGTTAGGGTTAGGGTTAGGGTTAGGTTTAGGGTTAGGGTTAGGGCTAGGGTTAGGGTTAGGGTTAGGGTTAGGGTTCGGGTTAGGGTTATGGTTAGGGTTAGGGTAGGGATAGGGTTAGGGTTAGGGTTAGGGTTAGGGTTAGGGCTAGGGTTAGGTTTAGGGTTAGGGTTAGGGTTAGGGTTAGGGTTAGGGTTAGGGTTAGGGTTAGGGTTAGGGCTAGGGTTAGGGTAGGGTTAGGGTTAGGGTTAGGGTTAGGGTTAGGGTTAGGTTTAGGGTTAGGTTTAGGGTTAGGGCTAGGGTTAGGGTTAGGGTTAGGGTTAGGGTTAGGGTTAGGGCTAGAGTAGGGTTAGGGTTAGGGTTAGGGCTAGGGTTAAGGTTAGGGTTAGGGTTAGGGTTATGGTTAGGGTTAGGGTTAGGGTTAGGGTTAGGGTTAGGGTTAGGGTTAGGGCTAGGGTTAGGGTTAGGATTAGGGTTAGGGTTAGGGTAGGGTTCGGGTTAGGGTTAGAGTTAGGGTTAGGGTTAGGGTTAGGGTTAGGGTTAGGGTAGGGTTAGGGTTAGGGTTAGGGTTAGGGTTAGGGTTAGGGTTAGGGTTAGTGTTAGGGTTAGGGTTAGGGTTAGGGTTAGGTTTAGGGTTAGGGTTAGGGTTATTGTTAGGGTTAGGGTTAGGGTTAGGGTTAGGGTTTTTTTTCTTGTTTTTTTTTTTGGCTCTAACCCTGTTTTTCTTGGTTTTCTTCCGCTCTAACCCTGTTTTTGTTGGTTTTCTTAGGCTCTAACTCTGTTTCTCTTGGTTTTCTTCCGTTCTAACCCGGCTTTTCTTGGTTTTTTTCTGCTCTAACCCTGTTTTTCTTGGGTTTTTTTGGCTCTAACCCTGTTTTTCTTGGTTTTCTTCCGCTCTAACCCTGTTTTTCTTGGTTCTCTTCGGCTCTAACTCTGTTTCTCTTGGTTTTCTTCCGCTCTAACCCGGCTTTTCTTGGTTTCTTTCGGCTCTAACCCTGCTTTTCTTGGTTTTTTTCGGCTCTAACCCTGTTTTTCTTGGTTTTCTTGCGCTCTAACACTGCTTTTATTGGTTTTCTTCCGCTCTAACCCTGTTTTTCTTGGGTTTTTTTCGGCTATAACCCTGTTTTTCTTGGTTTTAGTTGTTAGGGTTAGGGTTAGGGTTAGGGGTAGGATTATGGTTAGGGTTATGGTTAGGGTTAGGGTTAGGGTTAGGGTTAGGGTTAGAGTAGGGTTAGAGTTAGGGCTAGGGTTAGGGTTAGGGTTAGGGTTAGGGTTAGGGTTCGGGTTAGGGTTATGGTTAGGGTTAGGGTAGGGTTAGGGTTAGGGTTAGGGTTAGGGTTAGGGTTAGGGTTAGGTTTAGGGTTAGGGTTAGGGCTAGGGTTAGGTTTAGGGTTAGGCTTAGGGTTAGGGTTAGGGTTAGGGTTAGGTTTATGGATAGGGTTAGGGTAGGGTTAGGGTTAGAGTTAGGGTTAGGGTTAGGGTTAGGGCTAGGGTTAGGGTAGGGTTAGGGTTAGGGTTAGGGTTAGGATTAGGGTTAGGGTTAGGTATAGGGTTAGGGTTAGGGTTAGGGCTAGGGTTAGGGTTAGGGTTAGGGTTAGGGTTAGGGTTAGGGTTAGGGTTAGGGTTAGGGCTAGAGTAGGGTTAGGGTTAGGGTTAGGGTTAGGGTTATGGTTAGGGTTAGGGTTAGGGTTAGGGTTATGGTTAGGGTTAGGGTTAGGGTTAGGGTTAGGGTTAGGGTTAGGGTTAGGGCTAGGGTTAGGGTTAGGGTTAGGGTTAGGGTTAGGGTAGGGTTAGGGTTAGGGTTAGGGTTAGGGTTAGGGTTAGGGTTAGGGTTAGGGTTAGGGTTAGGGTTAGGGTTAGGGTTAGGGTTAGGGTTAGGGTTAGGGTAGGGTTAGGGTTAGGGTTAGGGTTAGGGCTAGAGTAGGGTTAGGGTAAGGGTTAGGGTTAGGGTTAGGGTTAGGGTTAGGGTTAGGGTTAGGGTAGGGTTAGGGTTAGGGTTAGGGTTAGGGTTAGGGTTAGGGTTAAGGTTAGGTTTAGGGTTAGGGTTAGGGTTAGGGTTAGGGTTAGGGTTAGGGTTAGGGTTAGGGTTAGGGTTAGGGTTAGGGTTAGGGTTAGGGTTAGGGTTAGGGTTAGGGTTAGGGTTAGGGTTAGGGTTAGGGTTTTTTTTCTTGTTTTTTTTTTGGCTCTAACCCTGTTTTTCTTGGATTTTTTCCACTCTAACCCTGTTTTTCTTGGTTTTCTTCCGCTCTAACCCTGTTTTTGTTGGTTTTCTTCGGCTCTAACTCTGTTTCTCTAGGTTTTCTTCCGTTCTAACCCGGCTTTTCTTGGTTTTTTTCGGCTCTAACCCTGTTTTTCTTGGTTTTTTTCGGCTCTAACCCTGTTTTTCTTGGTTTTCTTCCGCTCTAACCCTGTTTTTCTTGGTTCTCTTCGGCTCTAACTCTGTTTCTCTTGGTTTTCTTCCGCTCTAACCCGGCTTTTCTTGGTTTCTTTCGGCTCTAACCCTGCTTTTCTTGGTTTTCTTCCGGTCTAACCCTGTTTTTCTTGGTTTTCTTCCATTCTAACCCAGCTTTTCTTGGTTTTTTTCGGCTCTAACCCTGTTTTTCTTGGTGTTTTCCGGCTCTAACCCTGTTTTTCTTGGTTTTTTTCGGCTCTAACCCTGTTTTTCTTGGTTTTCTTCTGTTCTAACCCTGTTTTTCTTGGTTTTCTTCCGCTCTAATCCTGCTTTTCTTTGTTTTCTTCTGATCTAACCCTGTTTTTCTTGGTTTTTTTCAGCTCTAACCCAGTTTTTCTTTGGTTTTTTCGGCTCTTACCCTGTTTTTCTTGTTTTTTTTCTGCTCTAACCCTGCTTTTCTTGGTTTTCTTCGGCTCTAACCCCGTTTTTCTTGGTTTTCTTCTGTTCTAATCCGGCTTTTCTTGGTTTTCTTCCATTCTAACCCTGTTTTTCTTGGTTTTCTTCCGGACTAACCCAGTTTTTCTTGGATTTCTTCCGTTCTAACCCGGCTTTTCTTGGTTTTCTTCTGCTCTAACCCTGTTTTTCTTGGTTTTCTTCCAATCTAACCCGGCTTTTCTTGCTTTTCTATAGTCCTAACCCTGTTTTTCTTGGTTTTCTTCCGCTCTAACCCTGTTTTTCTTTGTTTTCTTCGGCTCTAACCCTGTTTTTCTTGGTTTTCTTGGGCTCTAACCCTGTTTTTCTTGGTTTTCTCCGGTTCTAGCCCAGCTTTTCTTGTTTTTTTTCGGCTCTAACCCTGTTTTTCTTGGTTTTTTTCAGCTCTAACCCTGCTTTTCTTGGTTTTCTTCCGCTCTAACCCTGCTTTCCTTGGTTTTCTCCGGATCTAGCCCTGTTTTTCTTGGTTTTCTTCCGCTCTAACCCTGTTTTTCTTGGTTTTCTTCCGCTCTAACCCTGTTTTTGTTGGTTTTCTTCGGCTCTAACTCTGTTTCTCTTGGTTTTCTTCCGTTCTAACCCGGCTTTTCTTGGTTTTTTTCGGATCTAACCCTGTTTTTCTTGGTTTTTTTCGGCTCTAACCCTGTTTTTCTTGGTTTTCTTCCGCTCTAACCCTGTTTTTCTTGGTTCTCTTCGGCTCTAAATCTGTTTCTCTTGGTTTTCTTCCGCTCTAACCCGGCTTTTCTTGGTTTCTTTCGGCTCTAACCCTGCTTTTCTTGGTTTTCTTCCGGTCTAACCCTGTTTTTCTTGGTTTTCTTCCATTCTAACCCAGCTTTTCTTGTTTTTTTTCGGCTCTAACCCTGTTTTTCATGGTGTTTTCCGGCTCTAACCCTGTTTTTCTTGGTTTTTTTCGGCTCTAACCCTGTTTTTCTTGGTTTTCTTCTGTTCTAACCCTGTTTTTCTTGGTTTTCTTCCGCTCTAACCCTGCTTTTCTTTGTTTTCTTCTGATCTAACCCTGTTTTTCTTGTTTTTTTTCAGCTCTAACCCAGTTTTTCTTTGGTTTTTTCGGCTCTAACCCTGTTTTTCTTGGCTTTCTTCTGCTCTAACCCTGCTTTTCTTGGTTTTCTTCGGCTCTAACCCCGTTTTTCTTGGTTTTCTTCTGTTCTAATCCGGCTTTTCTTGGTTTTCTTCCATTCTAACCCTGTTTTTCTTGGTTTTCTTCCGGACTAACCCAGTTTTTCTTGGATTTCTTCCGTTCTAACCCGGCTTTTCTTGGTTTTCTTCTGCTCTAACCCTGTTTTTCTTGGTTTTCTTCCACTCTAACCCGGCTTTTCTTGCTTTTCTATAGTCCTAACCCTGTTTTTCTTGGTTTTCTTCCGCTCTAACCCTGTTTTTCTTTGTTTTCTTCGGCTCTAACCCTGTTTTTCTTGGTTTTCTTGGGCTCTAACCCTGTTTTTCTTGGTTTTCTCCGGTTCTAGCCCAGCTTTTCTTGTTTTTTTTCGGCTCTAACCCTGTTTTTCTTGGTTTTTTTCAGCTCTAACCCTGCTTTTCTTGGTTTTCTTCCGCTCTAACCCTGCTTTCCTTGGTTTTCTCCGGATCTAGCCCTGTTTTTCTTGGTTTTCTTCCGCTCTAACCCTGTTTTTCTTGGTTTATTTTCGCTCTAACCTTGTTTTTCTTGGTTTTCTTCCGTTCCAATCCGGCTTTTCTTGGTTTTTTTCAACTCTCACCTTGCTTTTCTTGGTTTTCTTCCGCTCTAACCTTGCTTTCCTTGGTTTTCTCCGGATCTAGCCCTGTTTTTCTTGGTTTTCTTCCGCTCTAACCCTGTTTTTCTTGTTTTTTTTCGGCTCTAACCCTGTTTTTCTTGCTTTTCTTCCGTTCTAACCCGTCTTTTCTGGGTTTCCTTCCGCTCTAACCCTGCTTTTCTTGGTTTTCTTCCGTTCTAACCCGGCTTTTCTTGGTTTTCTTCCTTTCTAATCCTGTTTTTCTTGGTATTTTTCGGCTCTAACCCTGTTTTTCTTGTTTTATTTCGGCTCTAACCCTGGTTTTCTTGGTTTTTTTCCGTTCTAACCCGGCTTTTCTTGGTTATCTTCGGCTCTAAACCTGTTTTTCTTGGTTTTCTTCGACTCTAACCCTGTTTTTCTTGGTTTTTTTTGGCTCTAACCCTGTTTTTCTTGGTTTTCTTCCGTTCTAACCCGGCTTTTCTTGGTTTTCTTCCGCTCTAACCCTGCTTTTCTTGGTTTTCTTCCGGTCTAACCCTGTTTTTCTTGGTTTTCTTCTGCTCTAACCCTGTTTTTCTTGGTTTTCATCGGCTCTAACCCGGCTTTTCTTGCTTTTCTATAGTCCTAACCCTGTTTTTCTTGGTTTTCTTCCGCTCTAACCCTGTTTTTCTTTGTTTTTTTCGGCTCTAACCCCGTTTTTCTTGGTTTTCTTCCGCTCTAACCCTGTTTTTCTTCGTTTTTTTTCGGATCTAACCCTGCTTTTCTTGGTTTACTTCCAGTCTAACCCTGTTTTTCTTGGTTTAATTCCGTTCTAAAACGGCTTTTCTTGGTTTTTTTCGGCTCTAACCCTGTTTTTCTTGTTTTTTTTCGGCTCTAACCCTGCCTTTCTTGGTTTTCTTCCGCTCTAACCCTGCTTTCTTGGTTTTCTTCGGATCTAGCCCTGTTTTTCTTGTTTTTCTTCCGATCTAACCCTGTTTTTCTTGGTTTTTTTTGGCTCTAACCCTTTTTTTCTTGGTTTTCTTACGTACTAATCCTGTTTTTCTTGGTTTTCTTTTGTTCTACCCTGGCTTTCTTGTTTTTTTTCGGCTCTAACCCTGTTTTTCTTGTTTTTTTCGGCTCTAACCCTCTTTTTCTTGGTTTTTTTCGGCTCTAACCCCGTTTTTCTTGGTTTTCTTCCTCTCTAACCAAGTTTTTTCATGGTTTTTTTCGGCCCTAACCCTGTTTTTCTTGGTTTTCTTCCGCTCTAACCCTGTTTTTCTTGGTTTTCTTCGGCTCTAACGCTGTTTTTCTTGGTTTTCTTCCGTTCTAACCCGGCTTTTCTTTGTTTTTTTCGGCTCTAACCCTGTTTTTCTTGTTTTTTTTCGGCTCTAACCCTGTTTTTCTTGGTTTTCTTCGGCACTAACCCTGTTTTTCTTGGTTTTCTTCCGTTCTAACCCGGCTTTTCTTATTTTTTTTCGGATCTAATTCATTTTTCTTGGTTTTTGTCTGATCTAACCCTGTTTTTCTTGGGTTTTTTCAGCTCTAACCCTGTTTTTCTTTGTTTTTTTCGGCTCTAACCCTGTTTTTCTTGGTTTTTTTCCGCTCTAACCCTGTTTTTCTTGGTTTTCTTCGGCTCTAACCCCGTTTTTCTTGGTTTTCTTCCGTTCTAATCCGACTTTTCTTGGTTTTCTTCCATTCTAACCCTGTTTTTCTTGGTTTTTTTCGGCTCTAACCCTTCTTTTCTTTGCTTTCTTCCGCTCTAACCCTGCTTTTCTTGGTTTCTTTCGGCTCTAACCCTGTTTTTCTTGGTTTTCTTCCGTTCTAACCCTGTTTTTCTTGGTTTTCTTCGGCCATAACCCTGTTTTCCTTGGTTTTCTTCGGCTCTAACCCTGTTTTTCTTGGTTTTCTTCCGTTCTAACCCTGTTTTTCTTTGTTTTCTTCCGCACTAACCCTGCTTTTCTTGGTTTTTTTCGGCTCTAACCCTGTTTTTCTTGGTTTTCTCCAGCTCTAACCCTGTTTTTCTTGGTTTTCTTCCGCTCTAACCCCGTTTTTCTTTGTTTTTTTCGGCTCTAACCCTGTTTATCTTCGTTTTATTTCGCTCTAACCCTGTTTTTCTTGGTTTTCTTCCGTTCTAACCCTGTTTTTCTTGGTTTTTTTCGGCTCTAACCCTGTTTTTCTTGGTTTTCTTCGGCTCTAACCCTGTTTTTCTTGGTTTTCTTCCGTTCTAACCCTGTTTTTCTTTGTTTTCTTCCGCTCTAACCCATTATTTTCCTGGTTTTTTTCGGCTCTAACCCTGTTTTTCTTGGTTTTCTTCGGCTCTAACCCAGCTTATCTTGGTTTTTTTCGGCTCTAGCCCTGTTTTTCTTGTTTTTTATCGGCTCTAACCGTGCTTTTCTTGGTTTTCTTCCGCTCTAACCCTGTTTTTCTTGGTTTTTTTCGGCTCTAACCCTGTTTTTCTTGGTTTTTTTCGGCTCTAACCGTGCTTTTCTTGGTTTTCTTCCGCTCTAACCCTGTTTTTCTTGTTTTTTTTCGGCTCTAACGCTTTTTTTCTTGGTTTTTTTTCGGCTCTAACCCTGCTTTTCTTGGTTTTCTTCCGCTCTAACCCTGTTTTTCATGGTTTTCTTCCGTTCTAACCCGGCTTTTCTTGGTTTTCTTCCGCTCTAACCCTGCTTTTCTTGGTTTTCTTCCGGTCTAACCCTGTTTTTCTTGGTTTTCTTCCGTTCTAACCCGGCTTTTCTTGGTTTTCTCCCTTTCTAATCCTGGTTTTCTTGGTTTTCTTCCGGTCTAACCCAGTTTTTCTTGGTTTTCTTCCGTTCTAACCCGTCTTTTCTTGGTTTTCTTCTGCTCTAACCCTGTTTTTCTTGGTTTTCATCGGCTCTAACCCGGCTTTTCTTGCTTTTCTATAGTCCTAACCCTGTTTTTCTTGGTTTTCTTCCGCTCTAACCCTGTTTTTCTTTGTTTTTTTCGGCTCTAACCCCGTTTTTCTTGGTTTTCTTCCGCTCTAACCCTGTTTTTCTTCGTTTTTTTCGGATCTAACCCTGCTTTTCTTGGTTTACTTCCAGTCTAACCCTGTTTTTCTTGGTTTAATTCCGTTCTAAAACGGCTTTTCTTGGTTTTTTTCGGCTCTAACCCTGTTTTTCTTGTTTTTTTTCGGCTCTAACCCTGCCTTTCTTGGTTTTCGTCCGCTCTTACCCTGCTTTCTTGGTTTTCTTCGGATCTAGCCCTGTTTTTCTTGTTTTTCTTCCGATCTAACCCTGTTTTTCTTGTTTTTTTTCGGCTCTAAACCTTTTCTTCTTGGTTTTCTTACGTACTAATCCCGTTTTTCTTGGTTTTCTTTTGTTCTACCCTGGCTTTCTTGTTTTTTTTCGGCTCTAACCCTGTTTTTCTTGGTTTTTTTCGGCTCTAACCCTCTTTTTCTTGGTTTTTTTCGGCTCTAACCCCGTTTTTCTTGGTTTTCTTCCTCTCTAACCAAGTTTTTTCATGGTTTTTTCCGGCCCTAACCCTGCTTTTCTTGGTTTTCTTCCGCTCTAACCCTGTTTTTCTTGGTTTTCTTCGGCTCTAACGCTGTTTTTCTTGGTTTTCTTCCGTTCTAACCCGGCTTTTCTTTGTTTTTTTCGGCTCTAACCCTGTTTTTCTTGTTTTTTTTCGGCTCTAACCCTGTTTTTCTTGGTTTTCTTCGGCACTAACCCTGTTTTTCTTGGTTTTCTTCCGTTCTAACCCGGCTTTTCTTATTTTTTTTCGGATCTAATTCTTTTTTTCTTGGTTTTCTTTTGTTCTAACCCTGTTTTTCTTGTTTTTTTTCGGCTCTAACCCGGCTTTTCTTGGTTTTCTTCTGCTCTAACCCTGTTTATCTTGGTTTTCTTCCGCTCTAACCCTGTTTTTCTTGGTTTTCTTCTGCTCTAACCCTGTTTTTCTTGGTTTTTTTCGGCTCTAACCCTGTTTTTCTTGGTTTAACCCGGATCTAACCCTGTTTTTCTTGTTTTTTTTCGGCTCTAACCCTTCTTTTCTTTGCTTTCTTCCGCTCTAACCCTGCTTTTCTTGGTTTCTTTCGGCTCTAACCCTGTTTTTCTTGGTTTTCTTCCGTTCTAACCCTGTTTTTCTTGGTTTTCTTCGGCTCTAACCCTGTTTTCCTTGGTTTTCTTCGGCTCTAACCCTGTTTTTCTTGGTTTTCTTCCGTTCTAACCCTGTTTTTCTTTGTTTTCTTCCGCACTAACCCTGCTTTTCTTGGTTTTTTTCGGCTCTAACCCTGTTTTTCTTGGTTTTCTCCAGCTCTAACCCTGTTTTTCTTGGTTTTCTTCCGCTCTAACCCCGTTTTTCTTTATTTTTTTCGGCTCTAACCCTGTATATCTTCGTTTTATTTCGCTCTAACCCTGTTTTTCTTGGTTTTCTTCCGTTCTAACCCTGTTTTTCTTGGTTTTCTTCGGCTCTAACCCTGTTTTTCTTGGTTTTCTTCCGTTCTAACCCTGTTTTTCTTTGTTTTCTTCCGCTCTAACCCATTATTTTCTTGGTTTTTTTCGGCTCTAACCCTGTTTTTCTTGGTTTTCTTCGGTTCTAACCCAGCTTATTTTGGTTTTTTTCGGCTCTAACCCTGTTTTTCTTGTTTTTTATCGGCTCTAACCGTGCTTTTCTTGGTTTTCTTCCGCTCTAACCCTGTTTTTCTTGGTTTTTTTCGGCTCTAACCCTGTTTTTCTTGGTTTTTTTCGGCTCTAACCGTGCTTTTCTTGGTTTTCTTCCGCTCTAACCCTGTTTTTCTTGGTTTTTTTCGGCTCTAACGCTTTTTTTCTTGGTTTTTTTTCGGCTCTAACCCTGCTTTTCTTGGTTTTCTTCCGATCTAACCCTGTTTTTCTTGGTTTTATTCGGCTCTAACCCGGTTTTTCTTGGTTTTCTTCCGTTCTAACCCGGCTTTTCTTGGTTTTTTTCAGCTCTAACCCTGTTTATCTTGGTTTTATTCCGCTCTAACCCTGTTTTTCTTGGTTTTTTTCGGCTCTAACCCTTTTTTTCTTGGTTTTCTTACGTACTAATCCTGTTTTTCTTGGTTTTCTTCCGCTCTAACCCTGTTTTTCTTGGTTTTTTTCGGCTCTAACCCTCTTTTTCTTGGTTTTTTTCGGCTCTAACCCCGTTTTTCTTGGTTTTCTTCCTCTCTAACCAAGTTTTTTCATGGTTTTTTTCGGCTCTAACCCTGTTTTTCTTTGTTTTCTTCCGCTCTAACACTGTTTTTCTTGGTTTTCTTCCGCTCTAACGCTGTTTTTCTTGGTTTTCTTCCGTTCTAATCCGGCTTTTCTTGGTTTTCTTCCGCTCTAACCCTGTTTTTCTTGTTTTTTTTCGGCTCTAACCCTGTTTTTCTTGGTTTTCTTCGGCTCTAACCCTGTTTTTCTTGGTTTTCTTCCGTTCTAACCCGGCTTTTCTTGGTTTTTTTCGGCTCTAATTCTGTTATTCTAGGTTTTATTTTGTTCTAACCCTGTTTTTCTTAATTTTTTTCGGCTCTAACCCGGCTTTTCCTGGTTTTCTTCTGCTCTAACCCTGTTTATCTTGGTTTTCTTCCGCTCTAACCCTGTTTTTCTTGGTTTTCTTCTGCTCTAACCCTGTTTTTCTTGGTTTTTTTCGGCTCTAACCCTGTTTTTCTTGGTTTATTCCGGCTCTAACCCTGTTTTTCTTGGTTTTTTTCGGCTCTAACCCTTCTTTTCTTTGCTTTCTTCCGCTCTAACCCTGCTTTTCTTGGTTTCTTTCGGCTCTAACCCTGTTTTTCTTGGTTTTCTTCCGTTCTAACCCTGTTTTTCTTGGTTTTCTTCCGTTCTAACCCTGTTTTTGTTGGTTTTCTTCGGCTCTAACCCTGTTTTTCTTGGTTTTCTTCTGCTCTAACCCTGTTTTTCTTGGTTTTCTTCCGCTCTAACCCATTATTTTCTTGGTTTTTTTCGGCTCTAACCCTGTTTTTCTTGGTTTTCTTCCGCTCTAACCCAGCTTTTCTTGGTTTTTTTCGGCTCTAACCCTGTTTTTCTTGTTTTGTTTCGGCTCTAACCCTGCTTTTCTTGGTTTTCTTCCGCTCTAACCCTGTTTTTCTTGGTTTTTACCGTCTCTAACCCTGTTTTTCTTGTTTTTTTTCAGCTCTAACCCGGCTTTTCTTGGTTTTCTTCTGCTCTAACCCTGTTTATCTTGGTTTTCTTCCGCTCTAACCCTGTTTTTCTTGGTTTTCTTCTGCTCTAACCCTGTTTTTCTTGGTTTATTCCGGCTCTAACCCTGTTTTTCTTGGTTTTTTTCGGCTCTAACCCTTCTTTTCTTTGTTTTCTTCCGCTCTAACCCTGTTTTTCTTAGTTTTTTTCGGCTGTAACCCTGTTTTTCTTAATTTTCTTCCGCTCTAACATTGCTTTTCTTGGTTTTCTTCGGCTCTAACCACTTTTTCTTGGTTTTCTTCCTTTCTAAAACGGCTTTTCTTGGTTTTCTTCAGCTCTAACCCTGTTTTTCTTGGTTTTCTTCCGTTCTAACCCGGTTTTTCTTGTTTTTTTTTGGCTCTAACCCTGTTTTTCTTGTTTTTTTTCGGCTCTAACCCTGTTTTTCTTGGGTTTCTTCGGATCTAACCCTGTTTTTCTTGGTTTACTTCCGCTCTAACCCGGTTTTTCTTGTTTTTTTTCGGCTCTAACCCTGTTTTTCTTGGTTTTCTTCCGCTCTAACCCTGTTTTTCTTGGTTTTCTCCGACTCTAACCCTGTTTTTCTTGGTTTTCTTCTGTTCTAACCCGGCTTTTCTTGTTTTTTTTCGGCTCTAACCCTGTTTTTCTTGGTATTCTTCCGTTCTAACCCGGCTTTTCTTGGTTTTCTTCTGCTCTAACCCTGTTTTTCTTGTTTTTTTTCGGCTCTAACCCTGCTTTTCTTGGTTTTCTTCCGTTCTAACCCTGTTTATCTTGGTTTTATTCCGCTCTAACCCTGTTTTTCTTGGTTTTTTTCGGCTCTAACCCATTTTGTCTTTGTTTTCTTACGTACGAATCCTGTTTTTCTTGGTTTTCTTTCGCTCTAACCCTGATTTTCTTGTTTTTCTTCAGCTCTAACCCTGTTTTTCTTGGTTTTTTTCGGCTCTAACCGTGTTTTTCTTGGGTTTCTTCCGCTCTAACCCTGTTTTTCTTGGTTTTCTTCCGCTCTAACCCTGTTTTTCTTGTTTTTATTTCGGCTATAACCTTGTTTTACTTGGTTTTAGTGTTTAGGGTTAGGTTAGGGTTAGGGTAAGGGTTAGGGCTAGGGTTCGGGTTAGGGTTCGGGTTAGGGTTAGGGTTAGGGTTAGGGTTAGGGTTAGGGATAGGGTAGGGTTAGGGTTAGGGTTAGGGTTAGGGTTAGGGTTAGGGTTAGGGTTAGGGTTAGGTTTAGGGTTAGGGTTAGGGTTAGGGTTAGGGTTAGGGTAGGGTTAGGGTTAGGGTTAGGGTTAGGGCTAGAGTAGGGTTAGGGTTAGGGCTAGGGTTAGGGTTAGGGTTAGGGTTAGGGTTAGGGTTAGGGTTAGGGTTAGGGTTAGGGTTAGGGTTAGGGTTAGGGTAGGGTTAGGTTTAGGGTTAGGGTTAGGGTTAGGGTTAGGGTTTGGGTTAGGGTTAGGGTTAGGGTTAGGGTTTGGGTTAGGGTTAGGGTTAGCGTTAGGGTTAGGGTTAGGGTTAGGGTTAGGGTTAGTGTTAGGGTTAGGGTTAGGGTTAGGGTTAGGGTTAGGGTTAGGGTTATTTTTCTTGGTTTTTTTTGGCTCTAACCCTGTTTTTCTTGGATTTCTTCCCCTCTAACCCTGTTTTTCTTGGTTTTCTTCCGCTCTATCCCGGCTTTTCTTGGTTTTTTTCGGCTTTAACCCTGTTTTTCTTGTTTTTTTCGGCTCTAACCCTGCTTTTCTTGGTTTTCTTCCGCTCTAACCCTGTTTTTCTTGCTTTTCTTCCGTTCTAACCCTGTTTTTGTTGGTTTTCTTCGGCTCTAACCCTGTTTTTCTTGGTTTACTTCCGTTCTAACCCGGGTTTTCTTGGTTTTTTTTGGCTCTAACCCTGTTTTTCTTGGTTTTCTTCCGTTCTAACCTGGCTTTTCTTGGTTTTTTTCGGCTCTAATTCTGTTTTTCTTCGTTTTATTCCGTTCTAACGCGGCTTTTCTTGGTTTTCTTCTGCTCTAACCCTGTTTTTCTTGGTTTTCTTCCGTTGTAACCCGGCTTTTCTTGATTTTCTTCCTCTCTAACTCTGTTTTTCTTGGTTTTCTTTCGTTCTAACCCGGCTTTTCTTAGTTGTTTTCGTCTCTAACCTTGTTTTTCTTGGTTTTCTTCTGCTCTAACCCTGTTTTTCTTGGTTTTTTTTGGCTCTAAAACTGTTTTTCTTAATTTTCTTCCACTCTAACCCTGCTTTTATTGGTTTTCTTCCGCTCTAACCCTGTTTTTGTTGGTTTTCTTCCGTTCTAAGACGGCTTTTCTTGGTTTTCTTCTGTTCTAACCCTGTTTTTCTTGGTTTTCTTCCGTTCTAACCCAGCTTTTCTTAGTTGTTTTCGTCTCTAACCTTGTTTTTCTTGGTTTTTTTCGGCTCTAACCCTGTTTTTCTTGGTTTTCTTTTGTTCTAACCCTGCTTTTCTTGGTTTTCTTCCGCTCTAACCCTGTGTTTGTTGGTTTTCATCCGTTCTAACCCGGCTTTTCTTGGTTTTCTTCCGTTCTAACCCTGTTTTTCTTGTTTTTTTTCGGCTCTAACCCTGTTTTTCTTGGTTTTTTTTTGGCTCTAACCCTGTTTTCCTTAGTTTTCTTCCGCTCTAACCCAGCTTTTCTTGGTTTTTTTCGGCTCTAACCCTTTTTTTCTTGTTTTTTTTCGTCTCTAACCCTGCTTTTCTTGGTTTTTATCCGCTCTAACCCAGCTTTTCTTGGTTTTTTTCGGCTCTAACCCTTTTTTTCTTGTTTTTTTTCGGCTCTAACCCTGCTTTTCTTGGTTTTTATCCGCTCTAACCTAGCTTTTCTTGGTTTTTTTCGGCTCTAACCCTGTTTTTCTTGGATTTTTTCGGCTCTAACCCCGTTTTTCTTGGTTTTCTTCCTCTCTAACTAAGTTTTTTCATGGTTTTCTTCAGCTCTAACCCGGCTTTTCTTGAATTTCTTCCACTCTAACACTGTTTTTCTTGGTTTTCTTCCGCTCTAACCCTGTTTTTCTTGGTTTTCTTCCGTTCTAACCCGGCTTTTCTTTGTTTTTTTCGGCTCTAACCCTGTTTTTCTTGGTTTTTTTCGGCTCTAACCCTGTTTTTCTTGGTTTTCTTTTGTTCTAACCCTGTTTTTCTTGTTTTTTTTCAGCTCTAACCCGGCTTTTCTTGGTTTTCTTCTGCTCTAACCCTGTTTATCTTGGTTTTCTTCGGCTCTAACCCGGCTTTTCTTGGTATTCTTCTGCTCTAACCCTGTTTTTCGTGGTTTTTTTAGGCTCTAACCCTGTTTTTCTTGGTTTCTTCCGGCCCTAACCCTGTTTTTCTTGTTTTTTTTCGGCTCTAACCCTTCTTTTCTTTGTTTTCTTCCGCTCTAACCCTGTTTTTCTTGGTTTCTTTCGGCTCTAACACTGTTTTTCTTGGTTTTCTTCCGTTCTAACCCTGTTTTTCTTGGTTTTCTTCGGCTCTAACCCTGTTTTTCTTGGTTATTTTCCGCACTAACCCTGCTTTTCTTGGTTTTCTTCGGCTCTAACCCTGTTTTTCTTGGTTTTCTCCAGCTCTAACCATGTTTTTCTTGGTTTTCTTCCGCCCTAACCCCGTTTTTCTTTGTTTTTTTCGGCTCTAACCCTGTTTATCTTGGTTTAATTCCGCTCTAACCCTGTTTTTCTTGGTTTTCTTCCGTTCTAACCCTGTTTTTCTTGGTTTTTTCGGCTCTAACCCTGTTTTTCTTGTTTTTTTTCTTCTCTAACCCTGTTTTTCTTGGTTTTCTCCGACTCTAACCCTGTTTTTCTTGGTTTCTTTCGGCTCTAACCCTGTTTTTCTTGGTTTTCTTCCGTTCTAACCCGGCTTTTCTTGATTTTCTTCCGCTCTAACCCTGTTTTTCTTGGTTTTCTTCCGTTCTAACCCGGCTTTTCATAGTTCTTTTCGTCTCTAGCCTTGTTTTTCTTCGTTTTTTTCGGATCTAACCCTGTTTTTCTTGTTTTTTTTCGGCTCTAACCCTGTTTTTCTTGCTTTTCTTCCGCTCTAACCCTACTTTTATTGGTTTTCTTCCGCTCTAACCCTGTTTTTCTTGGTTTTCTCCGGCTCTAAACCTGCTTTTCTTGATTTTTTTCGGCTCTAACCCTGCTTTTCTTGGTTTTCTTCCGCTCTAACCCTGTTTTTCTTGTTTTTTTTTCGGCTATAACCTTGTTTTTCTTGGTTTTAGTGGTTAGGGTTAGGGTTAGGGTTTGGGTTAGGGTTAGGGTTAGGGTTAGGGTTAGGGTTAGGGTTTTTTTTCTTGGTTTTTTTTGGCTCTAACCCGGTTTTTCTTGGATTTCTTCCCCTCTAACCCTGTTTTTCTTGGTTTTCTTCCGCTCTAACCCGGCTTTTCTTGGTTTTTTTCGGCTCTAACCCTGTTTTTCTTGGTTTTTTTTGGCTCTAACCCTGTTTTTCTTGGTTTTCTTCCGCTCTAACCCTGTTTTTCTTGGTTTCTTTCCGTTCTAACCCTGTTTTTCTTAGTTTTCTTCGGCTGAAACCCCGTTTTTCTTGGTTTACTTCCGTTCTAACCCGGGTTTTCTTGTTTTTTTTGGCTCTAACCCTGTTTTTCTTGGTTTTCTTCCGTTCTAACCCGGCTTTTCTTGGTTTTTTTCGGCTCTAATACTGTTTTTCTTTGTTTTCTTCCGTTCTAACCCGGCTTTTCTTGGTTTTCTTCTGCTCTAACCCTGTTTTTCTTGGTTTTCTTCCGTTCTAACCCGGCTTTTCTTGATTTTCTTCCTCTCTATCCCTGTTTTTCTTGGTTTTCTTTCGTTCTAACCCGGCTTTTCTTAGTTGTTTTCGTCTCTAACCTTGTTTTTCTTGTTTTTTTTCGGCTCTAACCCTGTTTTTCTTGGTTTTTTTCGGCTCTAACCCTGTTTTTCTTGGTTTTCTTCCGCTCTAACCCTGCTTTTATTGGTTTTCTTCCGCTCTAACCCTGTTTTTGTTGGTTTTCTTCCGTTCTAACCCGGCTTTTCTTGGTTTTCTTCTGCTCTAACCCTGTTTTTCTCGGTTTTCTTCCGTTCTAACCCGGCTTTTCATAGTTCTTTTCGTCTCTAGCCTTGTTTTTCTTGGTTTTTTTCGGATCTAACCCTGTTTTTCTTGGTTTTTTTCGTCTCTAACCCAGTTTTTCTTGCTTTTCTTCCGCTCTAACCCTACTTTTATTGGTTTTCTTCCGCTCTAACCCTGTTTTTCTTGGTTTTTTTCGTCTCTAAACCTGCTTTTCTTGATTTTTTTCGGCTCTAACCCTGTTTTTCTTGGTTTTCTTCCGCTCTAACCCGGCTTTTCTTGGTTTTTTTCGGCTCTAACCCTGTTTTTCTTGGGTTTTTTTGGCTCTAACCCTGTTTTTCTTGGTTTTCTTCCGCTCTAACCCTGTTTTTCTTGGTTTCCTTCCGTTCTAACCCTATTTTTCTTGGTTTTCTTCGGCTCTAACCCCGTTTTTCTTGGTTTACTTCCGTTCTAACCCGGGTTTTCTTGTTTTTTTTTGGCTCTAACCCTGTTTTTCTTGGTTTTCTTCCGTTCTAACCCGGCTTTTCTTGGTTTTTTTCGGCTCTAATACTGTTTTTCTTGGTTTTCTTCCGTTCTAACCCGGCTTTTCTTGGTTTTCTTCTGCTCTAACCCTGTTTTTCTTGGTTTTCTTCCGTTCTAACCCGGCTTTTCTTGATTTTCTTCCTCTCTATCCCTGTTTTTCTTGGTTTTCTCTCGTTCTAACCCGGCTTTTCTTAGTTGTTTTCGTCTCTAACCTTGTTTTTCTTGGTTTTTTTCGGCTCTAACCCTGTTTTTCTTGGTTTTTTTCGGCTCTAACCCTGTTTTTCTTGGTTTTTTTCGGCTCTAACCGTGCTTTTCTTGGTTTTCTTCCGCTCTAACCCTGTTTTTCTTGGTTTTTTTCGGCTCTAACGCTTTTTTTCTTGGTTTTTTTTCGGCTCTAACCCTGCTTTTCTTGGTTTTCTTCCGATCTAACCCTGTTTTTCTTGGTTTTATTCGGCTCTAACCCGGTTTTTCTTGGTTTTCTTCCGTTCTAACCCGGCTTTTCTTGGTTTTTTTCAGCTCTAACCCTGTTTATCTTGGTTTTATTCCGCTCTAACCCTGTTTTTCTTGGTTTTTTTCGGCTCTAACCCTTTTTTTCTTGGTTTTCTTACGTACTAATCCTGTTTTTCTTGGTTTTCTTCCGCTCTAACCCTGTTTTTCTTGGTTTTTTTCGGCTCTAACCCTCTTTTTCTTGGTTTTTTTCGGCTCTAACCCCGTTTTTCTTGGTTTTCTTCCTCTCTAACCAAGTTTTTTCATGGTTTTTTTCGGCTCTAACCCTGTTTTTCTTTGTTTTCTTCCGCTCTAACACTGTTTTTCTTGGTTTTCTTCCGCTCTAACGCTGTTTTTCTTGGTTTTCTTCCGTTCTAATCCGGCTTTTCTTGGTTTTCTTCCGCTCTAACCCTGTTTTTCTTGTTTTTTTTCGGCTCTAACCCTGTTTTTCTTGGTTTTCTTCGGCTCTAACCCTGTTTTTCTTGGTTTTCTTCCGTTCTAACCCGGCTTTTCTTGGTTTTTTTCGGCTCTAATTCTGTTATTCTAGGTTTTCTTTTGTTCTAACCCTGTTTTTCTTAATTTTTTTCGGCTCTAACCCGGCTTTTCCTGGTTTTCTTCTGCTCTAACCCTGTTTATCTTGGTTTTCTTCCGCTCTAACCCTGTTTTTCTTGGTTTTCTTCTGCTCTAACCCTGTTTTTCTTGGTTTTTTTCGGCTCTAACCCTGTTTTTCTTGGTTTATTCCGGCTCTAACCCTGTTTTTCTTGGTTTTTTTCGGCTCTAACCCTTCTTTTCTTTGCTTTCTTCCGCTCTAACCCTGCTTTTCTTGGTTTCTTTCGGCTCTAACCCTGTTTTTCTTGGTTTTCTTCCGTTCTAACCCTGTTTTTCTTGGTTTTCTTCCGTTCTAACCCTGTTTTTGTTGGTTTTCTTCGGCTCTAACCCTGTTTTTCTTGGTTTTCTTCTGCTCTAACCCTGTTTTTCTTGGTTTTCTTCCGCTCTAACCCATTATTTTCTTGGTTTTTTTCGGCTCTAACCCTGTTTTTCTTGGTTTTCTTCCGCTCTAACCCAGCTTTTCTTGGTTTTTTTCGGCTCTAACCCTGTTTTTCTTGTTTTGTTTCGGCTCTAACCCTGTTTTTCTTGGTTTTCTTCCGCTCTAACCCTGTTTTTCTTGGTTTTTACCGTCTCTAACCCTGTTTTTCTTGTTTTTTTTCAGCTCTAACCCGGCTTTTCTTGGTTTTCTTCTGCTCTAACCCTGTTTATCTTGGTTTTCTTCCGCTCTAACCCTGTTTTTCTTGGTTTTCTTCTGCTCTAACCCTGTTTTTCTTGGTTTATTCCGGCTCTAACCCTGTTTTTCTTGGTTTTTTT
Organism: Coturnix japonica; assembly: GCF_054131305.1. Taxonomy (NCBI): domain Eukaryota; kingdom Metazoa; phylum Chordata; class Aves; order Galliformes; family Phasianidae; genus Coturnix; species Coturnix japonica. Next base: position 2,689,359 of record NW_028188946.1, read on the forward strand.
CGGCTCTAACCCTTCTTTTCTTTGTTTTCTTCCGCTCTAACCCTGTTTTTCTTAGTTTTTTTCGGCTGTAACCCTGTTTTTCTTAATTTTCTTCCGCTCTAACATTGCTTTTCTTGGTTTTCTTCGGCTCTAACCACTTTTTCTTGGTTTTCTTCCTTTCTAAAACGGCTTTTCTTGGTTTTCTTCAGCTCTAACCCTGTTTTTCTTGGTTTTCTTCCGTTCTAACCCGGTTTTTCTTGTTTTTTTTCGGCTCTAACCCTGTTTTTCTTGTTTTTTTTCGGCTCTAACCCTGTTTTTCTTGGGTTTCTTCGGATCTAACCCTGTTTTTCTTGGTTTACTTCCGCTCTAACCCGGTTTTTCTTGGTTTTTTTCGGCTCTAACCCTGTTTTTCTTGGTTTTCTTCCGCTCTAACCCTGTTTTTCTTGGTTTTCTCCGACTCTAACCCTGTTTTTCTTGGTTTTCTTCTGTTCTAACCCGGCTTTTCTTGTTTTTTTTCGGCTCTAACCCTGTTTTTCTTGGTATTCTTCCGTTCTAACCCGGCTTTTCTTGGTTTTCTTCTGCTCTAACCCTGTTTTTCTTGTTTTTTTTCGGCTCTAACCCTGCTTTTCTTGGTTTTCTTCCGTTCTAACCCTGTTTATCTTGGTTTTATTCCGCTCTAACCCTGTTTTTCTTGGTTTTTTTCGGCTCTAACCCATTTTGTCTTTGTTTTCTTACGTACGAATCCTGTTTTTCTTGGTTTTCTTTCGCTCTAACCCTGATTTTCTTGTTTTTCTTCAGCTCTAACCCTGTTTTTCTTGGTTTTTTTCGGCTCTAACCGTGTTTTTCTTGGGTTTCTTCCGCTCTAACCCTGTTTTTCTTGGTTTTCTTCCGCTCTAACCCTGTTTTTCTTGTTTTTATTTCGGCTATAACCTTGTTTTACTTGGTTTTAGTGTTTAGGGTTAGGTTAGGGTTAGGGTAAGGGTTAGGGCTAGGGTTCGGGTTAGGGTTCGGGTTAGGGTTAGGGTTAGGGTTAGGGTTAGGGATAGGGTAGGGTTAGGGTTAGGGTTAGGGTTAGGGTTAGGGTTAGGGTTAGGGTTAGGTTTAGGGTTAGGGTTAGGGTTAGGGTTAGGGTTAGGGTAGGGTTAGGGTTAGGGTTAGGGTTAGGGCTAGAGTAGGGTTAGGGTTAGGGCTAGGGTTAGGGTTAGGGTTAGGGTTAGGGTTAGGGTTAGGGTTAGGGTTAGGGTAAGGGTTAGGGTTAGGGTTAGGGTTAGGGTAGGGTTAGGTTTAGGGTTAGGGTTAGGGTTATGGTTAGGGTTTGGGTTAGGGTTAGGGTTAGGGTTAGGGTTTGGGTTAGGGTTAGGGTTAGCGTTAGGGTTAGGGTTAGGGTTAGGGTTAGGGTTAGTGTTAGGGTTAGGGTTAGGGTTAGGGTTAGGGTTAGGGTTAGGGTTAGGGTTATTTTTCTTGGTTTTTTTTGGCTCTAACCCTGTTTTTCTTGGATTTCTTCCCCTCTAACCCTGTTTTTCTTGGTTTTCTTCCGCTCTATCCCGGCTTTTCTTGGTTTTTTTCGGCTTTAACCCTGTTTTTCTTGTTTTTTTCGGCTCTAACCCTGCTTTTCTTGGTTTTCTTCCGCTCTAACCCTGTTTTTCTTGCTTTTCTTCCGTTCTAACCCTGTTTTTGTTGGTTTTCTTCGGCTCTAACCCTGTTTTTCTTGGTTTACTTCCGTTCTAACCCGGGTTTTCTTGGTTTTTTTTGGCTCTAACCCTGTTTTTCTTGGTTTTCTTCCGTTCTAACCTGGCTTTTCTTGGTTTTTTTCGGCTCTAATTCTGTTTTTCTTCGTTTTATTCCGTTCTAACGCGGCTTTTCTTGGTTTTCTTCTGCTCTAACCCTGTTTTTCTTGGTTTTCTTCCGTTGTAACCCGGCTTTTCTTGATTTTCTTCCTCTCTAACTCTGTTTTTCTTGGTTTTCTTTCGTTCTAACCCGGCTTTTCTTAGTTGTTTTCGTCTCTAACCTTGTTTTTCTTGGTTTTCTTCTGCTCTAACCCTGTTTTTCTTGGTTTTTTTTGGCTCTAAAACTGTTTTTCTTAATTTTCTTCCACTCTAACCCTGCTTTTATTGGTTTTCTTCCGCTCTAACCCTGTTTTTGTTGGTTTTCTTCCGTTCTAAGACGGCTTTTCTTGGTTTTCTTCTGTTCTAACCCTGTTTTTCTTGGTTTTCTTCCGTTCTAACCCAGCTTTTCTTAGTTGTTTTCGTCTCTAACCTTGTTTTTCTTGGTTTTTTTCGGCTCTAACCCTGTTTTTCTTGGTTTTCTTTTGTTCTAACCCTGCTTTTCTTGGTTTTCTTCCGCTCTAACCCTGTGTTTGTTGGTTTTCATCCGTTCTAACCCGGCTTTTCTTGGTTTTCTTCCGTTCTAACCCTGTTTTTCTTGTTTTTTTTCGGCTCTAACCCTGTTTTTCTTGGTTTTTTTTTGGCTCTAACCCTGTTTTCCTTAGTTTTCTTCCGCTCTAACCCAGCTTTTCTTGGTTTTTTTCGGCTCTAACCCTTTTTTTCTTGTTTTTTTTCGGCTCTAACCCTGCTTTTCTTGGTTTTTATCCGCTCTAACCCAGCTTTTCTTGGTTTTTTTCGGCTCTAACCCTTTTTTTCTTGTTTTTTTTCGGCTCTAACCCTGCTTTTCTTGGTTTTTATCCGCTCTAACCTAGCTTTTCTTGGTTTTTTTCGGCTCTAACCCTGTTTTTCTTGGATTTTTTCGGCTCTAACCCCGTTTTTCTTGGTTTTCTTCCTCTCTAACTAAGTTTTTTCATGGTTTTTTTCAGCTCTAACCCGGCTTTTCTTGAATTTCTTCCACTCTAACACTGTTTTTCTTGGTTTTCTTCCGCTCTAACCCTGTTTTTCTTGGTTTTCTTCCGTTCTAACCCGGCTTTTCTTTGTTTTTTTCGGCTCTAACCCTGTTTTTCTTGGTTTTTTTCGGCTCTAACCCTGTTTTTCTTGGTTTTCTTTTGTTCTAACCCTGTTTTTCTTGTTTTTTTTCAGCTCTAACCCGGCTTTTCTTGGTTTTCTTCTGCTCTAACCCTGTTTATCTTGGTTTTCTTCGGCTCTAACCCGGCTTTTCTTGGTATTCTTCTGCTCTAACCCTGTTTTTCGTGGTTTTTTTAGGCTCTAACCCTGTTTTTCTTGGTTTCTTCCGGCCCTAACCCTGTTTTTCTTGTTTTTTTTCGGCTCTAACCCTTCTTTTCTTTGTTTTCTTCCGCTCTAACCCTGTTTTTCTTGGTTTCTTTCGGCTCTAACACTGTTTTTCTTGGTTTTCTTCCGTTCTAACCCTGTTTTTCTTGGTTTTCTTCGGCTCTAACCCTGTTTTTCTTGGTTATTTTCCGCACTAACCCTGCTTTTCTTGGTTTTCTTCGGCTCTAACCCTGTTTTTCTTGGTTTTCTCCAGCTCTAACCATGTTTTTCTTGGTTTTCTTCCGCCCTAACCCCGTTTTTCTTTGTTTTTTTCGGCTCTAACCCTGTTTATCTTGGTTTAATTCCGCTCTAACCCTGTTTTTCTTGGTTTTCTTCCGTTCTAACCCTGTTTTTCTTGGTTTTTTCGGCTCTAACCCTGTTTTTCTTGTTTTTTTTCTTCTCTAACCCTGTTTTTCTTGGTTTTCTCCGACTCTAACCCTGTTTTTCTTGGTTTCTTTCGGCTCTAACCCTGTTTTTCTTGGTTTTCTTCCGTTCTAACCCGGCTTTTCTTGATTTTCTTCCGCTCTAACCCTGTTTTTCTTGGTTTTCTTCCGTTCTAACCCGGCTTTTCATAGTTCTTTTCGTCTCTAGCCTTGTTTTTCTTCGTTTTTTTCGGATCTAACCCTGTTTTTCTTGTTTTTTTTCGGCTCTAACCCTGTTTTTCTTGCTTTTCTTCCGCTCTAACCCTACTTTTATTGGTTTTCTTCCGCTCTAACCCTGTTTTTCTTGGTTTTCTCCGGCTCTAAACCTGCTTTTCTTGATTTTTTTCGGCTCTAACCCTGCTTTTCTTGGTTTTCTTCCGCTCTAACCCTGTTTTTCTTGTTTTTTTTTCGGCTATAACCTTGTTTTTCTTGGTTTTAGTGGTTAGGGTTAGGGTTAGGGTTTGGGTTAGGGTTAGGGTTAGGGTTAGGGTTAGGGTTAGGGTTTTTTTTCTTGGTTTTTTTTGGCTCTAACCCGGTTTTTCTTGGATTTCTTCCCCTCTAACCCTGTTTTTCTTGGTTTTCTTCCGCTCTAACCCGGCTTTTCTTGGTTTTTTTCGGCTCTAACCCTGTTTTTCTTGGTTTTTTTTGGCTCTAACCCTGTTTTTCTTGGTTTTCTTCCGCTCTAACCCTGTTTTTCTTGGTTTCTTTCCGTTCTAACCCTGTTTTTCTTAGTTTTCTTCGGCTGAAACCCCGTTTTTCTTGGTTTACTTCCGTTCTAACCCGGGTTTTCTTGTTTTTTTTGGCTCTAACCCTGTTTTTCTTGGTTTTCTTCCGTTCTAACCCGGCTTTTCTTGGTTTTTTTCGGCTCTAATACTGTTTTTCTTTGTTTTCTTCCGTTCTAACCCGGCTTTTCTTGGTTTTCTTCTGCTCTAACCCTGTTTTTCTTGGTTTTCTTCCGTTCTAACCCGGCTTTTCTTGATTTTCTTCCTCTCTATCCCTGTTTTTCTTGGTTTTCTTTCGTTCTAACCCGGCTTTTCTTAGTTGTTTTCGTCTCTAACCTTGTTTTTCTTGTTTTTTTTCGGCTCTAACCCTGTTTTTCTTGGTTTTTTTCGGCTCTAACCCTGTTTTTCTTGGTTTTCTTCCGCTCTAACCCTGCTTTTATTGGTTTTCTTCCGCTCTAACCCTGTTTTTGTTGGTTTTCTTCCGTTCTAACCCGGCTTTTCTTGGTTTTCTTCTGCTCTAACCCTGTTTTTCTCGGTTTTCTTCCGTTCTAACCCGGCTTTTCATAGTTCTTTTCGTCTCTAGCCTTGTTTTTCTTGGTTTTTTTCGGATCTAACCCTGTTTTTCTTGGTTTTTTTCGGCTCTAACCCAGTTTTTCTTGCTTTTCTTCCGCTCTAACCCTACTTTTATTGGTTTTCTTCCGCTCTAACCCTGTTTTTCTTGGTTTTTTTCGTCTCTAAACCTGCTTTTCTTGATTTTTTTCGGCTCTAACCCTGTTTTTCTTGGTTTTCTTCCGCTGTAACCCTGTTTTTCTTGTTTTTTTTTCGGCTATAACCTTGTTTTTCTTGGTTTTAGTGGTTAGGGTTAGGGTTAGGGTTTGGGTTAGGGTTAGGGTTAGGGTTAGGGTTAGGGTTAGGGTTTTTTTTCTTGGTTTTTTTTGGCTCTAACCCTGTTTTTCTTGGATTTCTTCCCCTCTAACCCTGTTTTTCTTGGTTTTCTTCCGCTCTAACCCGGCTTTTCTTGGTTTTTTTCGGCTCTAACCCTGTTTTTCTTGGGTTTTTTTGGCTCTAACCCTGTTTTTCTTGGTTTTCTTCCGCTCTAACCCTGTTTTTCTTGGTTTCCTTCCGTTCTAACCCTATTTTTCTTGGTTTTCTTCGGCTCTAACCCCGTTTTTCTTGGTTTACTTCCGTTCTAACCTGGGTTTTCTTGTTTTTTTTGGCTCTAACCCTGTTTTTCTTGGTTTTCTTCCGTTCTAACCCGGCTTTTCTTGGTTTTTTTCGGCTCTAATACTGTTTTTCTTGGTTTTCTTCCGTTCTAACCCGGCTTTTCTTGATTTTCTTCCGCTCTAACCCTGTTTTTCTTGGTTTTCTTCCGTTCTAACCCGGCTTTTCATAGTTCTTTTCGTCTCTAGCCTTGTTTTTCTTCGTTTTTTTCGGATCTAACCCTGTTTTTCTTGTTTTTTTTCGGCTCTAACCCTGTTTTTCTTGCTTTTCTTCCGCTCTAACCCTACTTTTATTGGTTTTCTTCCGCTCTAACCCTGTTTTTCTTGGTTTTCTCCGGCTCTAAACCTGCTTTTCTTGATTTTTTTCGGCTCTAACCCTGCTTTTCTTGGTTTTCTTCCGCTCTAACCCTGTTTTTCTTGTTTTTTTTTCGGCTATAACCTTGTTTTTCTTGGTTTTAGTGGTTAGGGTTAGGGTTAGGGTTTGGGTTAGGGTTAGGGTTAGGGTTAGGGTTAGGGTTAGGGTTTTTTTTCTTGGTTTTTTTTGGCTCTAACCCGGTTTTTCTTGGATTTCTTCCCCTCTAACCCTGTTTTTCTTGGTTTTCTTCCGCTCTAACCCGGCTTTTCTTGGTTTTTTTCGGCTCTAACCCTGTTTTTCTTGGTTTTTTTTGGCTCTAACCCTGTTTTTCTTGGTTTTCTTCCGCTCTAACCCTGTTTTTCTTGGTTTCTTTCCGTTCTAACCCTGTTTTTCTTAGTTTTCTTCGGCTGAAACCCCGTTTTTCTTGGTTTACTTCCGTTCTAACCCGGGTTTTCTTGTTTTTTTTGGCTCTAACCCTGTTTTTCTTGGTTTTCTTCCGTTCTAACCCGGCTTTTCTTGGTTTTTTTCGGCTCTAATACTGTTTTTCTTTGTTTTCTTCCGTTCTAACCCGGCTTTTCTTGGTTTTCTTCTGCTCTAACCCTGTTTTTCTTGGTTTTCTTCCGTTCTAACCCGGCTTTTCTTGATTTTCTTCCTCTCTATCCCTGTTTTTCTTGGTTTTCTTTCGTTCTAACCCGGCTTTTCTTAGTTGTTTTCGTCTCTAACCTTGTTTTTCTTGTTTTTTTTCGGCTCTAACCCTGTTTTTCTTGGTTTTTTTCGGCTCTAACCCTGTTTTTCTTGGTTTTCTTCCGCTCTAACCCTGCTTTTATTGGTTTTCTTCCGCTCTAACCCTGTTTTTGTTGGTTTTCTTCCGTTCTAACCCGGCTTTTCTTGGTTTTCTTCTGCTCTAACCCTGTTTTTCTCGGTTTTCTTCCGTTCTAACCCGGCTTTTCATAGTTCTTTTCGTCTCTAGCCTTGTTTTTCTTGGTTTTTTTCGGATCTAACCCTGTTTTTCTTGGTTTTTTTCGGCTCTAACCCAGTTTTTCTTGCTTTTCTTCCGCTCTAACCCTACTTTTATTGGTTTTCTTCCGCTCTAACCCTGTTTTTCTTGGTTTTTTTCGTCTCTAAACCTGCTTTTCTTGATTTTTTTCGGCTCTAACCCTGTTTTTCTTGGTTTTCTTCCGCTGTAACCCTGTTTTTCTTGTTTTTTTTTCGGCTATAACCTTGTTTTTCTTGGTTTTAGTGGTTAGGGTTAGGGTTAGGGTTTGGGTTAGGGTTAGGGTTAGGGTTAGGGTTAGGGTTAGGGTTTTTTTTCTTGGTTTTTTTTGGCTCTAACCCTGTTTTTCTTGGATTTCTTCCCCTCTAACCCTGTTTTTCTTGGTTTTCTTCCGCTCTAACCCGGCTTTTCTTGGTTTTTTTCGGCTCTAACCCTGTTTTTCTTGGGTTTTTTTGGCTCTAACCCTGTTTTTCTTGGTTTTCTTCCGCTCTAACCCTGTTTTTCTTGGTTTCCTTCCGTTCTAACCCTATTTTTCTTGGTTTTCTTCGGCTCTAACCCCGTTTTTCTTGGTTTACTTCCGTTCTAACCTGGGTTTTCTTGTTTTTTTTGGCTCTAACCCTGTTTTTCTTGGTTTTCTTCCGTTCTAACCCGGCTTTTCTTGGTTTTTTTCGGCTCTAATACTGTTTTTCTTGGTTTTCTTCCGTTCTAACCCGGCTTTTCTTGGTTTTCTTCTGCTCTAACCCTGTTTTTCTTGGTTTTCTTCCGTTCTAACCCGGCTTTTCTTGATTTTCTTCCTCTCTATCCCTGTTTTTCTTGGTTTTCTCTCGTTCTAACCCGGCTTTTCTTAGTTGTTTTCGTCTCTAACCTTGTTTTTCTTGGTTTTTTTCGGCTCTAACCCTGTTTTTCTTGGTTTTTTTCGGCTCTAACCCTGTTTTTCTTGGTTTTCTTCCGCTCTAACCCTGCTTTTATTGGTTTTCTTCCGCTCTAACCCTGTTTTTGTTGGTTTTCTTCCGTTCTAACCCGGCTTTTCTTGGTTTTCTTACGTTCTAACCCTGTTTTTCTTGGTTTTTTTCGGCTCTAACACTGTTTTTCTTGGTTTTCTTCCGCTCTAACCCTGCTTTTATTGGTTTTCTTCCGCTCTAACCCTGTTTTTGTTGGTTTTCTTCCGTTCTAACCCGGCTTTTCTTGGTTTTCTTCTGCTCTAACCCTGTTTTTCTCGGTTTTCTTCCATTCTAACCCGGCTTTTCTTGATTTTCTTCCTCTCTAACCCTGTTTTTCTTGGTTTTCTTTCGTTCTAACCCGGCTTTTCTTAGTTGTTTTCGTCTCTAACCTTGTTTTTCTTGGTTTTTTTCGGCTCTAACCCTGTTTTTCTTGGTTTTTTTCGGCTCTAACCCTGTTTTTCTTGGTTTTCTTCTGCTCTAACCCTGCTTTTATTGGATTTCTTCCGCTCTAACCCTGTTTTTGTTGGTTTTCTTCCGTTCTAACCCGGCTTTTCTTGGTTTTCTTACGTTCTAACCCTGTTTTTCTTGGTTTTTTTCGGCTCTAACCCTGTTTTTCTTGGTTTTCTTCCGCTCTAACCCTGCTTTTATTGGTTTTCTTCCGCTCTAACCCTGTTTTTGTTGGTTTTCTTCCGTTCTAACCCGGCTTTTCTTGGTTTTCTTCTGCTCTAACCCTGTTTTTCTCGGTTTTCTTCCGTTCTAACCCGGCTTTTCTTGATTTTCTTCCTCTCTAACCCTGTTTTTCTTGGTTTTCTTTCGTTCTAACCCGGCTTTTCTTAGTTGTTTTCGTCTCTAACCTTGTTTTTCTTGGTTTTTTTCGGCTCTAACCCTGTTTTTCTTGGTTTTTTTCAGCTCTAACCCTGTTTTTCTTGGTTTTCTTCCGCTCTAACCCTGCTTTTATTGGTTTTCTTCCGCTCTAACCCTGTTTTTCTTGGTTTCTTTCGGCTATAACACTGTTTTTCTTGGTTTTCTTCCGTTCTAACCCGGCTTTTCTTGATTTTCTTCCGCTCTAACCCTGTTTTTCTTGGTTTTCTTCTGTTCTAACCCGGCTTTTCATAGTTCTTTTCGTCTCTAGCCTTGTTTTTCTTCGTTTTTTTCGGATCTAACCCTGTTTTTCTTGGTTTTTTTCGGCTCTAACCCTGTTTTTCTTTCTTTTCTTCCGCTCTAACCCTACTTTTATTGGTTTTCTTCCGCTCTAACCCTGTTTTTCTTGGTTTTTTTCGTCTCTAAACCTGCTTTTCTTGATTTTTTTCGGCTCTAACCCTGCTTTTCTTGGTTTTCTTCCGCTCTAACCCTGTTTTTCTTGTTTTTTTTTCGGCTATAACCTTGTTTTTCTTGGTTTTAGTGGTTAGGGTTAGGGTTAGGGTTTGGGTTAGGGTTAGGGTTAGGGTTAGGGTTAGGGTTTTTTTTCTTGGTTTTTTTTGGCTCTAACCCTGTTTTTCTTGGATTTCTTCCCCTCTAACCCTGTTTTTCTTGGTTTTCTTCCGCTCTAACCCGGCTTTTCTTGGTTTTTTTCGGCTCTAACCCTGTTTTTCTTGGGTTTTTTTGGCTCTAACCCTGTTTTTCTTGGTTTTCTTCCGCTCTAACCCTGTTTTTCTTGGTTTCCTTCCGTTCTAACCCTATTTTTCTTGGTTTTCTTCGGCTCTAACCCCGTTTTTCTTGGTTTACTTCCGTTCTAACCCGGGTTTTCTTGTTTTTTTTGGCTCTAACCCTGTTTTTCTTGGTTTTCTTCCGTTCTAACCCGGCTTTTCTTGGTTTTTTTCGGCTCTAATACTGTTTTTCTTGGTTTTCTTCCGTTCTAACCCGGCTTTTCTTGGTTTTCTTCTGCTCTAACCCTGTTTTTCTTGGTTTTCTTCCGTTCTAACCCGGCTTTTCTTGATTTTCTTCCTCTCTATCCCTGTTTTTCTTGGTTTTCTCTCGTTCTAACCCGGCTTTTCTTAGTTGTTTTCGTCTCTAACCTTGTTTTTCTTGGTTTTTTTCGGCTCTAACCCTGTTTTTCTTGGTTTTTTTCGGCTCTAACCCTGTTTTTCTTGGTTTTCTTCCGCTCTAACCCTGCTTTTATTGGTTTTCTTCCGCTCTAACCCTGTTTTTGTTGGTTTTCTTCCGTTCTAACCCGGCTTTTCTTGGTTTTCTTACGTTCTAACCCTGTTTTTCTTGGTTTTTTTCGGCTCTAACACTGTTTTTCTTGGTTTTCTTCCGCTCTAACCCTGCTTTTATTGGTTTTCTTCCGCTCTAACCCTGTTTTTGTTGGTTTTCTTCCGTTCTAACCCGGCTTTTCTTGGTTTTCTTCTGCTCTAACCCTGTTTTTCTCGGTTTTCTTCCGTTCTAACCCGGCTTTTCTTGATTTTCTTCCTCTCTAACCCTGTTTTTCTTGGTTTTCTTTCGTTCTAACCCGGCTTTTCTTAGTTGTTTTCGTCTCTAACCTTGTTTTTCTTGGTTTTTTTCGGCTCTAACCCTGTTTTTCTTGGTTTTTTTCGGCTCTAACCCTTTTTTTTCTTGGTTTTCTTCCGCTCTAACCCTGCTTTTATTGGTTTTCTTCCGCTCTAACCCTGTTTTTGTTGGTTTTCTTCCGTTCTAACCCGGCTTTTCTTGGTTTTCTTACGTTCTAACCCTGTTTTTCTTGGTTTTTTTCGGCTCTAACCCTGTTTTTCTTGGTTTTCTTCCGCTCTAACCCTGCTTTTTTTGGTTTTCTTCCGCTCTAACCCTGTTTTTGTTGGTTTTCTTCCGTTCTAACCCGGCTTTTCTTGGTTTTCTTCTGCTCTAACCCTGTTTTTCTCGGTTTTCTTCCGTTCTAACCCGGCTTTTCTTGATTTTCTTCCTCTCTAACCCTGTTTTTCTTGGTTTTCTTTCGTTCTAACCCGGCTTTTCTTAGTTGTTTTCGTCTCTAACCTTGTTTTTCTTGGTTTTTTTCGGCTCTAACCCTGTTTTTCTTGGTTTTTTTCAGCTCTAACCCTGTTTTTCTTGGTTTTCTTCCGCTCTAACCCTGCTTTTATTGGTTTTCTTCCGCTCTAACCCTGTTTTTCTTGGTTTCTTTCGGCTCTAACACTGTTTTTCTTGGTTTTCTTCCGTTCTAACCCGGCTTTTCTTGATTTTCTTCCGCTCTAACCCTGTTTTTCTTGGTTTTCTTCCGTTCTAACCCGGCTTTTCATAGTTCTTTTCGTCTCTAGCCTTGTTTTTCTTCGTTTTTTTCGGATCTAACCCTGTTTTTCTTGGTTTTTTTCGGCTCTAACCCTGTTTTTCTTTCTTTTCTTCCGCTCTAACCCTACTTTTATTGGTTTTCTTCCGCTCTAACCCTGTTTTTCTTGGTTTTTTTCGTCTCTAAACCTGCTTTTCTTGATTTTTTTCGGCTCTAACCCTGCTTTTCTTGGTTTTCTTCCGCTCTAACCCTGTTTTTCTTGTTTTTTTTTCGGCTATAACCTTGTTTTTCTTGGTTTTAGTGGTTAGGGTTAGGGTTAGGGTTTGGGTTAGGGTTAGGGTTAGGGTTAGGGTTAGGGTTTTTTTTCTTGGTTTTTTTTGGCTCTAACCCTGTTTTTCTTGGATTTCTTCCCCTCTAACCCTGTTTTTCTTGGTTTTCTTCCGCTCTAACCCGGCTTTTCTTGGTTTTTTTCGGCTCTAACCCTGTTTTTCTTGGGTTTTTTTGGCTCTAACCCTGTTTTTCTTGGTTTTCTTCCGCTCTAACCCTGTTTTTCTTGGTTTCCTTCCGTTCTAACCCTATTTTTCTTGGTTTTCTTCGGCTCTAACCCCGTTTTTCTTGGTTTACTTCCGTTCTAACCCGGGTTTTCTTGTTTTTTTTGGCTCTAACCCTGTTTTTCTTGGTTTTCTTCCATTCTAACCCGGCTTTTCTTGGTTTTTTTCGGCTCTAATACTGTTTTTCTTGGTTTTCTTCCGTTCTAACCCGGATTTCTTGGTTTTCTTCTGCTCTAACCCTGTTTTTCTTGGTTTTCTTCCGTTCTAACCCGGCTTTTCTTGATTTTCTTCCTCTCTATCCCTGTTTTTCTTGGTTTTCTCTCGTTCTAACCCGGCTTTTCTTAGTTGTTTTCGTCTCTAACCTTGTCTTTCTTGTTTTTTTTCGGCTCTTACCCTGTTTTTCTTGGTTTTTTTCGGCTCTAACCCTGTTTTTCTTGGTTTTCTTCCGCTCTAACCCTGCTTTTATTGGTTTTCTTCCGCTCTAACCCTGTTTTTGTTGGTTTTCTTCCGTTCTAACCCGGCTTTTCTTGGTTTTCTTACGTTCTAACCCTGTTTTTCTTGGTTTTTTTCGGCTCTAACCCTGTTTTTCTTGGTTTTCTTCCGCTCTAACCCTGCTTTTATTGGTTTTCTTCCGCTCTAACCCTGTTTTTGTTGGTTTTCTTCCGTTCTAACCCGGCTTTTATTGGTTTTCTTCTGCTCTAACCCTGTTTTTCTCGGTTTTCTTCCGTTCTAACCCGGCTTTTCTTGATTTTCTTCCTCTCTAACCCTGTTTTTCTTGGTTTTCTTTCGTTCTAACCCGGCTTTTCTTAGTTGTTTTCGTCTCTAACCTTGTTTTTCTTGTTTTTTTTCGGCTCTAACCCTGTTTTTCTTGGTTTTTTTCGGCTCTAACCCTGTTTTTCTTGGTTTTCTTCCGCTCTAACTCTGCTTTTATTGGTTTTCTTCCGCTCTAACCCTGTTTTTGTTGGTTTTCTTCCGTTCTAACCCGGCTTTTCTTGGTTTTCTTACGTTCTAACCCTGTTTTTCTTGGTTTTTTTCGGCTCTAACCCTGTTTTTCTTGGTTTTCTTCCGCTCTAACCCTGCTTTTATTGGTTTTCTTCCGCTCTAACCCTGTTTTTGTTGGTTTTCTTCCGTTCTAACCCGGCTTTTCTTGGTTTTCTTCTGCTCTAACCCTGTTTTTCTCGGTTTTCTTCCGTTCTAACCCGGCTTTTCTTGATTTTCTTCCTCTCTAACCCTGTTTTTCTTGGTTTTCTTTCGTTCTAACCCGGCTTTTCTTAGTTGTTTTCGTCTCTAACCTTGTTTTTCTTGGTTTTTTTCGGCTCTAACCCTGTTTTTCTTGGTTTTTTTCAGCTCTAACCCTGTTTTTCTTGGTTTTCTTCCGCTCTAACCCTGCTTTTATTGGTTTTCTTCCGCTCTAACCCTGTTTTTGTTGGTTTTCTTCCGTTCTAACCCGGCTTTTCTTGGTTTTCTTCCGTTCTAACCCTGTTTATCTTGGTTTTATTCCGCTCTAACCCTGTTTTTCTTGTTTTTTTTCGGCTCTAACCCTTTTTGTCTTTGTTTTCTTACGTACGAATCCTGTTTTTCTTGGTTTTCCTTCGCTCTAACCCTGTTTTTCTTGGTTTTCTTCGGCTCTAACCCTGTTTTTCTTGGTTTTCTTTTGTTCTAACCCTGCTTTTCTTGGTTTTCTTCCGCTCTAACCCTGTTTTTCTTGGTTTTCTTCCATTCTAACCCGGGGTTTTTTGGTTTTTTTCGGCTCTAACCCTGTTTTTCTTGGTTTTCTTCGGCTCTAACCCTGTTTTTCTTGGTTTTCTTCCGTTCTAACCCGGCTTTTCTTGGTTTTTTTCGGCTCTAACCCTGTTTTTCTTGGTTTTCTTTTGTTCTGACCCGGCTTTTCTTGGTTTTTTCGGTTCTAACCCTGTTTTTCTTGGTTTTTTTCGGCTCTAACCCTGTTTTTCTTGGTTTTCTTCCGCTCTAACCCTATTTTGCTTGGTTTTCTTCTGTTCTAACCCGGCTTTTCTTGGTTTTTTTCAGCTCTAACCCTGTTTTTCTTGGTTTTCTTTTGTTCTAACCCGGCTTTTCTTGGTTATTTTCGGCTCTAACCCGGCTTTTCTTGGTTTTCTTCTGCTCTAACCCTGTTTTTCTTGGTTTTCTTCCGTTCTAACCCTATTTTGCTTGGTTTTCTTCTGTTCTAACCCGGCTTTTCTTGGTTTTTTTCGGCTCTAACCCTGTTTTTCTTGGTTTTCTTTTGTTCTAACCCGGCTTTTCTTGGTTTTTTTCGGCTCTAACCCGGCTTTTCTTGGTTTTCTTCTGCTCTAACCCTGTTTTTCTTGGTTTTTTTCGGCTCTAACCCTGTTTTTCTTGGTTTTCTTCGGCTCTAACCCTGTTTTTCTTGGTTTTCTTCCGTTCTAACCCGGCTTTTCTTGGTTTTTTTCGGCTCTAACCCTGTTTTTCTTGGTTTTCTTTTGTTCTAACCCGGCTTTTCTTGGTTTCTTTCGGCTCTAACCCTGTTTTTCTTGGTTTTTTTCGGCTCTAACCCTGTTTTTCTTGGTTTTTTTCGGCTCTAACCCTGTTTTTCTTGCTTTTCTTCCGCTCTAACCCTACTTTTATTGGTTTTCTTCCGCTCTAACCCTGTTTTTCTTGGTTTTCTCCGGCTCTAAACCTGCTTTTCTTGATTTTTTTCGGCTCTAACCCTGCTTTTCTTGGTTTTCTTCCGCTCTAACCCTGTTTTTCTTGTTTTTTTTTCGGCTATAACTTTGTTTTTCTTGGTTTTAGTGGTTAGGGTTAGGGTTAGGGTTTGGGTTAGGGTTAGGGTTAGGGTTAGGGTTAGGGTTAGGGTTTTTTTTCTTGGTTTTTTTTGGCTCTAACCCGGTTTTTCTTGGATTTCTTCCCCTCTAACCCTGTTTTTCTTGGTTTTCTTCCGCTCTAACCCGGCTTTTCTTGGTTTTTTTCGGCTCTAACCCTGTTTTTCTTGGTTTTTTTTGGCTCTAACCCTGTTTTTCTTGGTTTTCTTCCGCTCTAACTCTGTTTTTCTTGGTTTCTTTCCGTTCTAACCCTGTTTTTCTTAGTTTTCTTCGGCTGAAACCCCGTTTTTCTTGGTTTACTTCCGTTCTAACCCGGGTTTTCTTGTTTTTTTTGGCTCTAACCCTGTTTTTCTTGGTTTTCTTCCGTTCTAACCCGGCTTTTCTTGGTTTTTTTCGGCTCTAATACTGTTTTTCTTTGTTTTCTTCCGTTCTAACCCGGCTTTTCTTGGTTTTCTTCTGCTCTAACCCTGTTTTTCTTGGTTTTCTTCCGTTCTAACCCGGCTTTTCTTGATTTTCTTCCTCTCTATCCCTGTTTTTCTTGGTTTTCTTTCGTTCTAACCCGGCTTTTCTTAGTTGTTTTCGTCTCTAACCTTGTTTTTCTTGGTTTTTTTCGGCTCTAACCCTGTTTTTCTTGGTTTTTTTCGGCTCTAACCCTGTTTTTCTTGGTTTTCTTCCGCTCTAACCCTGCTTTTATTGGTTTTCTTCCGCTCTAACCCTGTTTTTGTTGGTTTTCTTCCGTTCTAACCCGGCTTTTCTTGGTTTTCTTCTGCTCTAACCCTGTTTTTCTCGGTTTTCTTCCGTTCTAACCCGGCTTTTCATAGTTCTTTTCGTCTCTAGCCTTGTTTTTCTTGGTTTTTTTCGGATCTAACCCTGTTTTTCTTGGTTTTTTTCGGCTCTAACCCAGTTTTTCTTGCTTTTCTTCCGCTCTAACCCTACTTTTATTGGTTTTCTTCCGCTCTAACCCTGTTTTTCTTGGTTTTTTTCGTCTCTAAACCTGCTTTTCTTGATTTTTTTCGGCTCTAACCCTGTTTTTCTTGGTTTTCTTCCGCTGTAACCCTGTTTTTCTTGTTTTTTTTTCGGCTATAACCTTGTTTTTCTTGGTTTTAGTGGTTAGGGTTAGGGTTAGGGTTTGGGTTAGGGTTAGGGTTAGGGTTAGGGTTAGGGTTTTTTTTCTTGGTTTTTTTTGGCTCTAACCCTGTTTTTCTTGGATTTCTTCCCCTCTAACCCTGTTTTTCTTGGTTTTCTTCCGCTCTAACCCGGCTTTTCTTGGTTTTTTTCGGCTCTAACCCTGTTTTTCTTGGTTTTTTTTGGCTCTAACCCTGTTTTTCTTGGTTTTCTTCCGCTCTAACCCTGTTTTTCTTGGTTTCCTTCCGTTCTAACCCTATTTTTCTTGGTTTTCTTCGGCTCTAACCCCGTTTTTCTTGGTTTACTTCCGTTCTAACCCGGGTTTTCTTGTTTTTTTTGGCTCTAACCCTGTTTTTCTTGGTTTTCTTCCGTTCTAACCCGGCTTTTCTTGGTTTTTTTCGGCTCTAATACTGTTTTTCTTGGTTTTCTTCCGTTCTAACCCGGCTTTTCTTGGTTTTCTTCTGCTCTAACCCTGTTTTTCTTGGTTTTCTTCCGTTCTAACCCGGCTTTTCTTGATTTTCTTCCTCTCTATCCCTGTTTTTCTTGGTTTTCTCTCGTTCTAACCCGGCTTTTCTTAGTTGTTTTCGTCTCTAACCTTGTTTTTCTTGGTTTTTTTCGGCTCTAACCCTGTTTTTCTTGGTTTTTTTCGGCTCTAACCCTGTTTTTCTTGGTTTTCTTCCGCTCTAACCCTGCTTTTATTGGTTTTCTTCCGCTCTAACCCTGTTTTTGTTGGTTTTCTTCCGTTCTAACCCGGCTTTTCTTGGTTTTCTTACGTTCTAACCCTGTTTTTCTTGGTTTTTTTCGGCTCTAACACTGTTTTTCTTGGTTTTCTTCCGCTCTAACCCTGCTTTTATTGGTTTTCTTCCGCTCTAACCCTGTTTTTGTTGGTTTTCTTCCGTTCTAACCCGGCTTTTCTTGGTTTTCTTCTGCTCTAACCCTGTTTTTCTCGGTTTTCTTCCGTTCTAACCCGGCTTTTCTTGATTTTCTTCCTCTCTAACCCTGTTTTTCTTGGTTTTCTTTCGTTCTAACCCGGCTTTTCTTAGTTGTTTTCGTCTCTAACCTTGTTTTTCTTGGTTTTTTTCGGCTCTAACCCTGTTTTTCTTGGTTTTTTTCGGCTCTAACCCTGTTTTTCTTGGTTTTCTTCCGCTCTAACCCTGCTTTTATTGGTTTTCTTCCGCTCTAACCCTGTTTTTGTTGGTTTTCTTCCGTTCTAACCCGGCTTTTCTTGGTTTTCTTACGTTCTAACCCTGTTTTTCTTGGTTTTTTTCGGCTCTAACCCTGTTTTTCTTGGTTTTCTTCCGCTCTAACCCTGCTTTTATTGGTTTTCTTCCGCTCTAACCCTGTTTTTGTTGGTTTTCTTCCGTTCTAACCCGGCTTTTCTTGGTTTTCTTCTGCTCTAACCCTGTTTTTCTCGGTTTTCTTCCGTTCTAACCCGGCTTTTCTTGATTTTCTTCCTCTCTAACCCTGTTTTTCTTGGTTTTCTTTCGTTCTAACCCGGCTTTTCTTAGTTGTTTTCGTCTCTAACCTTGTTTTTCTTGGTTTTTTTCGGCTCTAACCCTGTTTTTCTTGGTTTTTTTCAGCTCTAACCCTGTTTTTCTTGGTTTTTTTCGGCTCTAACCCTGCTTTTATTGGTTTTCTTCCGCTCTAACCCTGTTTTTCTTGGTTTCTTTCGGCTCTAACACTGTTTTTCTTGGTTTTCTTCCGTTCTAACCCGGCTTTTCTTGATTTTCTTCCGCTCTAACCCTGTTTTTCTTGGTTTTCTTCCGTTCTAACCCGGCTTTTCATAGTTCTTTTCGTCTCTAGCCTTGTTTTTCTTCGTTTTTTTCGGATCTAACCCTGTTTTTCTTGGTTTTTTTCGGCTCTAACCCTGTTTTTCTTTCTTTTCTTCCGCTCTAACCCTACTTTTATTGGTTTTCTTCCGCTCTAACCCTGTTTTTCTTGGTTTTTTTCGTCTCTAAACCTGCTTTTCTTGATTTTTTTCGGCTCTAACCCTGCTTTTCTTGGTTTTCTTCCGCTCTAACCCTGTTTTTCTTGTTTTTTTTTCGGCTATAACCTTGTTTTTCTTGGTTTTAGTGGTTAGGGTTAGGGTTAGGGTTTGGGTTAGGGTTAGGGTTAGGGTTAGGGTTAGGGTTAGGGTTTTTTTTCTTGGTTTTTTTTGGCTCTAACCCTGTTTTTCTTGGATTTCTTCCCCTCTAACCCTGTTTTTCTTGGTTTTCTTCCGCTCTAACCCGGCTTTTCTTGGTTTTTTTCGGCTCTAACCCTGTTTTTCTTGGGTTTTTTTGGCTCTAACCCTGTTTTTCTTGGTTTTCTTCCGCTCTAACCCTGTTTTTCTTGGTTTCCTTCCGTTCTAACCCTATTTTTCTTGGTTTTCTTCGGCTCTAACCCCGTTTTTCTTGGTTTACTTCCGTTCTAACCCGGGTTTTCTTGTTTTTTTTGGCTCTAACCCTGTTTTTCTTGGTTTTCTTCCATTCTAACCCGGCTTTTCTTGGTTTTTTTCGGCTCTAATACTGTTTTTCTTGGTTTTCTTCCGTTCTAACCCGGATTTCTTGGTTTTCTTCTGCTCTAACCCTGTTTTTCTTGGTTTTCTTCCGTTCTAACCCGGCTTTTCTTGATTTTCTTCCTCTCTATCCCTGTTTTTCTTGGTTTTCTCTCGTTCTAACCCGGCTTTTCTTAGTTGTTTTCGTCTCTAACCTTGTCTTTCTTGTTTTTTTTCGGCTCTAACCCTGTTTTTCTTGGTTTTTTTCGGCTCTAACCCTGTTTTTCTTGGTTTTCTTCCGCTCTAACCCTGCTTTTATTGGTTTTCTTCCGCTCTAACCCTGTTTTTGTTGGTTTTCTTCCGTTCTAACCCGGCTTTTCTTGGTTTTCTTACGTTCTAACCCTGTTTTTCTTGGTTTTTTTCGGCTCTAACCCTGTTTTTCTTGGTTTTCTTCCGCTCTAACCCTGCTTTTATTGGTTTTCTTCCGCTCTAACCCTGTTTTTGTTGGTTTTCTTCCGTTCTAACCCTGTTTTTCTTGGTTTTCTTCTGCTCTAACCCTGTTTTTCTCGGTTTTCTTCCGTTCTAACCCGGCTTTTCTTGATTTTCTTCCTCTCTAACCCTGTTTTTCTTGGTTTTCTTTCGTTCTAACCCGGCTTTTCTTAGTTGTTTTCGTCTCTAACCTTGTTTTTCTTGGTTTTTTTCGGCTCTAACCCTGTTTTTCTTGGTTTTTTTCGGCTCTAACCCTGTTTTTCTTGGTTTTCTTCCGCTCTAACTCTGCTTTTATTGGTTTTCTTCCGCTCTAACCCTGTTTTTGTTGGTTTTCTTCCGTTCTAACCCGGCTTTTCTTGGTTTTCTTACGTTCTAACCCTGTTTTTCTTGGTTTTTTTCGGCTCTAACCCTGTTTTTCTTGGTTTTCTTCCGCTCTAACCCTGCTTTTATTGGTTTTCTTCCGCTCTAACCCTGTTTTTGTTGGTTTTCTTCCGTTCTAACCCGGCTTTTCTTGGTTTTCTTCTGCTCTAACCCTGTTTTTCTCGGTTTTCTTCCGTTCTAACCCGGCTTTTCTTGATTTTCTTCCTCTCTAACCCTGTTTTTCTTGGTTTTCTTTCGTTCTAACCCGGCTTTTCTTAGTTGTTTTCGTCTCTAACCTTGTTTTTCTTGGTTTTTTTCGGCTCTAACCCTGTTTTTCTTGGTTTTTTTCAGCTCTAACCCTGTTTTTCTTGGTTTTCTTCCGCTCTAACCCTGCTTTTATTGGTTTTCTTCCGCTCTAACCCTGTTTTTGTTGGTTTTCTTCCGTTCTAACCCGGCTTTTCTTGGTTTTCTTCCGTTCTAACCCTGTTTATCTTGGTTTTATTCCGCTCTAACCCTGTTTTTCTTGTTTTTTTTCGGCTCTAACCCTTTTTGTCTTTGTTTTCTTACGTACGAATCCTGTTTTTCTTGGTTTTCCTTCGCTCTAACCCTGTTTTTCTTGGTTTTCTTCGGCTCTAACCCTGTTTTTCTTGGTTTTCTTTTGTTCTAACCCTGCTTTTCTTGGTTTTCTTCCGCTCTAACCCTGTTTTTCTTGGTTTTCTTCCGTTCTAACCCGGGGTTTTTTGGTTTTTTTCGGCTCTAACCCTGTTTTTCTTGGTTTTCTTCGGCTCTAACCCTGTTTTTCTTGGTTTTCTTCCGTTCTAACCCGGCTTTTCTTGGTTTTTTTCGGCTCTAACCCTGTTTTTCTTGGTTTTCTTTTGTTCTGACCCGGCTTTTCTTGGTTTTTTCGGTTCTAACCCTGTTTTTCTTGGTTTTTTTCGGCTCTAACCCTGTTTTTCTTGGTTTTCTTCCGCTCTAACCCTATTTTGCTTGGTTTTCTTCTGTTCTAACCCGGCTTTTCTTGGTTTTTTTCAGCTCTAACCCTGTTTTTCTTGGTTTTCTTTTGTTCTAACCCGGCTTTTCTTGGTTATTTTCGGCTCTAACCCGGCTTTTCTTGGTTTTCTTCTGCTCTAACCCTGTTTTTCTTGGTTTTCTTCCGTTCTAACCCTATTTTGCTTGGTTTTCTTCTGTTCTAACCCGGCTTTTCTTGGTTTTTTTCGGCTCTAACCCTGTTTTTCTTGGTTTTCTTTTGTTCTAACCCGGCTTTTCTTGGTTTTTTTCGGCTCTAACCCGGCTTTTCTTGGTTTTCTTCTGCTCTAACCCTGTTTTTCTTGGTTTTTTTCGGCTCTAACCCTGTTTTTCTTGGTTTTCTTCGGCTCTAACCCTGTTTTTCTTGGTTTTCTTCCGTTCTAACCCGGCTTTTCTTGGTTTTTTTCGGCTCTAACCCTGTTTTTCTTGGTTTTCTTTTGTTCTAACCCGGCTTTTCTTGGTTTCTTTCGGCTCTAACCCTGTTTTTCTTGGTTTTTTTCGGCTCTAACCCTGTTTTTCTTGGTTTTCTTCGGTTCTGTCCCTGTTTTTCTTGGTTTTCTTCCGCTCTAACCCTGTTTTTCTTGGTTATCTTCCGCTCTAACCCTGTTTTTCTTGATTTTCTTCCATTCTAACCCAGCTTTTCTTGTTTTTTTTTTGGCTCTAACCCTGTTTTTCTTGGTTTTCTTTTGTTCTACCCTGGCTTTTCTTGGTTTTTTTCGGCTCTAACCCTGTTTTTCTTGGTTTTCTTCCGCTCTAACCCTGCTTTTCTTGGCTTTCTTCCGATCTAAACTTGTTTTTCTTGGTTTTCTTCTATTCTAACCCGGCTTTTCTTGGTTTTCTTCCGCTCTAACCCTGTTTTTCTTGGTTTTCTTCTAACCCGGATTTTCTTGGTTTTTTTCGGCTCTAACCCTGTTTTTCTTGGTTATCTCCGGCTCTAACCCTGTTTTTCTTGGATTTTTCGGCTCTAACCCTGTTTTTCTTGGTTTTTTTCCGCTCTAACCCTGTTTTTCTTTGTTTTCTTCGGCTCTAACCCTGTTTTTCTTGGTTTTCTTCCGCTCTAACCCTGTTTTTCTTGGTTTTCTTCCGTTCTAACCCGGCTTTTCTTGGTTTTCTTCCGCTCTAACCGTTTTTTTCTTGGGTTTTTTTTGGCTCTAACCCTGTTTTTCTTGGTTATTTTCGGCTCTAACCCTGTTTTTCTTGTTTTTTTTCGGATCTACTGCTGTTTTTCTTGTTTTTTTTCGGCTCTAACCATGGCATTTCATAGTTTTTTTCGGCTCTACCCCTGCTTTTCTTGGTTTTCTTCGGCTCTAACCATGTTTTTCTTGGTTTTCTTCCGTTCTAACCCAGCTTTCCTTGGTTTTCTCTGGCTCTAACCCTGTTTTTCTTGGTTTTCTTCCGCTCTAACCCTGTTTTTCTTGGTTTTCTTCAGCTCTAACCCTGTTTATCTTGGTTTTTTTCGGCTCTAACCCTGTTTTTCTTGGTTTTTTTTGGCTCTAACCCTGTTTTTCTTGGTTTTCTTCCGCTCTAACCCTGTTTATCTTGGTTTTATTCCGCTCTAACCCTGTTTTTCTTGGTTTTCTTCCGATCTAACCCTGTTTATCTTGGATTTATTCCGCTCTAACCCTGTTTATCTTGGATTTATTCCGCTCTAACCCTGTTTTTCTTGGTTTTCTTCCGCTCTACCCCTGTTTTTCTTGGTTTTTTTCGGCTCTAACCCTGTTTTTCTTGGTTTTTTTCGGCTCTAACCCTATTTTTCTTGGTGTTCTTCCGTTCTAACCCGGCTTTTCTTGGATTTTTTCGGCTCTAACCCTGTCTTTCTTGGTTTTCTTCCATTCTAACCCGGATTTTCTTGGATTTTTTCGGCTCTAACCCTGTTTTTCTTGGTTTTATTTTGTTCTAACCAGGCTTTTCTTGTTTTTTTACGGCTCTAACCCTGTTTTTCTTGGTTTTCTTCTGCTCTAACCCTGTTTTTCTTGGTTTTCTTCGGCTCTAACCCTGTTTTTCTTGGTTTTCTTTTGTTCTAAACCGGCATTTCTTGATTTTCTTCGGCTCTAACCCTGTTTTTCTTGGTTTTCTTTTGTTCTAACACGGCTTTTCTTGGTTTTTTTCGGCTCTAACCGTGTTTTTCTTGGTTTATTTCGGCTCTAACCTTGTTTTTCTTGGTTTTCTTCCGCTCTAACCCTGTTTTTCTTGGTTTTCTTTGGCTCTAACCCTGCTTTTCTTGGTTTTCTTCAGCTCTAACCCTGTTTTTCTTGTTTTTTTTTCGGCTCTAACCCTGTTTTTCTTGTTTTTTTTCGGCTCTAACCCTGTTTTTCTTGGTTTTTTTTAGCTCTAACCCTGTTTTTCTTGGTTTTTTTCGGCTCTAACCCTGCTTTTCTTGGTTTTCTTCCGCTCTAACCATGTTTTTCTTGGTTTTCTTCCGTTCTAACCCTGGGTTTTTTGGTTTTTTTCGGCTCTAACCCAGTTTTTCTTGGTTTTCTTCGGCTCTAACCCTGTTTTTCTTGGTTTTCTTCCGTTCTAACCCGGCTTTTCTTGGTTTTTTTCGGCTCTAACCCTTTTTTTCTTGGTTTTCTTTTGTTCTGACCCGGCTTTTCTTGGTTTTTTCGGTTCTAACCCTGTTTTTCTTGGTTTTTTTCGGCTCTAACCCTGTTTTTCTTGGTTTTCTTCCGCTCTAACCCTATTTTGCTTGGTTTTCTTCTGTTCTAACCCGGCTTTTCTTGGTTTTTTTCAGCTCTAACCCTGTTTTTCTTGGTTTTCTTTTGTTCTAACCCGGCTTTTCTTGGTTATTTTCGGCTCTAACCCGGCTTTTCTTGGTTTTCTTCTGCTCTAACTTTGTTTTTCTTGGTTTTCTTCCGTTCTAACCCTATTTTGCTTGGTTTTCTTCTGTTCTAACCCGGCTTTTCTTGGTTTTTTTCGGCTCTAACCCTGTTTTTCTTGGTTTTCTTTTGTTCTAACCCGGCTTTTCTTGGTTTTTTTCGGCTCTAACCCGGCTTTTCTTGGTTTTCTTCTGCTCTAACCCTGTTTTTCTTGGTTTTCTTCTGCTCTAACCCTGTTTTTCTTGGTTTTCTTCGGCTCTAACCCTGTTTTTCTTGGTTTTCTTTTGTTCTAAACCGGCATTTCTTGATTTTCTTCGGCTCTAACCCTGTTTTTCTTGGTTTTCTTTTGTTCTAACACGGCTTTTCTTGGTTTTCTTCGGCTCTAACCGTGTTTTTCTTGGTTTATTTCGGCTCTAACCTTGTTTTTCTTGGTTTTCTTCCGCTCTAACCCTGTTTTTCTTGGTTTTCTTTGGCTCTAACCCTGCTTTTCTTGGTTTTCTTCAGCTCTAACCCTGTTTTTCTTGGTTTTTTTCGGCTCTAACCCTGTTCTTCTTGGTTTTCTTCCGCTCTAACCCTGTTTTTCTTAGTTTTCTTCCGTTCTAACCTGGCTTTTCTTGTTTTTTTTCGGCTCTAACCCTGTTTTTCTTGGTTTTCTCTGGCTCTAACCCTGCTTTCCTTGGTTTTCTCTGGCTCTAACCCTGTTTTTCTTGGTTTTCTTCTGCTCTAACCCTGTTTTTCTTGGTTTTCTTCGGCTCTAACCCTGTTCATCTTGGTTTTTTTCGGCTCTACCCTGTTTATCTTGGTTTTATTCGGCTCTAACCCTGTTTTTCTTGGTTTTCTTCTGCTCTAACCCTGTTTTTCTTGGTTTTCTTCCGTTCTAACCCGGCTTTTCTTGGTTTTCTTCCGCTCTAACCGTTTTTTTCTTGGGTTTTTTTTGGCTCTAACCCTGTTTTTCTTGGTTATTTTCGGCTCTAACCCTGTTTTTCTTGGTTTTCTTCGGCTCTAACCATGTTTTTCTTGGTTTTCTTCCGTTCTAACCCAGCTTTCCTTGGTTTTCTCTGGCTCTAACCCTGTTTTTCTTGGTTTTCTTCCGCTCTAACCCTGTTTTTCTTGGTTTTCTTCAGCTCTAACCCTGTTTATCTTGGTTTTTTTCGGCTCTAACCCTGTTTTTCTTGGTTTTTTTTGGCTCTAACCCTGTTTTTCTTGGTTTTCTTCCGCTCTAACCCTGTTTATCTTTGTTTTATTCCGCTCTAACCCTGTTTTTCTTGGTTTTCTTCCGCTCTAACCCTGTTTATCTTGGATTTATTCCGCTCTAACCCTGTTTTTCTTGGTTTTCTTCCGCTCTAACCCTGTTTTTCTTGGTTTTTTTCGGCTCTAACCCTGTTTTTCTTGGTTTACTTCTGCTCTAACCCTGTTTTTCTTGGGTTTTTTCGGCTCTAACCCCGTTTTTCTTGGTTTTCTTCCGCTCTAACCATGTTTTTCTTGGTTTACTTCGGCTCTAACCCTGTTTTTCTTGGTTTTCTTCCGTTCTAACCCGGCTTTTCTTGGATTTTTTCGGCTCTAACCCTGTCTTTCTTGGTTTTCTTCCATTCTAACCCGGATTTTCTTGGATTTTTTCGGCTCTAACCCTGTTTTTCTTGGTTTTATTTTGTTCTAACCAGGCTTTTCTTGGTTTTTTACGGCTCTAACCCTGTTTTTCTTGGTTTTCTTCTGCTCTAACCCTGTTTTTCTTGGTTTTCTTCGGCTCTAACCCTGTTTTTCTTGGTTTTCTTTTGTTCTAAACCGGCATTTCTTGATTTTCTTCGGCTCTAACCCTGTTTTTCTTGGTTTTCTTTTGTTCTAACACGGCTTTTCTTGGTTTTTTCGGCTCTAACCGTGTTTTTCTTGGTTTATTTCGGCTCTAACCTTGTTTTTCTTGGTTTTCTTCCGCTCTAACCCTGTTTTTCTTGGTTTTCTTTGGCTCTAACCCTGCTTTTCTTGGTTTTCTTCAGCTCTAACCCTGTTTTTCTTGGTTTTTTTCGGCTCTAACCCTGTTCTTCTTGGTTTTCTTCCACTCAGACCCTGCTTTTCTTGGTTTTCTTCCGCTCTAACCCTGCTTTTCTTGGTTTTTTTCGGCTCTAACCCTGTTTTTCTTGGTTTTTTTCGGCTCTAACCCTGTTCTTCTTGGTTTTCTTCCGCTCTAACCCTGTTTTTCTTAGTTTTCTTCCGTTCTAACCTGGCTTTTCTTGGTTTTCTCTGGCTCTAACCCTGCTTTCCTTGGTTTTCTCTGGCTCTAACCCTGTTTTTCTTGGTTTTCTTTTGCTCTAACCCTGTTTTTCTTGGTTTTCTTCGGCTCTAACCCTGTTCATCTTGGTTTTTTTCGGCTCTACCCTGTTTATCTTGGTTTTATTCGGCTCTAACCCTGTTTTTCTTGGTTTTCTTCTGCTCTAACCCTGTTTTTCTTGTATTTTTTTCGGCTCAAACCCTGTTTTTCTTGGTTTTCTTCGGCTCTAACCCTGTTTTTCTTGGTTTTCTTCGGCTTTAACCCTGTTTTTCTTGGTTTTCTTTCGTTCTAACCCGGCTTTTCTTGGTTTTCTTCAGCTCTAACCCTGTTTTTCTTGGTTTTCTTCCGCTCTAACCCTGTTTTTCTTTGTTTTTTTCAGATCTAACACTATGTATCTTGGTTTTATTTTGCTCTAACCCTGTTTTTCTTGGTTTTCATTTGTTCTAACCCTGTTTTTCTTGTTTTTTTTTCGGCTCTAACCCTGTTTTTCTTGGTTTTTTTCGGCTCTAACCCTGGTTTCCTTGGTTTTCTTACGTACTAATCCTGTTTTTCTTGGTTTTCTTCCGCTCCAACCCTGTTTTTCTTGTTTTTTTTTCGGCTCTAACCCTGTTTTTCTTGTTTTTTTTCGGCTCTAACCCTGGTTTCCTTGGATTTCTTACGTACTAATCCTGTTTTTCTTGGTTTTCTTCCGCTCTAACCCTGTTTTTCTTGTTTTTTTTTTCGGCTCTAACCCTGTTTTTCTTGGTTTTCTTCCGATCTAACCCTGTTTTTCTTGGTTTTCTTCCGTTCTAACCCGGCTTTTCTTTGTTTTTTTCGGCTCTAACCCTGTTTTTCTTGGTTTTTTTCGGCTCTAACCCTGTTTTTCTTGGTTTTCTTCCGTTCTAACCCGGCTTTTCTTGTTTTTTTTCGGCTCTAATTCTGTTTTTCTTGGTTTTCTTTTGTTCTAACCCTGTTTTTCTTGGTTTTTTTCGGCTCTATCCCGGCTTTTCTTGGTTTTCTTCTGCTCTAACACTTTTTTTCTTGGTTTTTTTCGGCTCTAACCCTGTTTTTCTTGAATTATTCCGGCTCTAACCCTGTTTTTCTTGGTTTTTTTCGGCTCTAACCCTTCTTTTCTTTGCTTTCTTCCGCTCTAACCCTGCTTTTCTTGGTTTCTTTCGGCTCTAACCCTGTTTTTCTTGGTTTTCTTCCGTTCTAACCCTGTTTTTCTTGGTTTTCTTCGGCTCTACCCTGTTTTTCTTGGTTTTCTTCGGCTCTAACCCTGTTTTTCTTGGTTTTCTTCCGTTCTAACCCTGTTTTTCTTTGTTTTCTTCCGCTCTATCCCATTATTTTCTTGGTTTTCTTCGGCTCTAACCCTGTTTTTCTTGGTTTTCTTCCTTTCTAACCCGGCTTTTCTTGTTTTTTTTCGGCTCTAATTCTGTTTTTCTTGGTTTTCTTTTCTTCTAACCCTGTTTTTCTTGTTTTTTTTCGGCTCTAACCCTGCTTTTCTTGGTTTTCTTCTGCTCTAACCCTGTTTATCTTGGTTTTCTTCCGCTCTAACCCTGTTTTTCTTGGTTTTCTTCTGCTCTAACCCTGTTTTTCTTGGTTTTTTTCGGCTCTAACCCTGTTTTTCCTGGTTTATTCCGGCTCTAACCCTGTTTTTCTTGGTTTTTTTCCGTTCTAACCCTTCTTTTCTTTGCTTTCTTCCGCTCTAACCCTGCTTTTCTTGGTTTCTTTCGGCTCTAACCCTGTTTTTCTTGGTTTTCTTCCGTTCTAACCCTGTTTTTCTTTGTTTTCTTCCGCTCTAACCCATTATTTTCTTGTTTTTTTTTGGCTCTAACCCTGTTTTTCTTGGTATTCTTCCGCTCTAACCCAGCTTTTCTTGTTTTTTTTCGGCTCTAACCCTGTTTTTCTTGGTTTTTTTTCGGCTCTAACCCTG
The DNA here is from genome assembly GCF_054131305.1 of Coturnix japonica. Classification (NCBI taxonomy): domain Eukaryota; kingdom Metazoa; phylum Chordata; class Aves; order Galliformes; family Phasianidae; genus Coturnix; species Coturnix japonica. Next base: position 2,716,219 of record NW_028188946.1, read on the forward strand.
CTTTTCTTGGTTTTCTTCCGCTCTAACCCTGTTTTTCTTGGTTTTTTTCGGCTCTAACCCTGTTTTTCTTGGTTTTTTTCGGCTCTAACCCTGTTTTTCTTGTTTTTTTTCGGCTCTAACCCGGCTTTTCTTGGTTTTCTTCTGCTCTAACCCTGTTTATCTTGGTTTTCTTCCGCTCTAACCCTGTTTTTCTTGGTTTTCTTCGGCTCTAACCCTGTTTTTCTTGGTTTTCTTCTGCTCTAACCCTGTTTTTCTTGGTTTTCTTCCGTTCTAACCCGGCTTTTCTTGGTTTTTTTCGGCTCTAACCTTGTTTTTCTTGGTTTTCTTTTGTTCTGACCCGGCTTTTCTTGGTTTTTTCGGTTCTAACCCTGTTTTTCTTGGTTTTTTTCGGCTCTAACCCTGTTTTTCTTGGTTTTCTTCCGCTCTAACACTATTTTGCTTGGTTTTCTTCCGTTCTAACCCTGCTTTCTTGGTTTTTTTCTGCTCTAACCCTGTTTTTCTTGGTTTTCTTTTGTTCTAACCTGGCTTTTCTTGGTTTTCTTCTGCTCTAACCCTGTTTTTCTTGGTTTTTTTCGGCTCTAACCCTGTTTTTCTTGGTTTTCTTCGGCTCTAACCCTGTTTTTCTTGGTTTTCTTCCGTTCTAACCCGGCTTTTCTTGGTTTTCTCCAGCTCTAACCCTGTTTTTCTTGGTTTTCTTCCGCTCTAACCCTGTTTTTCTTTGTTTTTTCGGATCTAACCCTATGTATCTTGGTTTTATTTTGCTCTAACCCTGTTTTTCTTGGTTTTCTTTTGTTCTAACCCTGTTTATCTTGTTTTTTTTCGGCTCTAACCCTGTTTTTCTTGTTTTTTTCGGCTCTAACCCTGTTTTTCTTGGTTTTTTTCGGCTCTAACACTGGTTTCCTTGGTTTTCTTACGTACTAATCCTGTTTTTCTTGGTTTTCTTCCGCTCCAACCCTGTTTTTCTTGTTTTTTTTTCGGCTCTAACCCTGTTTTTCTTGGTTTTTTTCGGCTCTAACCCTGGTTTCCTTGGTTTTCTTACGTACTAATCCTGTTTTTCTTGGATTTCTTCCGCTCTAACCCTGTTTTTCTTGTTTTTTTTTCGGCTCTAACCCTGTTTTTCTTGTTTTTTTTCGGCTCTAACCCTGTTTTTCTTGGTTTTCTTCCGATCTAACCCTGTTTTTCTTGGTTTTCTTCCGTTCTAACCCGGCTTTTCTTTGTTTTTTTCGGCTCTAACCCTGTTTTTCTTGGATTTTTTCGGCTCTAACCCTGTTTTTCTTGGTTTTTTTCGGCTCTAACCCTGTTTTTCTTGGTTTTCTTCCGTTCTAACCCGGCTTTTCTTGTTTTTTTTCGGCTCTAATTCTGTTTTTCTTGGTTTTCTTTTGTTCTAACCTTGTTTTTCTTGTTTTTTTTCGGCTCTATCCCGGCTTTTCTTGTTTTTCTTCTGCTCTAACCCTGTTTATCTTGGTTTTCTTCCGCTCTAACCCTGTTTTTCTTGGTTTTCTTCTGCTCTAACACTTTTTTTCTTGGTTTTTTTCGGCTCTAACCCTGTTTTTCTTGGTTTATTTCGGCTCTAACCCTGTTTTTCTTGGTTTTTTTCGGCTCTAACCCTTCTTTTCTTTGCTTTGTTCCGCTCTAACACTGCTTTTCTTGGTTTCTTTCGGCTCTAACCCTGTTTTTCTTGGTTTTCTTCTGTTCTAACCCTGTTTTTCTTGGTTTTCTTCGGCCCTAACCCTGTTTTTCTTGGTTTTCTTCGGCTCTAACCCTGTTTTTCTTGGTTTTCTTCCGTTCTAACCCTGTTTTTCTTTGTTTTCTTCCGCTCTAACCCATTATTTTCTTGGTTTTCTTCGGCTCTAACCCTGTTTTTCTTGGTTTTCTTCGGCTCTAACCCTGTTTTTCTTGGTTTTCTTCCGTTCTAACCCGGCTTTTCTTGTTTTTTTTCGGCTCTAATTCTGTTTTTCTTGTTTTCTTTTGTTCTAACCCTGTTTTTCTTGTTTTTTTTCGGCTCTAACCCTGCTTTTCTTGGTTTTCTTCTGCTCTAACCCTGTTTATCTTGGTTTTCTTCCGCTCTAACCCTGTTTTTCTTGGTTTTCTTCTGCTCTAACCCTGTTTTTCTTGGTTTTTTTCGGCTCTAACCCTGTTTTTCTTGGTTTATTCCAGCTCTAACCCTGTTTTTCTTGGTTTTTTTCGGCTCTAACCCTTCTTTTCTTTGCTTTCTTCCGCTCTAACCCTGCTTTTCTTGGTTTCTTTCGGCTCTAACCCTGTTTTTCTTGGTTTTCTTCCGTTCAAACCCTGTTTTTCTTGTTTTTTCTTCGGCTCTAACCCTGTTTTTCTTGGTTTTTTTCGGCTCTAACCCTGTTTTTCTTGGTTTTCTTCTGTTCTAACCCTGTTTTTCTTGGTTTTCTTCTGCTCTAACCCTGCTTTTCTTTGTTTTCTTCTGTTCTAACCCTGTTTTTCTTGGTTTTCTTCCGCTCTAACCCAGCTTTTCTTGGTTTTTTTCGGCTCTAACCCTGTTTTTCTTGTTTTTTTTTCGGCTCTAACCCTGCTTTTCTTGGTTTTCTTCCGCTCTAACCCTGTTTTTCTTGGTTTTTTTCGGCTCTAACCCTGTTTTTCTTGGTTTTTTTCGGCTCTAACCCTGTTTTTCTTGTTTTTTTTCGGCTCTAACCCGGCTTTTCTTGGTTTTCTTCTGCTCTAACCCTGTTTATCTTGGTTTTCTTCCGCTCTAACCCTGTTTTTCTTGGTTTTTTTCGGCTCTAACCCTGTTTTTCTTGGTGTATTCCGCTCTAACCCTGTTTTTCTTGTTTTTTTTCGGCTCTAACCCTTCTTTTCTTTGTTTTCTTCCGCTCTAACCCTGTTTTTCTTGGTTTCTTTCGGCTCTAACCCTGTTTTTCTTGGTTTTCTTCCGTTCTAACCCGGCTTTTCTTGGTTTTCTTAGGCTCTAACCCTGTTTTTCTTGTTTTTTTTCCGCACTAACCCTGCTTTTCTTGGTTTTCTTTGGCTCTAACCCCGTTTTTCTTTGTTTTTTTCGGCTCTAACCCTGTTTATCTTCGTTTTATTCCAGCTCTAACCCTGTTTTTCTTGGATTTCTTCCGTTCTAACCCTGTTTTTCTTGGTTTTTTTCGGCTCTAACCCTGTTTTTCTTGGTTTTCTTCGGCTCTAACCCTGTTTTTCTTGGTTTTCTTCCGTTCTAACCCTGTTTTTCTTTGTTTTCTTCCGCTCTAACCCATTATTTTCTTGGTTTTTTTCGGCCCTAACCCTGTTTTTCTTGGTTTTCTTCCGCTCTAACCCAGCTTTTCTTGGTTTTTTTCGGCTCTAACCCTGTTTTTCTTGTTTTTTTTCGGCTCTAACCGTGCTTTTCTTGGTTTTCTTCCGCTCTAACCCTGTTTTTCTTGGTTTTTTTCTGCTCTAACCCTGTTTTTCTTGGTTTTTTTCGGCTCTAACCGTGCTTTTCTTGGTTTTCTTCCGCTCTAACCCTGTTTATCTTGGTTTTCTTCCGCTCTAACCCTGTTTTTCTTGTTTTTTTTTCGGCTCTAACCCTGCTTTTCTTGGTTTTCTTCCGCTCTAACCCTGTTTTTCTTGGTTTTCTTCGGCTCTAACCCGGTTTTTCTTGGTTTTCTTCCGCTCTAACCTGGCTTTTCTTGGTTTTCTTCAGCTCTAACCCTGTTTATCTTGGTTTTTTTCCGCTCTAACCCTGCTTTTCTTGGTTTCTTTCGGCTCTAACCCTTTTTTTCTTGGTTTTCTTATGTACTAATCCTGTTTTTCTTGGTTTTCTTCCGCTCTAACCCTGTTTTTCTTGTTTTTTTTCCGCTCTAACCCTGTTTTTCTTGGTTTTTTTCGGCTCTAACCCTCTTTTTCTTGGTTTTTTTCGGCTCTAACCCCGTTTTTCTTGGTTTTCTTCCTCTCTAACCAAGTTTTTTCATGGTTTTTTTCGGCTCTAACTTTGTTTTTCTTGGTTTTCTTCCGCTCTAACACTGTTTTTCTTGGTTTTCTTCCGCTCTAACCCTGTTTTTCTTGGTTTTCTTCCGTTCTAACCCGGCTTTTCTTTGTTTTTTTCTGCTCTAACCCTGTTTTTCTTGGTTTTTTTCGGCTCTAACCCTGTTTTTCTTGGTTTTCTTCGGCTCTAACCCTGTTTTTCTTGGTTTTCTTCTGTTCTAACCCGGCTTTTCTTGGTTTTTTTTGGGCTCTAATTCTGTTTTTCTTGGTTTTCTTTTGTTCTAACCCTGTTTTTCTTAATTTTTTTCGGCTCTAACCCGGCTTTTCTTGGTTTTCTTCTGCTGTAACCCAGTTTATTTTGGTTTTCTTCCACTCTAACCCTGTTTTTCTTTGTTTTCTTCTGCTCTAACCCTGTTTATCTTGGTTTTTTTCGGCTCTAACCCTGTTTTTCTTGTTTTATTCCGGCTCTAACCCTGTTTTTCTTGGTTTTCTTCGGCTCTAACCCTTCTTTTCTTTGCTTTCTTTCGCTCTAACCCTGCTTTTCTTGGTTTCTTTCGGCTCTAACCCTGTTTTTCTTGGTTTTCTTCCGTTCTAACCCTGTTTTTCTTGGTTTTCTTCGGCTCTAACCCTGTATTTCTTGGTTTTCTTCGGCTCTAACCCTGTTTTTCTTGGTTTTCTTCTGTTCTAACCCTGTTTTTCTTGGTTTTCTTCCGCTCTAACCCATTATTTTCTTGGTTTTTTTCGGCTCTAACCCTGTTTTTCTTGGTTTTCTTCCGCTCTAACCCTGCTTTTCTTGGTTTTTTTCGGCTCTAACCCTGTTTTTCTTGGTTTTTTTCGGCTCTAACCCTGCTTTTCTTGGTTTTCTTCCGCTCTAACCCTGTTTTTCTTGTTTTTTTTCGGCTCTAACCATGTTTTTCTTGTTTTTTTTCGGCTCTAACCCTGTTTTTCTTGTTTTTTTTCGGCTCTAACCCGGCTTTTCTTGGTTTTCTTCTGCTCTAACCCTGTTTATCTTGGTTTTCTTCCGCTCTAACCCTGTTTTTCTTGGTTTTCTTCTGCTCTAACACTTTTTTTCTTGGTTTTTTTCGGTTCTAACCCTGTTTTTCTTGGTTTATTCCGGCTCTAACCTTGTTTTTCTTGGTTTTTTTCGGCTCTAACCCTTCTTTTCTTTGTTTTCTTCCGCTCTAACCCTGTTTTTCTTAGTTTTTTTCGGCTGTAACCCTGTTTTTCTTAATTTTCTTCCGCTCTAACATTGCTTTTCTTGGTTTTCTTCGGCTCTAACCCCTTTTTCTTGGTTTTCTTCCTTTCTAAAACGGCTTTTCTTGGTTTTCTTCTGCATTAACCCTGTTTTTCTTGGTTTTCTTTTGTTCTAACCCGGCTTTTCTTGGTTTTTTTCGGCTCTAACCCTGTTTTTCTTGGTTTTTTTCGGCTCTAACCCTGTTTTTCTTGGTTTACTTCCGCTCTAACCCTGTTTTTCTTGGTTTTCTCCGACTCTAACCCTGTTTTTCTTGTTTCCTTCCGCTCTAACACTGTTTTTCTTGGTTTTCTTCGGTTCTAACCCCGTTTTTCTTGGTTTACTTCCGTTCTAACCCGGCTTTTCTTGGTTTTCTTCTGCTCCAACCCTGTTTTTCTTGGTTTTCTTCCGTTCTAACCCGGCTTTTCTTGATTTTCTTCCGCTCTAACCCTGTTTTTCTTGGTTTTCTTCCGTTCTAACCCGGCTTTTCATAGTTCTTTTCGTCTCTAACCTTGTTTTTCTTTGTTTTTTACGGCTCTAACCCTGTTTTTCTTGGTTTTTTTCGGCTCTAACCCTGTTTTTCTTTCTTTTCTTCCGCTCTCACCCTACCTTTATTGGTTTTCTTCCGCTCTAACCCTGTTTTTCTTGGTTTTTTTCATCTCTAAACCTGCTTTTCTTGATTTTTTTTCGGCTCTAACCCTGTTTTTCTTGGATTTCTTCCGCTCTAACCCTGTTTTTCTTGGTTTTTTTCGGCTATAACGTTGTTTTTCTTGGTTTTAGTTGTTAGGGTTAGGTTAGGGTTAGGGTTAGGGTTAGGGTTAGGGTTAGGGCTAGGGTTAGGGTTAGGGTTAGGGTTAGGGTTAGGGTTAGGGTTAGGGTTAGGGTTAGGGTTAGGGTTAGGGTTAGAGTTAGGGTTAGGGTTAGGGTTAGGGTTAGGGTTAGGGTTAGGGTTAGGGTTAGTGTTAGGGCTAGAGTAGGTTTAGGGTTAGGGTTAGGGTTAGGGTTAGGGTTAAGATTAGGGTTAGGGTTAGGGTTAGGGTTATGGTTAGGGTTAGGGTTAGGGTTAGGGTTAGGGTTAGGTTTAGGGTTAGGGTTAGGGTTAGGGTTAGGGCTAGGGTTAGGGTTAGGGTTCGGGTTAGGGTTCGGGTTAGGGTTAGGGTTAGGGTTAGGGTAGGGTTAGGGTTAGGGTTAGGGTTAGGTTTAGGGTTAGGGTTATGGTTAGGGTTAGGGTTAGGGTTAGGGTTAGGGTAGGGTTAGGGTTAGGGTTAGGGTTAGGGCTAGAGTAGGGTTAGGGTTAGGGTTAGGGTTAGGGTTAGGGTTAGGGTTAGGGTTAGGGTTAGGGTAGGGTTAGGGTTAGGGTTAGGGTTAGGGTTAGGGTTAGGGTTAGGGTTAGGGTTAGGGTTAGGGTTAGGGTTAGGGTTAGGGTTAGCGTTAGGGTTAGGGTTATGGTTAGGGTTAGGATTAGGGTTAGGGTTAGGGTTAGGGTTAGGGTTAGGGTTAGGGTTAGGGTTAGGGTTAGGGTTAGGGTTAGGGTTAGGGTTAGGGTTAGGGTTAGGGTTAGGGTTAGGGTTAGGGTTAGGGTTAGGGTTTTTTTTCTTGGTTTTTTTCGGCTCTAACCCTGTTTTTCTTGGATTTCTTCCCCTCTAACCCTGTTTTTCTTGGTTTTCTTCCGCTGTAACCCGGCTTTTCTTGGTTTTTTCCGGCTCTAACCCTGTTTTTGTTGGTTTTTTTTGGATCTAACCCTGTTTTTCTTGGTTTTCTTCCGCTCTAGCCCTGTTTTTCTTGGTTTCCTTCCGTTCTAACCCTGTTTTTCTTGGTTTTCTTCAGCTCTAACCCTTTTTTTCTTGGTTTTCTTATGTACTAATCCTGTTTTTCTTGGTTTTCTTCCGCTCTAACCCTGTTTTTCTTGTTTTTTTTCCGCTCTAACCCTGTTTTTCTTGGTTTTTTTCGGCTCTAACCCTCTTTTTCTTGGTTTTTTTCGGCTCTAACCCCGTTTTTCTTGGTTTTCTTCCTCTCTAACCAAGTTTTTTCATGGTTTTTTTCGGCTCTACCTTTGTTTTTCTTGGTTTTCTTCCGCTCTAACACTGTTTTTCTTGGTTTTCTTCCGCTCTAACCCTGTTTTTCTTGGTTTTCTTCCGTTCTAACCCGGCTTTTCTTTGTTTTTTTCTGCTCTAACCCTGTTTTTCTTGGTTTTTTTCGGCTCTAACCCTGTTTTTCTTGGTTTTCTTCCGCTCTAACTCTGCTTTTATTGGTTTTCTTCCGCTCTAACCCTGTTTTTGTTGGTTTTCTTCCGTTCTAACCCGGCTTTTCTTGGTTTTCTTACGTTCTAACCCTGTTTTTCTTGGTTTTCTTCTGTTCTAACCCGGCTTTTCTTGTTTTTTTTTGGGCTCTAATTCTGTTTTTCTTGGTTTTCTTTTGTTCTAACCCTGTTTTTCTTAATTTTTTTCGGCTCTAACCCGGCTTTTCTTGGTTTTCTTCTGCTCTAACCCTGTTTCTTTTGGTTTTCTTCCACTCTAACCCTGTTTTTCTTTGTTTTCTTCTGCTCTAACCCTGTTTATCTTGGTTTTTTTCGGCTCTAACCCTGTTTTTCTTGTTTTATTCCGGCTCTAACCCTGTTTTTCTTGGTTTTCTTCGGCTCTAACCCTTCTTTTCTTTGCTTTCTTTCGCTCTAACCCTGCTTTTCTTGGTTTCTTTCGGCTCTAACCCTGTTTTTCTTGGTTTTCTTCCGTTCTAACCCTGTTTTTCTTGGTTTTCTTCGGCTCTAACCCTGTATTTCTTGGTTTTCTTCGGCTCTAACCCTGTTTTTCTTGGTTTTCTTCTGTTCTAACCCTGTTTTTCTTGGTTTTCTTCCGCTCTAACCCATTATTTTCTTGGTTTTTTTCGGCTCTAACCCTGTTTTTCTTGGTTTTCTTCCGCTCTAACCCTGCTTTTCTTGTTTTTTTTCGGCTCTAACCCTGTTTTTCTTGGTTTTTTTCGGCTCTAACCCTGCTTTTCTTGGTTTTCTTCCGCTCTAACCCTGTTTTTCTTGTTTTTTTTCGGCTCTAACCATGTTTTTCTTGTTTTTTTTCGGCTCTAACCCTGTTTTTCTTGTTTTTTTTCGGCTCTAACCCGGCTTTTCTTGGTTTTCTTCTGCTCTAACCCTGTTTATCTTGGTTTTCTTCCGCTCTAACCCTGTTTTTCTTGGTTTTCTTCTGCTCTAACACTTTTTTTCTTGGTTTTTTTCGGTTCTAACCCTGTATTTCTTGGTTTATTCCGGCTCTAACCTTGTTTTTCTTGGTTTTTTTCGGCTCTAACCCTTCTTTTCTTTGTTTTCTTCCGCTCTAACCCTGTTTTTCTTAGTTTTTTTCGGCTGTAACCCTGTTTTTCTTAATTTTCTTCCGCTCTAACATTGCTTTTCTTGGTTTTCTTCGGCTCTAACCCCTTTTTCTTGGTTTTCTTCCTTTCTAAAACGGCTTTTCTTGGTTTTCTTCTGCATTAACCCTGTTTTTCTTGGTTTTCTTTTGTTCTAACCCGGCTTTTCTTGGTTTTTTTCGGCTCTAACCCTGTTTTTCTTGGTTTTTTTCGGCTCTAACCCTGTTTTTCTTGGTTTACTTCCGCTCTAACCCTGTTTTTCTTGGTTTTCTCCGACTCTAACCCTGTTTTTCTTGTTTCCTTCCGCTCTAACACTGTTTTTCTTGGTTTTCTTCGGTTCTAACCCCGTTTTTCTTGGTTTACTTCCGTTCTAACCCGGCTTTTCTTGGTTTTCTTCTGCTCCAACCCTGTTTTTCTTGGTTTTCTTCCGTTCTAACCCGGCTTTTCTTGATTTTCTTCCGCTCTAACCCTGTTTTTCTTGGTTTTCTTCCGTTCTAACCCGGCTTTTCATAGTTCTTTTCGTCTCTAACCTTGTTTTTCTTTGTTTTTTACGGCTCTAACCCTGTTTTTCTTGGTTTTTTTCGGCTCTAACCCTGTTTTTCTTTCTTTTCTTCCGCTCTCACCCTACCTTTATTGGTTTTCTTCCGCTCTAACCCTGTTTTTCTTGGTTTTTTTCATCTCTAAACCTGCTTTTCTTGATTTTTTTTCGGCTCTAACCCTGTTTTTCTTGGATTTCTTCCGCTCTAACCCTGTTTTTCTTGGGTTTTTTTCGGCTATAACGTTGTTTTTCTTGGTTTTAGTTGTTAGGGTTAGGTTAGGGTTAGGGTTAGGGTTAGGGTTAGGGTTAGGGCTAGGGTTAGGGTTAGGGTTAGGGTTAGGGTTAGGGTTAGGGTTAGGGTTAGGGTTAGGGTTAGGGTTAGGGTTAGGGTTAGAGTTAGGGTTAGGGTTAGGGTTAGGGTTAGGGTTAGGGTTAGTGTTAGGGCTAGAGTAGGTTTAGGGTTAGGGTTAGGGTTAGGGTTAGGGTTAAGATTAGGGTTAGGGTTAGGGTTAGGGTTATGGTTAGGGTTAGGGTTAGGGTTAGGGTTAGGGTTAGGTTTAGGGTTAGGGTTAGGGTTAGGGTTAGGGCTAGGTTTTGGGTTAGGGTTCGGGTTAGGGTTCGGGTTAGGGTTAGGGTTAGGGTTAGGGTAGGGTTAGGGTTAGGGTTAGGGTTAGGGTTAGGGTTAGGGTTATGGTTAGGGTTAGGGTTAGGGTTAGGGTTAGGGTAGGGTTAGGGTTAGGGTTAGGGTTAGGGCTAGAGTAGGGTTAGGGTTAGGGTTAGGGTTAGGGTTAGGGTTAGGGTTAGGGTTAGGGTTAGGGTTAGGGTAGGGTTAGGGTTAGGGTTAGGGTTAGGGTTAGGGTTAGGGTTAGGGTTAGGGTTAGGGTTAGGGTTAGGGTTAGGGTTAGGGTTAGGGTTAGCGTTAGGGTTAGGGTTATGGTTAGGGTTAGGATTAGGGTTAGGGTTAGGGTTAGGGTTAGGGTTAGGGTTAGGGTTAGGGTTAGGGTTAGGGTTAGGGTTAGGGTTAGGGTTAGGGTTAGGGTTAGGGTTAGGGTTAGGGTTAGGGTTAGGGTTAGGGTTAGGGTTTTTTTTCTTGGTTTTTTTCGGCTCTAACCCTGTTTTTCTTGGATTTCTTCCCCTCTAACCCTGTTTTTCTTGGTTTTCTTCCGCTGTAACCCGGCTTTTCTTGGTTTTTTCCGGCTCTAACCCTGTTTTTGTTGGTTTTTTTTGGATCTAACCCTGTTTTTCTTGGTTTTCTTCCGCTCTAGCCCTGTTTTTTTTGGTTTCCTTCCGTTCTAACCCTGTTTTTCTTGGTTTTCTTCAGCTCTAACCCCGTTTTTCTTGGTTTACTTCCGTTCTAACCCGGGTTTTCTTGGTTTTTTTTGGCTCTAACCCTGTTTTTCTTGGTTTTCTTCCGTTCTAACGCGGCTTTTCTTGGTTTTCTTCTGCTCTAACCCTGTTTTTCTTGGTTTTCTTCCGTTCTAACCCGGCTTTTCTTGATTTTCTTCCTCTCTAACTCTGTTTTTCTTGGTTTTCTTTCGTTGTAACCCGGCTATTCTTAATTGTTTTCGTCTCTAACCTTGTTTTTCTTGGTTTTTTTCGGCTCTAACCCTGTTTTTCTTAATTTTCTTCCGCTCTAACCCTGCTTTTATTGGTTTTCTTCCGCTCTAACCCTGTTTTTGTTGGATTTCTTCCGTTCTAACCCGGCTTTTCTTGGTTTTCTTCCGTTCTAACCCTGTTTTTCTTGTTTTTTTTCGGCTCTAACCCTGTTTTTCTTGGTTTTCTTCCGCTCTAACCCTGCTTTTATTGGTTTTCTTCCGCTCTAACCCTGTTTTTGTTGGTTTTCTTCCGTTCTAACCCGGCTTTTCTTGGTTTTCTTCCGTTCTAACCTGTTTTTCTTGGTTTTTTTCGGCTCTAACCCTGTTTTTCTTGTTTTTTTTCGGCTCTAACCCTGTTTTCCTTGGTTTTCTTCCGCTCTAACCCAGCTTTTCTTGTTTTTTTTCGGCTCTAACCCTTTTTTTTGTTGTTTTTTTTCGGCTCTAACCCTGCTTTTCTTGGTTTTCTTCCGCTCTAACCCAGCTTTTCTTGGTTTTCTTCGACTCTAACCCTTTTTTTCTTGTTTTTTTTCGGCTCTAACCCTGTTTTTCTTGGTTTATTCCGGCTCTAACCCGGCTTTTCTTGATTTTCATCCTCTCTAACCCTTTTTTTCTTGGTTTTCTTACGTACGAATCCTGTTTTTCTTGGTTTTCTTCCGCTCTAAGCCTGTTTTTCTTGTTTTTTTCGGCTCTAACCCTGTTTTTCTTGGTTTTTTTCGGCTCTAACCCTCTTTTTCTTGGTTTTTTTCGGCTCTAACCCCGTTTTTCTTGGTTTTCTTCCTCTCTAACCAAGGTTTTTCATGGTTTCTTTCGGCACTAACCCGGCTTTTCTTGAATTTCTTCCGGTCTAACACTGTTTTTCTTGGTTTTCTTCCGCTCTAACCCTGTTTTTCTTGGTTTTCTTCCGTTCTAACCCGGCTTTTCTTTGTTTTTTTCGGCTCTAACCCTGTTTTTCTTGGTTTTTTTCGGCTCTAACCCTGTTTTTCTTGTTTTTTTTCGGCTCTAACCCGGCTTTTCTTGGTTTTCTTCTGCTCTAACCCTGTTTATCTTGGTTTTCTTCGGCTCTAACCCGGCTTTTCTTGGTTTTCTTCTGCTCTAACCCTGTTTTTCGTGGTTTTTTTAGGCTCTAACCCTGTTTTTCTTGGT
>NW_028188946.1:2733006-2740506 GCF_054131305.1 Coturnix japonica
TCTAACCCTGTTTTTGTTGGTTTTCTTCCGTTCTAACCCGGCTTTTCTTGGTTTTCTTCCGTTCTAACCCTGTTTATCTTGGTTTTATTCCGCTCTAACCCTGTTTTTCTTGTTTGTTTTCGGCTCTAACCCTTTTTGTCTTTGTTTTCTTACGTACGAATCCTGTTTTTCTTGGTTTTCTTTCGCTCTAACCCTGATTTTCTTGTTTTTCTTCAGCTCTAACCCTCTTTTTCTTGGTTTTCTTCGGCTCTAACCCTGTTTTTCTTGGTTTTCTTTTGTTGTAACCCTGCTTTTCTTGGTTTTCTTCCGCTCTAACCCTGTTTTTCTTGGTTTTCTTCCGTTCTAACCCGGCTTTTCTTGGTTTTTTTCGGCTCTAACCCTGTTTTTCTTGCGTTTCTTCGGCTCTAACCCTGTTTTTCTTGGTTTTCTTCCGTTCTAACCCGGCTTTTCTTGGTTTTTTTCGGCTCTAACCCTGTTTTCCTTGGTTTTCTTTTGTTCTGACCCGGCTTTTCTTGGTTTTTTCGGTTCTAACCCTGTTTTTCTTTTTTTTTTCGGCTCTAACCTTGTTTTTCTTGGTTTTCTTCCGCTCTAACCCTATTTTGCTTGGTTTTCTTCTGTTCTAACCCGGCTTTTCTTGGTTTTTTTCGGCTCTAACCTTGTTTTTCTGGGTTTTCTTTTGTTCTAACCCGGCTTTTCTTGGTTTTTTTCGGCTCTAACCCGGCTTTTCTTGGTTTTCTTCTGCTCTAACCCTGTTTTTCTTGTTTTTTTTCGGCTCTAACCCTGTTTTTCTTGGTTTTCTTCGGCTCTGACCCTGTTTTTCTTGGTTTTCTTCCGTTCTAACCCGGCTTTTCTTGGTTTTTTCCGACTCTTACCCTGTATTTCTTGGTTTTCTTTTGTTCTAACCCGGCTTTTCTTGGTTTCTTTCGGCTCTAACCCTGTTTTTCTTGGTTTTTTCCGGCTCTAACCCTGTTTTTCTTGGTTTTCTTCGGTTCTGTCCCTGTTTTTCTTGGTTTTCTTCCGCTCTAACCCTGTTTTTCTTGGTTTTCTTCCGCTCTAACCCTGTTTTTCTTGATTTTCTTCCGTTCTAACCCGGCTTTTCTTGTTTTTTTTTTGGCTCTAACCCTGTTTTTCTTGGTTTTCTTTTGTTCTACCCTGGCTTTTCTTGGTTTTTTTCGGCTCTAACCCTGTTTTTCTTGGTTTTCTTCCGCTCTAACCCTGCTTTTCTTGGCTTTCTTCCGATCTAAACTTGTTTTTCTTGGTTTTCTTCTATTCTAACCCGGCTTTTCTTGGTTTTCTTCCGCTCTAACCCTGTTTTTCTTGGTTTTCTTCTAACCCGGATTTTCTCGGTTTTTTTCAGCTCTAACCCTGTTTTTCTTGGTTTTTTTCGGCTCTAACCCTGTTTTTCTTGGTTTTCTTCTGCTCTAACCCTGTTTTTCTTGTTTTTTTTCGGCTCTAACCCTGTTTTTCTTGGTTTTTTTCGGCTCTAACCCTGTTTTTCTTGGTTTTCTTCGGCTCTAACCCTGTTTTTCTTGGTTTTCTTCCGCTCTAACCCCGTTTTTCTTGGTTTTCTTCCGTTCTAACCCGGCTTTTCTTTGTTTTCTTCCGCTCTAACCCTGTTTTTCTTGGGTTTTTTTTGGCTCTAACCCTGTTTTTCTTGGTTATTTTCTGTTCTAACCCTGTTTTTCTTGTTTTTTTTCGGATCTACTGCTGTTTTTCTTGTTTTTTTTCGGCTCTAACCATGGCATTTCATGATTTTTTTCGGCTCTACCCCTGCTTTTCTTGGTTTTCTTCGGCTCTAACCATGTTTTTCTTGGTTTTCTTCCGTTCTAACCCAGCTTTCCTTGGTTTTCTCTGGCTCTAACCCTGTTTTTCTTGGTTTTCTTCCGCTCTAACTCTGTTTTTCTTGGTTTTCTTCCGTTCTGAAACGGTTTTCCTTGGTTTTCTTCCGCTCTAACCCTGTTTTTCTTAGTTTTCTTTCGTTCTAACCTGGCTTTTCTTGGTTTTTTTCGGCTCTAACACTGTTTTTCTTTGTTTTCTCTGGCTCTAACCTTGCTTTCCTTGGTTTTCTCTGGCTCTAACCCTGTTTTTCTTGGTTTTCTTCTGCTCTAACCCTGTTTTTCTTGGTTTTCTTCGGATCTAACCCTGCTCATCTTGGTTTTTTTCGGCTCTAACCCTGTTTATCTTGGTTTTTTTCGGCTCTAACCCTGTTTTTCTTGGTTTTCTTCTGCTCTAACCCTGTTTTTCTTGGTTTTTTTCGGCTCAAACCCTGTTTTTCTTGGTTTTCTTCGGCTCTAACCCTGTTTTTCTTGGTTTTCTTCCGTTCTAACTAGGCTTTTCTTGGTTTTCTTCCGCTCTAACCCTGTTTTTCTTGGTTTTCTTCCGCTCTAACCCTGTTTTTCTTGGTTTTCTTCCGCTCTAACCCTGTTTTTCTTTGTTTTTTTCGGCTCTAACCCTGTTTTTCTTGGTTTTCTTCTGCTCTAACCCTGTTTTTCTTGGTTTTCTTCCGCTCTAACCCTGTTTTTCTTGGTTTTTTTCGGCTCTAACCCTGTTTATATTTGTTTTTTTCAAATCTAACCCTGTTTATCTTGGTTTTTTTTCGGCTCTAACCCTGTTTTTCTTGGTTTTTTTCGGCTCTAACCCTGTTTTTCTTGGTTTTCTCCGGCTCTAACCCTGTTTTACTTGGTTTTCTTCCGCTCTAACCCTGTTTTTCTTGGTTTTTTTTCGGCTATAACCTTGTTTTTCTTGGTTTTAGTGGTTAGGGTTAGGTTAGGGTTAGGGTTAGGGTTAGGGTTAGGGTTAGGGTTAGGGTTAGGGTTAGGGTTAGGGTTAGGGGTAGGATTAGGGTTAGGGTTAGGGTTAGGGGTAGGGTTAGGGTTAGGGTTAGGGCTAGAGTAGGCTTAGGGTTAGGGTTAGGGTTAGGGTTAAGGTTAGGGTTAGGGTTAGGGTTAGGGTTAGGGTTAGGGTTAGGGTTAGGGTTAGGGTTAGGGTTAGGGTTAGGGTTAGTGTTAGGGTTAGGGTTAGGGTTAGGGTAGGGTTAGGGTTAGGGTTAGGGTTAGGGCTAGAGTAGGGTTAGGGTTAGGGTTAGGGTTAGGGTTAGGGTTAGGGTTAGGGTTACGGTTAGGGTTAGGGTTAGGGTTAGGGTTAGGGTTAGGGTTAGGGTAGTGATAGGGTTAGGGTTAGGGTTATGGTTAGGGTTAGGGTTAGGGTTAGGGTTAGGGTTAGGGTTAGGGTTAGGGTTTTTTTTCTTGGTTTTTTTTGGCTCTAACCCTGTTTTTCTTGGATTTCTTCCCCTCTAACCCTGTTTTTCTTGGTTTTCTTCCGCTCTAACCATGTTTTTCTTGGTTTTCTTCCGTTCTAACCCAGCTTTCCTTGGTTTTCTCTGGCTCTAACTTTGTTTTTCTTGGTTTTCTTCCGCTCTAACCCTGTTTTTCTTGGTTTTCTTCGGCTCTAACCCTGTTTATCTTGGTTTTCTTCGGCTCTAACCCTGTTTATCTTGTTTTTTTTCGGCTCTAACCCTGTTTTTCTTGTTTTTTTTCGGCTCTAACCCTGTTTTTCTTGGTTTTCTTCCGCTCTAACCCTGTTTATCTTGGTTTTATTCTGCTCTAACCCTGTTTTTCTTGGTTTTCTTCCACTGTAACCCTGTTTTTCTTGGTTTTTTTCGGCTCTAACCCTGTTTTTCTTGGTTTTCTTCCGCTCTAACCCTGTTTTTCTTGGTTTTTTTCGGCTCTAACCCCGTTTTTCTTGGTTTTTTTCCGCTCTAACCATGTTTTTCTTGGTTTTCTTCGGCTCTAACCCTGTTTTTCTTGGTTTTATTTTGTTCTAACCAGGCTTTTCTTGGTTTTTTTCGGCTCTAACCCTGTTTTTCTTGGTTTTCTTCTGCTCTTACCCTGTTTTTCTTGGTTTTCTTCTGTTCTAACCCGGCATTTCTTGATTTTCTTCGGCTCTAACCCTGTTTTTCTTGGTTTTCTTTTGTTCTAACACGGCTTTTCTTGGTTTTTTTCGGCTCTAACCCTGTTTTTCTTGGTTTATTTCGGCTCTAACCCTGTTTTTCTTGGTTTTCTTCCGCTCTAACCCTGTTTTTCTTGGTTTTCTTTGGCTCTAACCCTGCTTTTCTTGGTTTTCTTCAGCTCTAACCTTGTTTTTCTTTGTTTTTTACGGCTCGAACCCTGTTTTTCTTGTTTTTTTAGGATCTAACCCTGTTCTTCTTGGTTTTCTTCCACTCAGACCCTGCTTTTCTTGGTTTTCTTCCAATCTAACCCTGCTTTTCTTGGTTTTCTTCGGCTCTAACCCCGTTTTTCTTGGTTTTCTTCCGTTCTAAAACGGCTTTTCTTGGTTTTCTTCCGCTCTAACCCTGTTTTTCTTAGTTTTTTTCCGTTCTAACCTGGCTTTTCTTGGTTTTTTTCGACTCTAACCCTGTTTTTCTTGGTTTTCTCTGGCTCTAACCCTGCTTTCCTTGGTTTTCTCTGGCTCTAACCCTGTTTTTCTTGGTTTTCTTCTGCTCTAACCCTGTTTTTCTTGGTTTTTTTCGGCTCTAACCCTGTTCATCTTGGTTTTTTTCGGCTCTAACCCTGTTTTTCTTGGTTTTTTTCGGCTCTAACCCTGTTTTTCTTGGTTTTTTTCGTCTCTAAACCTGCTTTTCTTGATTTTTTTCGGCTCAAACCCTGTTTTTCTTGGTTTTCTTCGGCTCTAACCCTGTTTTTCTTCGTTTTCTTCCGTTCTAACCCGGCTTTTCTTGGTTTTCTCCACCTCTTACCCTGTTTTTCTTGGTTTTCTTCCGCTCAAACCCTGTTTTTCTTTGTTTTTTTCGGATCTAACCCTGTTTAACTTGCTTTTATTTTGCTCTAACCCTGTTTTTCTTGGTTTTCTTTTGTTCTGACCCGGCTTTTCTTGGTTTTTTCGGTTCTAACCCTGTTTTTCTTTTTTTTTTCGGCTCTAACCTTGTTTTTCTTGGTTTTCTTCCGCTCTAACCCTATTTTGCTTGGTTTTCTTCTGTTCTAACCCGGCTTTTCTTGGTTTTTTTCGGCTCTAACCTTGTTTTTCTGGGTTTTCTTTTGTTCTAACCCGGCTTTTCTTGGTTTTTTTCGGCTCTAACCCGGCTTTTCTTGGTTTTCTTCTGCTCTAACCCTGTTTTTCTTGTTTTTTTTCGGCTCTAACCCTGTTTTTCTTGGTTTTCTTCGGCTCTGACCCTGTTTTTCTTGGTTTTCTTCCGTTCTAACCCGGCTTTTCTTGGTTTTTTCCGACTCTTACCCTGTATTTCTTGGTTTTCTTTTGTTCTAACCCGGCTTTTCTTGGTTTCTTTCGGCTCTAACCCTGTTTTTCTTGGTTTTTTCCGGCTCTAACCCTGTTTTTCTTGGTTTTCTTCGGTTCTGTCCCTGTTTTTCTTGGTTTTCTTCCGCTCTAACCCTGTTTTTCTTGGTTTTCTTCCGCTCTAACCCTGTTTTTCTTGATTTTCTTCCGTTCTAACCCGGCTTTTCTTGTTTTTTTTTTGGCTCTAACCCTGTTTTTCTTGGTTTTCTTTTGTTCTACCCTGGCTTTTCTTGGTTTTTTTCGGCTCTAACCCTGTTTTTCTTGGTTTTCTTCCGCTCTAACCCTGCTTTTCTTGGCTTTCTTCCGATCTAAACTTGTTTTTCTTGGTTTTCTTCTATTCTAACCCGGCTTTTCTTGGTTTTCTTCCGCTCTAACCCTGTTTTTCTTGGTTTTCTTCTAACCCGGATTTTCTCGGTTTTTTTCAGCTCTAACCCTGTTTTTCTTGGTTTTTTTCGGCTCTAACCCTGTTTTTCTTGGTTTTCTTCTGCTCTAACCCTGTTTTTCTTGTTTTTTTTCGGCTCTAACCCTGTTTTTCTTGGTTTTTTTCGGCTCTAACCCTGTTTTTCTTGGTTTTCTTCGGCTCTAACCCTGTTTTTCTTGGTTTTCTTCCGCTCTAACCCCGTTTTTCTTGGTTTTCTTCCGTTCTAACCCGGCTTTTCTTTGTTTTCTTCCGCTCTAACCCTGTTTTTCTTGGGTTTTTTTTGGCTCTAACCCTGTTTTTCTTGGTTATTTTCTGTTCTAACCCTGTTTTTCTTGTTTTTTTTCGGATCTACTGCTGTTTTTCTTGTTTTTTTTCGGCTCTAACCATGGCATTTCATGATTTTTTTCGGCTCTACCCCTGCTTTTCTTGGTTTTCTTCGGCTCTAACCATGTTTTTCTTGGTTTTCTTCCGTTCTAACCCAGCTTTCCTTGGTTTTCTCTGGCTCTAACCCTGTTTTTCTTGGTTTTCTTCCGCTCTAACTCTGTTTTTCTTGGTTTTCTTCCGTTCTGAAACGGTTTTCCTTGGTTTTCTTCCGCTCTAACCCTGTTTTTCTTAGTTTTCTTTCGTTCTAACCTGGCTTTTCTTGGTTTTTTTCGGCTCTAACACTGTTTTTCTTTGTTTTCTCTGGCTCTAACCTTGCTTTCCTTGGTTTTCTCTGGCTCTAACCCTGTTTTTCTTGGTTTTCTTCTGCTCTAACCCTGTTTTTCTTGGTTTTCTTCGGATCTAACCCTGCTCATCTTGGTTTTTTTCGGCTCTAACCCTGTTTATCTTGGTTTTTTTCGGCTCTAACCCTGTTTTTCTTGGTTTTCTTCTGCTCTAACCCTGTTTTTCTTGGTTTTTTTCGGCTCAAACCCTGTTTTTCTTGGTTTTCTTCGGCTCTAACCCTGTTTTTCTTGGTTTTCTTCCGTTCTAACTAGGCTTTTCTTGGTTTTCTTCCGCTCTAACCCTGTTTTTCTTGGTTTTCTTCCGCTCTAACCCTGTTTTTCTTGGTTTTCTTCCGCTCTAACCCTGTTTTTCTTTGTTTTTTTCGGCTCTAACCCTGTTTTTCTTGGTTTTCTTCTGCTCTAACCCTGTTTTTCTTGGTTTTCTTCCGCTCTAACCCTGTTTTTCTTGGTTTTTTTCGGCTCTAACCCTGTTTATATTTGTTTTTTTCAAATCTAACCCTGTTTATCTTGGTTTTTTTTCGGCTCTAACCCTGTTTTTCTTGGTTTTTTTCGGCTCTAACCCTGTTTTTCTTGGTTTTCTCCGGCTCTAACCCTGTTTTACTTGGTTTTCTTCCGCTCTAACCCTGTTTTTCTTGGTTTTTTTTCGGCTATAACCTTGTTTTTCTTGGTTTTAGTGGTTAGGGTTAGGTTAGGGTTAGGGTTAGGGTTAGGGTTAGGGTTAGGGTTAGGGTTAGGGTTAGGGTTAGGGTTAGGGGTAGGATTAGGGTTAGGGTTAGGGTTAGGGGTAGGGTTAGGGTTAGGGTTAGGGCTAGAGTAGGCTTAGGGTTAGGGTTAGGGTTAGGGTTAAGGTTAGGGTTAGGGTTAGGGTTAGGGTTAGGGTTAGGGTTAGGGTTAGGGTTAGGGTTAGGGTTAGGGTTAGTGTTAGGGTTAGGGTTAGGGTTAGGGTAGGGTTAGGGTTAGGGTTAGGGTTAGGGCTAGAGTAGGGTTAGGGTTAGGGTTAGGGTTAGGGTTAGGGTTAGGGTTAGGGTTACGGTTAGGGTTAGGGTT
>NW_028188946.1:2745506-2750506 GCF_054131305.1 Coturnix japonica
TTCGGCTCTAACCCTGTTTTTCTTGGTTTATTCCGGCTCTAACTCTGTTTTTCTTGGTTTTTTTCAGCACTAACCCTGCTTTTCTTGGTTTTTTTCGGCTCTAACCCTGTTTTTCTTGGTTTTCTCCAGCTCTAACCCTGTTTTTCTTGGTTTTCTTCTGCTCTAACCCCGTTTTTCTTTGTTTTTTTCGGCTCTAACCCCGTTTTTCTTGGTTTTCTTCCGTTCTAACCCGGCTTTTCTTGGTTTTCTTCGGCTCTAACCCTGTTTATCTTGGTTTTATTCCGCTCTAATCCTGTTTTTCTTGGTTTTCTTCGGCTCTAACCCTTTTTTTCTTGATTTTCTTACATACTAATCCTGTTTTTCTTGGTTTTCTTCTGCTCTAACCCTGTTTTTCTTGTTTTTTTTCGGCTCTAACCCTGTTTTTCTTGGTTTTTTTCGGCTCTAACCCTCTTTTTCTTGGTTTTCTTCCTCTCTAACCCTGTTTTTCTTGGTTTTCTTCCGTTCTAACCCTGTTTTTCTTTGTTTTCTTCCGCTCTATCCCATTATTTTCTTGGTTTTTTTCGGCTCTAACCCTGTTTTTCTTGGTTTTCTTCCGCTCTAACCCAGCTTTTCATGGTTTTTTTCCATTCTAACCCTGTTTTTCTTGTTTTTTTTCGGCTCTAACCCTGTTTTTCTTGGTTTTCTTCGGCTCTAACCCTGTTTTTCTTGGTTTCCTTCCGTTCTAACCCTGTTTTTCTTGGTTTTCTGCGGCTCTAACCCCGTTTTTCTTGGTTTACTTCCGTTCTAACCCGGGTTTTCTTGTTTTTTTTTTTGCTCTAACCCTGTTTTTCTTGGTTTTCTTCCGTTCTAACCCGGCTTTTCTTGGTTTTCTTCTGCTCTAACCCTGTTTTTCTTGGTTTTCTTCGGCTCTAACCCTGTTTTTCTTGGGTTTTTTTCGGCTCTAACCCTGTTTTTCTTGGTTTTCTTCCGTTCTAACCCGGCTTTTCTTAATTTTCTTCCTCTCTAACCCTGTTTTTCTTGGTTTTCTTTCGTTCTAACCCGGCTTTTCTTAGTTGTTTTCGTCTCTAACCTTGTTTTTCTTGTTTTTTTTCGGCTCTAACCCTGTTTTTCTTGGTTTTTTTCGGCTCTAACCCTGTTTTTCTTGGTTTTCTTCTGCTCTAACCCTGCTTTTATTGGTTTTCTTCCGCTCTAACCCTGTTTTTGTTGGTTTTCTTCCGTTCTAACCCGGCTTTTCTTGGTTTTCTTCCGTTCTAACCCTGTTTATCTTGGTTTTATTCCGCTCTAACCCTGTTTTTCTTGTTTGTTTTCGGCTCTAACCCTTTTTGTCTTTGTTTTCTTACGTACGAATCCTGTTTTTCTTGGTTTTCTTTCGCTCTAACCCTGATTTTCTTGTTTTTCTTCAGCTCTAACCCTCTTTTTCTTGGTTTTTTTCGGCTCTCACCGTATTTTTCTTGGGTTTCTTCCGCTCTAACCCTGTTTTTCTTGGTTTTCTTCGGCTCTAACCCTGTTTTTCTTGGTTTTCTTTTGTTGTAACCCTGCTTTTCTTGGTTTTCTTCCGCTCTAACCCTGTTTTTCTTGGTTTTCTTTCGTTCTAACCCGGCTTTTCTTAGTTGTTTTCGTCTCTAACCTTGTTTTTCTTGTTTTTTTTCGGCTCTAACCCTGTTTTTCTTGGTTTTTTTCGGCTCTAACCCTGTTTTTCTTGGTTTTCTTCCGCTCTAACCCTGCTTTTATTGGTTTTCTTCCGCTCTAACCCTGTTTTTGTTGGTTTTCTTCCGTTCTAACCCGGCTTTTCTTGGTTTTCTTCCGTTCTAACCCTGTTTATCTTGGTTTTATTCCGCTCTAACCCTGTTTTTCTTGTTTGTTTTCGGCTCTAACCCTTTTTGTCTTTGTTTTCTTACGTACGAATCCTGTTTTTCTTGGTTTTCTTTCGCTCTAACCCTGATTTTCTTGTTTTTCTTCAGCTCTAACCCTCTTTTTCTTGGTTTTTTTCGGCTCTCACCGTATTTTTCTTGGGTTTCTTCCGCTCTAACCCTGTTTTTCTTGGTTTTCTTCGGCTCTAACCCTGTTTTTCTTGGTTTTCTTTTGTTGTAACCCTGCTTTTCTTGGTTTTCTTCCGCTCTAACCCTGTTTTTCTTGGTTTTCTTCCGTTCTAACCCGGCTTTTCTTGGTTTTTTTCGGCTCTAACCCTGTTTTCCTTGGTTTTCTTTTGTTCTGACCCGGCTTTTCTTGGTTTTTTCGGTTCTAACCCTGTTTTTCTTCGTTTTTTTCGGCTCTAACCTTGTTTTTCTTGGTTTTCTTCCGCTCTAACCCTATTTTGCTTGGTTTTCTTCTGTTCTAACCCGGCTTTTCTTGGTTTTTTTCGGCTCTAACCTTGTTTTTCTGGGTTTTCTTTTGTTCTAACCCGGCTTTTCTTGGTTTTTTTCGGCTCTAACCCGGCTTTTCTTGGTTTTCTTCTGCTCTAACCCTGTTTTTCTTGTTTTTTTTCGGCTCTAACCCTGTTTTTCTTGGTTTTCTTCGGCTCTGACCCTGTTTTTCTTGGTTTTCTTCCGTTCTAACCCGGCTTTTCTTGGTTTTTTCCGACTCTTACCCTGTATTTCTTGGTTTTCTTTTGTTCTAACCCGGCTTTTCTTGGTTTCTTTCGGCTCTAACCCTGTTTTTCTTGGTTTTTTCCGGCTCTAACCCTGTTTTTCTTGGTTTTCTTCGGTTCTGTCCCTGTTTTTCTTGGTTTTCTTCCGCTCTAACCCTGTTTTTCTTGGTTTTCTTCCGCTCTAACCCTGTTTTTCTTGATTTTCTTCCGTTCTAACCCGGCTTTTCTTGTTTTTTTTTTGGCTCTAACCCTGTTTTTCTTGGTTTTCTTTTGTTCTACCCTGGCTTTTCTTGGTTTTTTTCGGCTCTAACCCTGTTTTTCTTGGTTTTCTTCCGCTCTAACCCTGCTTTTCTTGGCTTTCTTCCGATCTAAACTTGTTTTTCTTGGTTTTCTTCTATTCTAACCCGGCTTTTCTTGGTTTTCTTCCGCTCTAACCCTGTTTTTCTTGGTTTTCTTCTAACCCGGATTTTCTCGGTTTTTTTCAGCTCTAACCCTGTTTTTCTTGGTTTTTTTCGGCTCTAACCCTGTTTTTCTTGGTTTTCTTCTGCTCTAACCCTGTTTTTCTTGTTTTTTTTCGGCTCTAACCCTGTTTTTCTTGGTTTTTTTCGGCTCTAACCCTGTTTTTCTTGGTTTTCTTCGGCTCTAACCCTGTTTTTCTTGGTTTTCTTCCGCTCTAACCCCGTTTTTCTTGGTTTTCTTCCGTTCTAACCCGGCTTTTCTTTGTTTTCTTCCGCTCTAACCCTGTTTTTCTTGGGTTTTTTTTGGCTCTAACCCTGTTTTTCTTGGTTATTTTCTGACTAACCCTGTTTTTCTTGTTTTTTTTCGGATCTACTGCTGTTTTTCTTGTTTTTTTTCGGCTCTAACCATGGCATTTCATGATTTTTTTCGGCTCTACCCCTGCTTTTCTTGGTTTTCTTCGGCTCTAACCATGTTTTTCTTGGTTTTCTTCTGTTCTAACCCAGCTTTCCTTGGTTTTCTCTGGCTCTAACCCTGTTTTTCTTGGTTTTCTTCCGCTCTAACTCTGTTTTTCTTGGTTTTCTTCCGTTCTGAAACGGTTTTCCTTGGTTTTCTTCCGCTCTAACCCTGTTTTTCTTAGTTTTCTTCCGTTCTAACCTGGCTTTTCTTGGTTTTTTTCGGCTCTAACACTGTTTTTCTTTGTTTTCTCTGGCTCTAACCTTGCTTTCCTTGGTTTTCTCTGGCTCTAACCCTGTTTTTCTTGGTTTTCTTCTGCTCTAACCCTGTTTTTCTTGGTTTTCTTCGGATCTAACCCTGCTCATCTTGGTTTTTTTCGGCTCTAACCCTGTTTATCTTGGTTTTTTTCGGCTCTAACCCTGTTTTTCTTGGTTTTCTTCTGCTCTAACCCTGTTTTTCTTGGTTTTTTTCGGCTCAAACCCTGTTTTTCTTGGTTTTCTTCGGCTCTAACCCTGTTTTTCTTGGTTTTCTTCCGTTCTAACTAGGCTTTTCTTGGTTTTCTTCCGCTCTAACCCTGTTTTTCTTGGTTTTCTTCCGCTCTAACCCTGTTTTTCTTGGTTTTCTTCCGCTCTAACCCTGTTTTTCTTTGTTTTTTTCGGCTCTAACCCTGTTTTTCTTGGTTTTCTTCTGCTCTAACCCTGTTTTTCTTGGTTTTCTTCCGCTCTAACCCTGTTTTTCTTGGTTTTTTTCGGCTCTAACCCTGTTTATATTTGTTTTTTTCAAATCTAACCCTGTTTATCTTGGTTTTTTTTCGGCTCTAACCCTGTTTTTCTTGGTTTTTTTCGGCTCTAACCCTGTTTTTCTTGGTTTTCTCCGGCTCTAACCCTGTTTTACTTGGTTTTCTTCCGCTCTAACCCTGTTTTTCTTGGTTTTTTTTCGGCTATAACCTTGTTTTTCTTGGTTTTAGTGGTTAGGGTTAGGTTAGGGTTAGGGTTAGGGTTAGGGTTAGGGTTAGGGTTAGGGTTAGGGTTAGGGGTAGGATTAGGGTTAGGGTTAGGGTTAGGGGTAGGGTTAGGGTTAGGGTTAGGGCTAGAGTAGGCTTAGGGTTAGGGTTAGGGTTAGGGTTAAGGTTAGGGTTAGGGTTAGGGTTAGGGTTAGGGTTAGGGTTAGGGTTAGGGTTAGGGTTAGGGTTAGGGTTAGGGTTAGGGTTAGGGTTAGTGTTAGGGTTAGGGTTAGGGTTAGGGTAGGGTTAGGGTTAGGGTTAGGGTTAGGGCTAGAGTAGGGTTAGGGTTAGGGTTAGGGTTAGGGTTAGGGTTAGGGTTAGGGTTACGGTTAGGGTTAGGGTTAGGGTTAGGGTTAGGGTTAGGGTTAGGGTAGGGATAGGGTTAGGGTTAGGGTTATGGTTAGGGTTAGGGTTAGGGTTAGGGTTAGGGTTAGGGTTAGGGTTAGGGTTAGGGTTAGGGTTTTTTTTCTTGGTTTTTTTTGGCTCTAACCCTGTTTT
>NW_028188946.1:2755506-2770506 GCF_054131305.1 Coturnix japonica
GCTAGGGTTAGGGCTAGGGTTAGGGTTAGGGTTAGGGTTAGGGTTAGGGTTAGGGTTAGAGTTAGGGTTAGGGTTAGGGTTATGGTTAGGGTTAGGGTTAGGGTTAGGGTTAGGGTTAGGGTTAGGGTTAAGGCTAGAGTAGGTTTAGGGTTAGGGTAAGGGTTAGGGTTAGGGTTAAGATTAGGGTTAGGGTTAGGGTTAGGGTTATGGTTAGGGTTAGGGTTAGGGTTAGGGTTAGGGTTAGGGGTAGGGTTAGGGTTAGGTTTAGGGTTAGGGTTAGGGTTAGGGTAGGGTTAGGGTTAGGGTTAGGGTTAGGGTTAGGGTTAGGGTTAGGGTTAGGGTTAGGGTTAGGGTTAGGTTTAGGGTTAGGGTTAGGGTTAGGGTTCGGGTTAGGGTTAGGGTTAGGGTTAGGGTTAGGGTTAGGGTTAGGGTTTTTTTTCTTGGTTTTTTTTGGCTCTAACCCTGTTTTTCTTGGATTTCTTCCCCTCTAACCCTGTTTTTCTTGGTTTTCTTCCGCTCTAACCCGTCTTTTCTTGGTTTATTTCGGCTCTAACCCTGTTTTTCTTGGTTTTTTTCGGCTCTAACCCTGCTTTTCTTGGTTTTCTTCCGCTCTAACCCTGTTTTTCTTGCTTTTCTTCCGTTCTAACCCTGTTTTTCTTGGTTTTCTACGGCTCTAACCCTGTTTTTCTTGGTTTACTTCCGTTCTAACCCGGGTTTTCTTGGTTTTTTTTGGCTCTAACCCTGTTTTTCTTGGTTTTCTTCTGTTCTAACCCGGCTTTTCTTGGTTTTCTTCTGCTCTAACCCTGTTTTTCTTGGTTTTCTTCCGTTCTAACCCGGCTGTTCTTGATTTTCTTCCTCTCTAACCCGGCTTTTCTTGGTTTTCTTCCGTTCTAACCCGGCTTTTCTTAGTTGTTTTCGTCTCTAACCTTGTTTTTCTTGGTTTTTTTCGGCTCTAACCCTGTTTTTCTTGGTTTTTTTCGGCTCTAACCCTATTTTTCTTGGTTTTCTTCCGTTCTAACCCTGCTTTTCTTGGTTTTCTTCCGCTCTAACCCTGTTTTTGTTGGTTTTCTTCCGTTCTAACCTGGCTTTTCTTGGTTTTCTTCCGTTCTAACCCTGTTTTTCTTGTTTTTTTTTGGCTCTAACCCTGTTTTTCTTGTTTTTTTCGGCTCTAACCCTGTTTTCCTTGGTTTTCTTCCGCTCTAACCCAGCTTTTCTTGGTTTTTTTCGGCTGTAACCCTTTTTTTCTTGGTTTTTTTTCGGCTCTAACCCTGCTTTTCTTGGTTTTCTTCCGCTCTAACCCTGTTTTTCTTGGTTTTCTTCGGCTCTAACCCGGTTTTTCTTGGTTTTCTTATGTTCTAACCCGGCTTTTCTTGGTTTTCTTCGGCTCTAACCATGTTTATCTTGGTTTTATTCGGCTCTAACCCTGCTTTTCTTGGTTTTTTTCGGCTCTAACCCTCTTTTTCTTGGTTTTTTTCGGCTCTAACCCCGTTTTTCTTGGTTTTTTTCCTCTCTAACCAAGTTTTTTCATGGTTTTTTTCGGCTCTAACCCGGCTTTTCTTGGTTTTCTTCTGCTCTAACCCTGTTTATCTTGGTTTTCTTCCGCTCTAACCCTGTTTTTCTTGGTTTTCTTCTGCTCTAACCTTGTTTTTCTTGGTTTTTTTCGGCTCTAACCCTGTTTTTCTTGGTTTATTCCGGCTCTAACCCTGTTTTTCTTGGTTTTTTTTCGGCTCTAACCCTGCTTTTCTTGGTTTTCTTCCCCTCTAACCCTGCTTTTCTTGGTTTCTTTCGGCTCTAACCCTGTTTTTCTTGGTTTTCTTCCGTTCTAACCCTGTTTTTCTTGGTTTTCTTCCGCTCTAACCCATTATTTTCTTGGTTTTTTTCTACTCTAACCCTGTTTTTCTTGGTTTTCTTCCGCTCTAACCCAGCTTTTCATGGTTTTTTTCCATTCTAACCCTGTTTTTCTTGTTTTTTTTCGGCTCTAACCCTGTTTTTCTTGGTTTTCTTCGGCTCTAACCCTGTTTTTCTTGGTTTTCTTCCGTTCTAACCCTGTTTTTCTTTGTTTTCTTCCGCTCTATCCCATTATTTTCTTGGTTTTTTTCGGCTCTAACCCTGTTTTTCTTGGTTTTCTTCCGCTCTAACCCAGCTTTTCTTGGTTTTTTTCGGCTCTAACCCTGTTTTTCTTGTTTTTTTTCGGATCTAACCCTGCTTTTCTTGGTTTTCTTCCGCTCTAACCCTGTTTTTCTTGGTTTTTTTCGGCTCTAACCCTGTTTTTCTTGTTTTTTTTCGGCTCTAACCCGGCCTTTCTTGGTTTTCTTCTGCTCTAACCCTGTTTATCTTGGTTTTCTTCCGCTCTAACCCTGTTTTTCTTGGTTTTCTTCTGCTCTAACCCTGTTTTTCTTGGTTTTTTTCGGTTCTAACCCAGTTTTTCTTGGTTTATTCCGGCTCTAACCCTGTTTTTCTTAGTTTTTTTCGGCTCTAACCCTTCTTTTCTTTGTTTTCTTCCGCTCTAACCCTGTTTTTCTTGGTTTCTTTCGGCTCTAACCCTGTTTTTCTTGGTTTTCTTCCGTTCTAACCCGGCTTTTCTTGGTTTTCTTCGGCTCTAACCCTGTTTTTCTTGGTTTTTTTCCGCACTAACCCTGCTTTTCATGTTTTTTTTCGGCTCTAACCCTGTTTTTCTTGGTTTTCTCCAGCTCTAACCCTGTTTTTCTTGGTTTTCTTCCGCTCTAACCCCGTTTTTCTTTGTTTTTTTCGGATCTAACCCTGTTTATCTTGGTTTTATTTTGCTCTAACCCTGTTTTTCTTTGTTTTCTTTTGTTCTAACCCTGTTTTTCTTGGTTTTTTTTCGGCTCTAACCCTATTTTTCTTGGTTTCTTCCGGCTCTAACCCTGGTTTCCTTGGTTTTCTCCGGCTCTAACCCTGTTTTTCTTGGTTTTCTTCCGCTCTAACCCTGTTTTTCTTGATTTTTTTCGGATATAACCTTGTTTTTCTTGGTTTTAGTGGTTAGGATTAGGTTAGGGTTAGGGTTAGGGTTAGGGTTAGGGTTAGGGCTAGGGTTAGGGTTAGGGTTAGGGTTAGGGTTAGGGTTAGGGTTAGGGGTAGGATTAGGGTTAGGGTTAGGGGTAGGGGTAGGGGTAGGGCTAGGGTTAGGGCTAGGGTTAGGGTTAGGGTTAGGGTTAGGGTTAGGGTTAGGGTTAGAGTTAGGGTTAGGGTTAGGGTTATGGTTAGGGTTAGGGTTAGGGTTAGGGTTAGGGTTAGGGTTAAGGCTAGAGTAGGTTTAGGGTTAGGGTAAGGGTTAGGGTTAGGGTTAAGATTAGGGTTAGGGTTAGGGTTAGGGTTATGGTTAGGGTTAGGGTTAGGGTTAGGGTTAGGGTTAGGGGTAGGGTTAGGGTTAGGTTTAGGGTTAGGGTTAGGGTTAGGGTAGGGTTAGGGTTAGGGTTAGGGTTAGGGTTAGGGTTAGGGTTAGGGTTAGGGTTAGGGTTAGGGTTAGGTTTAGGGTTAGGGTTAGGGTTAGGGTTAGGGTTAGGGTTAGGGTTAGGGTTAGGGTTAGGGTTAGGGTTTTTTTTCTTGGTTTTTTTTGGCTCTAACCCTGTTTTTCTTGGATTTCTTCCCCTCTAACCCTGTTTTTCTTGGTTTTCTTCCGCTCTAACCCGTCTTTTCTTGGTTTATTTCGGCTCTAACCCTGTTTTTCTTGGTTTTTTTCGGCTCTAACCCTGCTTTTCTTGGTTTTCTTCCGCTCTAACCCTGTTTTTCTTGCTTTTCTTCCGTTCTAACCCTGTTTTTCTTGGTTTTCTACGGCTCTAACCCTGTTTTTCTTGGTTTACTTCCGTTCTAACCCGGGTTTTCTTGGTTTTTTTTGGCTCTAACCCTGTTTTTCTTGGTTTTCTTCTGTTCTAACCCGGCTTTTCTTGGTTTTTTTCGGCTCTAACCCTGTTTTTCTTGGTTTTCTTTTGTTCTAACCCGGCTTTTCTTGGTTTTCTTCTGCTCTAACCCTGTTTTTCTTGGTTTTCTTCCGTTCTAACCCGGCTGTTCTTGATTTTCTTCCTCTCTAACCCGGCTTTTCTTGGTTTTCTTCCGTTCTAACCCGGCTTTTCTTAGTTGTTTTCGTCTCTAACCTTGTTTTTCTTGGTTTTTTTCGGCTCTAACCCTGTTTTTCTTGGTTTTTTTCGGCTCTAACCCTATTTTTCTTGGTTTTCTTCCGTTCTAACCCTGCTTTTCTTGGTTTTCTTCCGCTCTAACCCTGTTTTTGTTGGTTTTCTTCCGTTCTAACCTGGCTTTTCTTGGTTTTCTTCCGTTCTAACCCTGTTTTTCTTGTTTTTTTTTGGCTCTAACCCTGTTTTTCTTGTTTTTTTCGGCTCTAACCCTGTTTTCCTTGGTTTTCTTCCGCTCTAACCCAGCTTTTCTTGGTTTTTTTCGGCTCTAACCCTTTTTTTCTTGTTTTTTTTTCGGCTCTAACCCTGCTTTTCTTGGTTTTCTTCCGCTCTAACCCTGTTTTTCTTGGTATTCTTCGGCTCTAACACGGTTTTTCTTGGTTTTCTTATGTTCTAACCCGGCTTTTCTTGGTTTTCTTCGGCTCTAACCATGTTTATCTTGGTTTTATTCGGCTCTAACCCTGCTTTTCTTGGTTTTTTTCGGCTCTAACCCTCTTTTTCTTGGTTTTTTTCGGCTCTAACCCCGTTTTTCTTGGTTTTTTTCCTCACTAACCAAGTTTTTTCATGGTTTTTTTCGGCTCTAACCCGGCTTTTCTTGGTTTTCTTCTGCTCTAACCCTGTTTATCTTGGTTTTCTTCCGCTCTAACCCTGTTTTTCTTTGTTTTCTTCTGCTCTAACCTTGTTTTTCTTGGTTTTTTTCGGCTCTAACCCTGTTTTTCTTGGTTTATTCCGGCTCTAACCCTGTTTTTCTTGGTTTTTTTCGGCTCTAACCCTGCTTTTCTTGGTTTTCTTCCCCTCTAACCCTGCTTTTCTTGGTTTCTTTCGGCTCTAACCCTGTTTTTCTTGGTTTTCTTCCGTTCTAACCCTGTTTTTCTTGGTTTTCTTCCGCTCTAACCCATTATTTTCTTGGTTTTTTTTGGCTCTAACCCTGTTTTTCTTGGTTTTCTTCCGTTCTAACCCGGCTTTTCTTGGTTTTTTTCGGCTCTAACCCTGTTTTTCTTGGTTTTCTTCCGTTCTAACCCGGCTTTTCTTGGTTTTCTTCTGCTCTAACCCTGTTTTTCTTGGTTTTCTTCCGTTCTAACCCGGCTTTTCTTGATTTTCTTCCTCTCTAACCCGGCTTTTCTTGGTTTTCTTCCGTTCTAACCCGGCTTTTCTTAGTTGTTTTCGTCTCTAACCCTGTTTTTCTTGGTTTTTTTCGGCTCTAACCCTATTTTTCTTGGTTTTCTTCCGTTCTAACCCTGCTTTTCTTGGTTTTCTTCCGCTCTAACCCTGTTTTTGTTGGTTTTCTTCCGTTCTAACCTGGCTTTTCTTGGTTTTCTTCCGTTCTAACCCTGTTTTTCTTGGTTTTTTTCGGCTCTAATCCTGTTTTTCTTGTTTTTTTCGGCTCTAACCCTGTTTTTCTTGGTTTTCTTCCGCTCTAACCCAGCTTTTCTTGGTTTTTTTCGGCTCTAACCCTTTTTTTCTTGTTTTTTTTCGGCTCTAACCCTGCTTTTCTTGGTTTTCTTCCGCTCTAACCCTGTTTTTCTTGGTTTTCTTCGGCTCTAACCCAGTTTTTCTTGGTTTTCTTATGTTCTAACTCGGCTTTTCTTGGTTTTCTTCGGCTCCAACCCTGTTTATCTTGGTTTTATTCGGCTCTAACCCTGTTTTTCTTGGTTTTTTTTATTCTCTAACCCTCTTTTTCTTGGTTTTTTTCGGCTCTAACCCCGTTTTTCTTGGTTTTTTTCCTCTCTAACCAAGTTTTTTCATGGTTTTTTTCGGCTCTAACCCGGCTTTTCTTGGTTTTCTTCTGCTCTAACCCTGTTTATCTTGGTTTTCTTCCGCTCTAACCCTGTTTTTCTTTGTTTTCTTCTGCTCTAACCTTGTTTTTCTTGGTTTTTTTCGGCTCTAACCCTGTTTTTCTTGGTTTATTCCGGCTCTAACCCTGTTTTTCTTGGTTTTTTTCGGCTCTAACCCTGCTTTTCTTGGTTTTCTTCCGCTCTAACCCTGCTTTTCTTGGTTTCTTTCGGCTCTAACCCTGTTTTTCTTGGTTTTCTTCCGTTCTAACCCTGTTTTTCTTGGTTTTCTTCCGCTCTAACCCATTATTTTCTAGGTTTTTTTCGGCTCTAACCCTGTTTTTCTTGGTTTTCTTCCGCTCTAACCCAGCTTTTCATGGTTTTTTTCCATTCTAACCCTGTTTTTCTTGTTTTTTTTCGGCTCTAACCCTGCTTTTCTTGGTTTTCTTCCGCTCTAACCCTGTTTTTCTTGGTTTTTTTTGGCTCTAACCCTGTTTTTCTTGGGTTTTTTTGGCTCTAACCCTGTTTTTCTTGTTTTTTTTCGGCTCTAACCCGGCTTTTCTTGGTTTTCTTCTGCTCTAACCCTGTTTATCTTGGTTTTCTTCCGCTCTAACCCTGTTTTTCTTTGTTTTCTTCTGCTCTAACCTTGTTTTTCTTGGTTTTTTTCGGCTCTAACCCTGTTTTTCTTGGTTTATTCCGGCTCTAACCCTGTTTTTCTTGGTTTTTTTCGGCTCTAACCCTGCTTTTCTTGGTTTTCTTCCGCTCTAACCCTGCTTTTCTTGGTTTCTTTCGGCTCTAACCCTGTTTTTCTTGGTTTTCTTCCGTTCTAACCCTGTTTTTCTTGGTTTTCTTCCGCTCTAACCCATTATTTTCTTGGTTTTTTTCGGCTCTAACCCTGTTTTTCTTGGTTTTCTTCCGCTCTAACCCAGCTTTTCATGGTTTTTTTCCATTCTAACCCTGTTTTTCTTGTTTTTTTTCGGCTCTAACCCTGCTTTTCTTGGTTTTCTTCCGCTCTAACCCTGTTTTTCTTGGTTTTTTTTGGCTCTAACCCTGTTTTTCTTGGGTTTTTTCGGCTCTAACCCTGTTTTTCTTGTTTTTTTTCGGCTCTAACCCGGCTTTTCTTGGTTTTCTTCTGCTCTAACCCTGTTTATCTTGGTTTTCTTCCGCTCTAACCCTGTTTTTCTTGGTTTTCTTCTGCTCTAACCCTGTTTTTCTTGGTTTTTTTCGGCTCTAACCCTGTTTTTCTTGGTTTGTTCCGGCTCTAACCCTGTTTTTCTTGGTTTTTTTCGGCTCTAACCCTTCTTTTCTTTGTTTTCTTCCGCTCTAACCCTGTTTTTCTTGGTTTCTTTCGGCTCTAACCCTGTTTTTCTTGGTTTTCTTCCGTTCTAACCCGGCTTTTCTTGGTTTTCTTCGGCTCTAACCCCGTTTTTCTTGGTTTACTTCCGTTCTAAACCGGGTTTTCTTGGTTTTTTTTGGCTCTAACCCTGTTTTTCTTGGTTTTCTTCCGTTCTAACCCGGCTTTTCTTGGTTTTTTTCGGCTCTAACCCTGTTTTTCTTGGTTTTCTTCCATTCTAACCCGGCTTTTCTTGGTTTTCTTCTGCTCTAACCCTGTTTTTCTTGGTTTTCTTCCGTTCTAACCCGGCTTTTCTTGATTTTCTTCCTCTCTAACCCGGCTTTTCTTGGTTTTCTTCCGTTCTAACCCGGCTTTTCTTAGTTGTTTTCGTCTCTAACCTTGTTTTTCTTGGTTTTTTTCGGCTCTAACCCTGTTTTTCTTGGTTTTTTTCGGCTCTAACCCTATTTTTCTTGGTTTTCTTCCGTTCTAACCCTGCTTTTCTTGGTTTTCTTCCGCTCTAACCCTGTTTTTGTTGGTTTTCTTCTGTTCTAACCCGGCTTTTCTTGGTTTTCTTCCGTTCTAACCCTGTTTTTCTTGTTTTTTTTCGGCTCTAACCCTGTTTTTCTTGTTTTTTTCGGCTCTAACCCTGTTTTCCTTGGTTTTCTTCCGCTCTAACCCAGCTTTTCTTGGTTTTTTTCGGCTCTAACCCTTTTTTTCTTGTTTTTTTTCGGCTCTAACCCTGCTTTTCTTGGTTTTCTTCTGCTCTAACCCTGTTTTTCTTGGTTTTCTTCGGCTCTAACCCAGTTTTTCTTGGTTTTCTTATGTTCTAACCCGGCTTTTCTTGGTTTTCTTCGGCTCTAACCCTGTTTATCTTGGTTTTCTTCCGCTCTAACCCTGTTTTTCTTGGTTTTCTTCAGCTCTAACCCTGTTTTTCTTGGATTTTTTCGGCTCTAACCCTGTTTTTCTTGGTTTATTCCGGCTCTAACCCTGTTTTTCTTGGTTTTTTTCGGCTCTAACCCTTCTTTTCTTTGCTTTCTTCCGCTCTAACCCTGCTTTTCTTGGTTTCTTTCGGCTCTAACCCTGTTTTTCTTGGTTTTCTTCCGTTCTAACCCTGTTTTTCTTGGTTTTCTTCGGCTCTAACCCTGTTTTTCTTGGTTTTCTTCGGCTCTAACCCTGTTTTTCTTGGTTTTTTTCGGCTCTAACCCTGTTTTTCTTGGTTTTCTTCCGCTCTAACCCAGCTTTTCATGGTTTTTTTCCATTCTAACCCTGTTTTTCTTGTTTTTTTTCGGCTCTACCCTGCTTTTCTTGGTTTTCTTCCGCTCTAATCCTGTTTTTCTTGGTTTTTTTCGGCTCTAACCCTTTTTTTCTTGGTTTTTTTCGGCTCTAACCCTGTTTTTCTTGGTTTTTTTCGGCTCTAACCCGGCTTTTCTTGGTTTTCTTCTGCTCTAACCCTGTTTATCTTGGTTTTCTTCCGCTCTAACCCTGTTTTTCTTGGTTTTCTTCTGCTCTAACCCTGTTTTTCTTGGTTTTTTTCGGCTCTAACCCTGTTTTTCTTGGTTTATTCCGGCTCTAACCCTGTTTTTCTTGGTTTTTTTCGGCTCTAACCCTTCTTTTCTTTGTTTTCTTCCGCTCTAACCCTGTTTTTCTTGCTTTCTTTCGGCTCTAACCCTGTTTTTCTTGGTTTTCTTCCGTTCTAACCCGGCTTTTCTTGGTTTTCTTCGGCTCTAACCCTGTTTTTCTTGGTTTTTTTCGGCTCTAACCCTGTTTTTCTTGGTTTTCTCCAGCTCTAACCGTGTTTTTCTTGGTTTTCTTCCGCTCTAACCCCGTTTTTCTTTGTTTTTTTCGGATCTAACCCTGTTTATCTTGGTTTTATTTTGCTCTAACTCTGTTTTTCTTTGTTTTCTTTTGTTCTAACCCTGTTTTTCTTGTTTTTTTTTCGGCTCTAACCCTATTTTTCTTGGTTTTTTTCGGCTCTAACCCTGGTTTCCTTGGTTTTCTCCGGCTCTAACCCTGTTTTTCTTGGTTTTCTTCCGCTCTAACCCTGTTTTTCTTGATTTTTTTCGGATATAACCATGTTTTTCTTGGTTTTAGTGGTTAGGATTAGGTTAGGGTTAGGGTTAGGGTTAGGGTTAGGGTTAGGGTTAGGGTTAGGGTTAGGGTTAGGGTTAGGGTTAGGGTTAGGGCTAGGGTTAGGGGTAGGGCTAGAGTAGGGTTAGGGTTAGGGTTAGGGTTAGGGTTAGGGTTAGGGTAGGGTTATGGTTAGGGTTAGGGTTAGGGTTAGGGTTAGGGTTAGGGTTAGGGTTAGGGTTAGGGTTAGGGTTAGGGTTAGGGTTAGGGTTAGGGTTAGGGTTAGGGTTAGGGTTAGGGTTAGGGTTTTTTTTCTTGGTTTTTTTTGGCTCTAATCCTGTTTTTCTTGGATTTCTTCCCCTCTAACCCTGTTTTTCTTGGTTTTCTTCCGCTCTAACCCGGCTTTTTTTGGTTTTTTTCGGCTCTAACCCTGTTTTTCTTGGTTTTTTTTAGATCTAACCCTGTTTTTCTTGGTTTTCTTCCGCTCTAACCCTGTTTTTCTTGGTTTTCTTCGGCTCTAACCCTGTTTTTCTTGGTTTTCTTCCGTTCTAACCCTGTTTTTCTTTGTTTTCTTCCGCTCTAACCCATTATTTTCTTGGTTTTTTTCGGCTCTAACCCTGTTTTTCTTGGTTTTCTTCCGCTCTAACCCAGCTTTTCATGGTTTTTTTCCATTCTAACCCTGTTTTTCTTGTTTTTTTTCGGCTCTAACCCTGCTTTTCTTGGTTTTCTTCCGCTCTAATCCTGTTTTTCTTGTTTTTTTTCGGCTCTAACCCTGTTTTTCTTGGTTTTTTTCGGCTCTAACCCTGTTTTTCTTGTTTTTTTTCGGCTCTAACCCGGCTTTTCTTGGTTTTCTTCTGCTCTAACCCTGTTTATCTTGGTTTTCTTCCGCTCTAACCCTGTTTTTCTTGGTTTTCTTCTGCTCTAACCTTGTTTTTCTTGGTTTATTCCGGCTCTAACCCTGTTTTTCTTGGTTTATTCCGGCTCTAACCCTTTTTTTTCTTGGTTTTTTTCGGCTCTAACCCTTCTTTTCTTTGTTTTCTTCCGCTCTAACCCTGTTTTTCTTGGTTTCTTTCGGCTCTAACCCTGTTTTTCTTGGTTTTCTTCCGTTCTAACCCGGCTTTTCTTGGTTTTCTTCGGCTCTAACCCTGTTTTTCTTGTTTTTTTTCCGCACTAACCCTGCTTTTCTTGTTTTTTTTTGGCTCTAACCCTGTTTTTCTTGGTTTTCTCCAGCTCTAACCCTGTTTTTCTTGGTTTTCTTCCGCTCTAACCCCGTTTTTCTTTGTTTTTTTCGGATCTAACCCTGTTTATCTTGGTTTTATTTTGCTCTAACCCTGTTTTTCTTGGTTTTTTTTCGGCTCTAACCCTGTTTTTCTTGGTTTTTTTCGGCTCTAACCCTGGTTTCCTTGGTTTTCTCCGGCTCTAACCCTGTTTTTCTTGGTTTTCTTCCGCTCTAACCCTGTTTTTCTTGTTTTTTTTCGGATATAACCTTGTTTTTCTTGGTTTTAGTGGTTAGGATTAGGTTAGGGTTAGGGTTAGGGTTAGGGTTAGGGTTAGGGTTAGGGTTAGGGTTAGGGTTAGGGTTAGGGTTAGGGTTAGGGTTAGGGTTAGGGTTAGGGCTAGGGTTAGGGTTAGGGCTAGAGTAGGGTTAGGGTTAGGGTTAGGGTTAGGGGTAGGGTTAGTGTTAGGGTTAGGGTTAGGGTTAGGGTTAGGGTTAGGTTTAGGGTTAGGGCTAGGGTTAGGGTTAGGGTTAGGGTTAGGGTAGGGTTAGGGTTAGGGTTAGGGTTAGGGTTAGGGTTAGGGTTAGGGTTAGGGTTAGGGTTAGGGTTAGGGTTAGGGTTAGGGTTAGGGTAGGGTTAGGGTTAGGGTTAGGGTTAGGGCTAGAGTAGGGTTAGGGTTAGGGTTAGGGTTAGGGTAGAGTTATGGTTAGGGTTAGGGTTAGGGTTAGGGTTAGGGTTAGGGTTAGGGTTAGGGTTAGGGTTAGGGTTAGGGTTAGGGTTAGGGTTTTTTTTCTTGGTTTATTTGGCTCTAACCCTGTTTTTCTTGGATTTCTTCCCCTCTAACCCTGTTTTTCTTGGACTTCTTCCCCTCTAACCCTGTTTTTCTTGGTTTTCTTCCGCTCTAACCCGGCTTTTTTTGGTTTTTTTCGGCTCTAACCCTGTTTTTCTTCGTTTTTTTTAGATCTAACCCTGTTTTTCTTGGTTTTCTTCCGCTCTAACCCTGTTTTTCTTGGTTTCCTTCCGTTCTAACCCTGTTTTTCTTGGTTTTCTTCGGCTCTAACCCCGTTTTTCTTGGTTTACTTCCGTTCTAACCCGGGTTTTCTTGGTTTTTTTTGGCTCTAACCCTGTTTTTCTTGGTTTTCTTCCGTTCTAACCTGGCTTTTCTTGGTTTTTTTCGGCTCTAATTCTGTTTTACTTGGTTTCCTTCCGTTCTAACGCGGCTTTTCTTGGATTTCTTCTGCTCTAACCCTGTTTATCTTGGTTTTCTTCCGCTCTAACCCTGTTTTTCTTGGTTTTCTTCTGCTCTAACCCTGTTTTTCTTGGTTTTTTTCGGCTCTAACCCTGTTTTTCTTGGTTTAGTCCGGCTCTAACCCTGTTTTTCTTGTTTTTTTTCGGCTCTAACCCTTCTTTTCTTTGTTTTCTTCCGCTCTAACCCTGTTTTTCTTGGTTTCTTTCGGCTCTAACCCTGTTTTTCTTGGTTTTCTTCCGTTCTAACCCGGCTTTTCTTGGTTTTCTTCGGCTCTAACCCTGTTTTTCTTGGTTTTTTTCCGCACTTACCCTGCTTTTCTTGTTTTTTTTTCCGCACTAACCCTGCTTTTCTTGTTTTTTTTCGGCTCTAACCCTGTTTTTCTTGGTTTTCTCCAGATCTAACCCTGTTTTTCTTTGTTTTTTTTCGGATCTAACCCTGTTTATCTTGGTTTTATTTTGCTCTAACCCTGTTTTTCTTGGTTTTCTTTTGTTCTAAACCTGTTTTTCTTGTGTTTTTTTTGGCTCTAACCCTGTTTTTCTTGGTTTTTTTCGGCTCTAACCCTGGTTTCCTTGGTTTTCTCCGGCTCTAACCCTGTTTTTCTTTTTTTCTTCCGCTCTAACCCTGTTTTTCTTGTTTTTTTTCGGATATAACCTTGTTTTTCTTGGTTTTAGTGATTAGGATTAGGTTAGGGTTAGTGTTAGGGTTAGGGTTAGGGTTAGGGTTAGGGTTAGGGTTAGGGTTAGGGTTAGGGTTAGGGTTAGGGCTAGGGTTAGGGTTAGGGCTAGAGTAGGGTTAGGGTTAGGGTTAGGGTTAGGGGTAGGGTTAGGGTTAGGGTTAGGGTTAGGGTTAGGGTTAGGTTTAGGGTTAGGGCTAGGGTTAGGGTTAGGGTTAGGGTAGGGTTAGGGTTAGGGTTAGGGTTAGGGTTAGGGTTAGGGTTAGGGTTAGGGTTAGGGTTAGGGTTAGGGTTAGGGTTAGGGTTAGGGTTAGGGTTAGGGTTAGGGTTAGGGCTAGAGTAGGGTTAGGGTTAGGGTTAGGGTTAGGGTTAGGGTTAGGGTTAGGGTTAGGGTTAGGGTTAGGGTTATGGTTAGGGTTAGGGTTAGGGTAGGGTTATGGTTAGGGTTAGGGTTAGGGTTAGGGTTAGGGTTAGGGTTAGGGTTAGGGTTAGGGTTACGGTTAGGGTTAGGGTTAGGGTTAGGGTTAGGGTTAGGGTTAGGGTTAGGGTTAGGGTTTTTTTTCTTGGTTTTTTTTGGCTCTAACCCTGTTTTTCTTGGATTTCTTCCCCTCTAACCCTGTTTTTCTTGGTTTTCTTCCGCTCTAACCCGGCTTTTTTTGGTTTTTTTCGGCTGTAACCCTGTTTTTCTTGGTTTTTTTTAGATCTAACCCTGTTTTTCTTGGTTTTCTTCCGCTCTAACCCTGTTTTTCTTGGTTTCCTTCCGTTCTAACCCTGTTTTTCTTGGTTTTCTTCGGCTCTAACCCCGTTTTTCTTGGTTTACTTCCGTTCTAACCCGGGTTTTCTTGGTTTTTTTTGGCTCTAACCCAGTTTTTCTTGGTTTTCTTCCGTTCTAACCTGGCGTTTCTTGGTTTTTTTCGGCTCTAATTCTGTTTTTCTTGGTTTCCTTCCGTTCTAACGCGGCTTTTCTTGGTTTTCTTCTGCTCTAACCCTGTTTTTCTTGGTTTTCTTCCGTTCTAACCCGGCTTTTCTTGATTTTCTTCCTCTCTAACTCTGTTTTTCTTGGTTTTCTTTCGTTCTAACCCGGCTTTTTTTAGTTGTTTTCGTCTCTAACCTTGTTTTTCTTGGTTTTTTCCGGCTCTAACCCTGTTTTTCTTGGTTTTTTTTCGGCTCTAACCCTGTTTTTCTTGGTTTTCTTCTCCTCTAACCCTGCTTTTATTGGTTTTCTTCTGCTCTAACCCTGTTTTTGTTGGTTTTCTTTTGTTCTAACCCGGCTTTTCTTGGTTTTCTTCCGTTTTAACCCTGTTTTTCTTGGTTTTTTTCGGCTCTAACCCTGTTTTTCTTGGTTTTCTTCCGCTCTAACCCTGCTTTTATTGGTTTTCTTCCGCTCTAACCCTGTTTTTGTTGGTTTTCTTCCGTTCTAACCCGGCTTTTCTTGGTTTTCTTCCGTTCTAACCCTGTTTTTCTTGGTTTTTTTCGGCTCTAACCCTGTTTTTCTTGGTTTTTTTTCGGCTCTAACCCTGTTTTCCTTGGTTTTCTTCCGCTCTAACCCAGCTTTTCTTGTTTTTTTTCGGCTCTAACCCTTTTTTTCTTGTTTTTTTCGGCTCTAACCCTGCTTTTCTTGGTTTTCTTCCGCTCTAACCCAGCTTTACTTGGTTTTTTTCGGCTCTAACCCTTTTTTTCTTGTTTTTTTTCGGCTCTAACCCTGCTTTTCTTGGTTTTCTTCCGCTCTAACCATGTTTTTCTTGGTTTTCTTCGGCTCTAACCCCGTTTTTCTTGGTTTTCTTCCGTTCTAACCCGGCTTTTCTTGGTTTTCTTCGGCTCTAACCCTGTTTATCTTGGTTTTATTCCGCTCTAACCCTGTTTTTCTTGGTTTTTTTCTGCT
Organism: Coturnix japonica; assembly: GCF_054131305.1. Classification (NCBI taxonomy): domain Eukaryota; kingdom Metazoa; phylum Chordata; class Aves; order Galliformes; family Phasianidae; genus Coturnix; species Coturnix japonica. The sequence continues at coordinate 2,769,848 of NW_028188946.1, forward strand.
CTAACCCTGTTTTTCTTGGTTTTTTTCGGCTCTAACCCTGTTTTTCTTGGTTTATTCCGGCTCTAACCCTGTTTTTCTTGGTTTTTTTCGGCTCTAACCCTTCTTTTCTTTGTTTTCTTCCGCTCTAACCCTGTTTTTCTTGGTTTTTTTCGGCTCTAACCCTTTTTTTCTTGTTTTTTTTCGGCTCTAACCCTGCTTTTCTTGGTTTTCTTCCGCTCTAACGCTGTTTTTCTTGGTTTTCTTCCGCTCTAACCCTGTTTTTCTTGGTTTCCTTCCGTTCTAACCCTGTTTTTCTTGGTTTTCTTCGGCTCTAAACCCGTTTTTCTTGGTTTACTTCCGTTCTAACCCGGGTTTTCTTGGTTTTTTTTGGCTCTAACCCTGTTTTTCTTGGTTTTCTTCCATTCTAACCTGGCTTTTCTTGGTTTTTTTCGGCTCTAATTCTGTTTTACTTGGTTTCCTTCCGTTCTAACGCGGCTTTTCTTGGTTTTCTTCTGCTCTAACCCTGTTTATCTTGGTTTTCTTCCGCTCTAACCCTGTTTTTCTTGGTTTTCTTCTGCTCTAACCCTGTTTTTCTTGGTTTTTTTCGGCTCTAACCCTGTTTTTCTTGGTTTATTCCGGCTCTAACCCTGTTTTTCTTGTTTTTTTTCGGCTCTAACCCT
>NW_028188946.1:2775506-2903006 GCF_054131305.1 Coturnix japonica
CCTGTTTGTCTTCGTTTTTTTCTGCTTTAAGCCTGCTTTTCTTGGTTTTCTTCCGCTCTAACCCGGCTTTTCTTAGTTTTCTTCTGCTCTAACCCTGTTTTTCTTGGTTTTTTTTAGGCTCTAACCCTGTTTTTCTTGGAGTATTCCGGCTCTAACCCTGTTTTTCTTGGTTTTTTTCGGCTCTAACCCTTCTTTTCTTTGTTTTCTTCCGCTCTAACCCTGTTTTTCTTGCTTTCTTTCGGCTCTAACCCTGTTTTTCTTGGTTTTCTTCCGTTCTAACCCGGCTTTTCTTGGTTTTCTTCTGCTCTAACCTTGTTTTTCTTGGTTTCTTTCGGCACTAACCCTGCTTTTCTTGGTTTTCTTCGGCTCTAACCCTCTTTTTCTTGGTTTTCTCCAGCTCTAACCCTGTTTTTCTTGGTTTTCTTCCGCTCTAACCCCGTTTTTCTTTGTTTTTTTCGGCTCTAACCCTGTTTATCTTGGTTTTATTCCGCTCTAACCCTGTTTTTCTTGGTTTTCTTCCGTTCTAACCCTGTTTTTCTTGGTTTTTTTCGGCTCTAACCCTGTTTTTCTTGGTTTTTTTCGGCTCTAACCCTGTTTTTCTTGGTTTTCTTCCGTTCTAACCCGGCTTTTCTTGGTTTTCCTCTACTCTAACCCTGTTTTTCTTGGTTTTCTTCCGTTCTAACCCGGCTTTTCTTGATTTTCTTCCGCTCTAACCCTGTTTTTCTTGGTTTTCTTCCGTTCTAACCCGGCTTTTCATAGTTCTTTTCGTCTCTAACCTTGTTTTACTTGGTTTTTTTCGGATCTAACCCTGTTTTTCTTGGTTTTTTTCGGCTCTAACCCTGTTTTTCTTGGTTTTCTTCCGCTCTAACCCTACTATTATTGGTTTTCTTCCGCTCTAACCCTTTTTTTCTTGGATTTTTCGTCTCTAAACCTGCTTTTTTTGATTTTTTTCGGCTCTAACCCTGTTTTTCTTGGTTTCCTTCCGCTCTAACCCTGTTTTTCTTGTTTTTTTTTCGGCTATAACCTTGTTTTTCTTGGTTTTAGTGGTTAGGGTTAGGTTAGGGTTAGGGTTAGGGTTAGGGTTAGGGTTAGGGTTAGGATTAGGGTTAGGGTTAGGGTTAGGGTTAGGGCTAGGGTTAGGGTTAGGGTTAGGGTTAGGTTTAGGGTTAAGGTTAGAGTTAGGGTTAGGGTTAGGATTAGGGTTAGGGTTAGGGTTAGGGCTAGAGTAGGTTTAGGGTTAGGGTTAGGGTTAGGGTTAGGGTTAAGATTAGGGTTAGGGTTAGGGTTAGGTTTATGGTTAGGGTTAGGGTTAGGGTTAGGGTTAGGGTTAGGGTTAGGGTTAGGGTTAGGGCTAGGGTTAGGGATAGGGTTAGGGTTCGGGTTAGGGTTAGGGTTAGGGTTAGGGTTAGGGTTAGGGTTAGGGTTAGGGTTAGGGTTAGGGTTAGGGTTAGGGTTAGGGTTAGGGTTAGGGTTAGGGTTAGGGTAGGGTTAGGGTTAGGGTTAGGGTTAGGGCTAGAGTAGGGTTAGGGTTAGGGTTAGGGTTAGGGTTAGGGTTAGGGTTAGGGTTAGGGTTAGGGTTAGGGTAGGGTTAGGGTTAGGGTTAGGGTTAGGGTTAGGGTTAGGGTTAGGGTTAGGGTTAGGGTTAGGGTTAGGGTTAGGGTTAGGGTTAGGGTTAGGGTTAGGGTTAGGGGTAGGGTTAGGGTTAGGGTTAGGGTTAGGGTTAGGGTTAGGGTAGGGTTAGGGTTAGGGTTAGGGTTAGGGCTAGAGTAGGGTTAGGGTTAGGGTTAGGGTTAGGGTTAGGGTTAGGGTTAGGGTTAGGGTTAGGGTTAGGGTTAGGGTTAGGGTTAGGGTTAGGGTTAGGGTAGGGTTAGGGTTAGGGTTAGGGTTAGGGCTAGAGTAGGGTTAGGGTTAGGGTTAGGGTTAGGGTTAGGGTTAGGGTTAGGGTTAGGGTTAGGGTTAGGGTAGGGTTAGGGTTAGGGTTAGGGTTAGGGTTAGGGTTAGGGTTAGGGTTAGGGTTAGGGTTAGGGTTAGGGTTAGGGTTAGGGTTAGGGTTAGGGTTAGGTTTAGGGTTAGGGTTAGGGTTAGGGTTAGGGTTAGGGTTAGGGTTAGGGTTAGGGTTAGGGTTAGGGTTAGGGTTAGGGTTAGGGTTAGGGTTAGGGTTAGGGTTAGGGTTAGGGTTAGGGTTTTTTTTCTTGTTTTTTTTTGGCTCTAACCCTGTTTTTCTTGAATTTCTTCCCCTCTAACCCTGTTTTTCCTGGTTTTCTTCCGCTCTAACCCGGCTTTTCTTGGTTTTTTTCGGCTCTAACCCTGTTTTTCTTGGGTTTTTTTGGCTCTAACCCTGTTTATCTTGGTTTTCTTCCGCTCTAACCCTGCTTTTATTGGTTTTCTTCCGCTCTAACCCCGTTTTTCTTGGTTTACTTCCGTTCTAACCCGGGTTTTCTTGTTTTTTTTTGGCTCTAACCCTGTTTTTCTTGGTTTTCTTCCGTTCTAACCCGGCTTTTCTTGGTTTTTTTCGGCTCTAATACTGTTTTTCTTGGTTTTCTTCCGTTCTAACCCGGCTTTTCTTGGTTTTCTTCTGCTCTAACCCTGTTTTTCTTGGTTTTCTTCCGTTCTAACCCTGCTTTTCTTGATTTTCTTCCTCTCTAACCCTGTTTTTCTTGGTTTTCTTTCGTTCTAACCCGGCTTTCCTTAGTTGTTTTCGTCTCTAACATTGTTATTCTTGGTTTTTTTCGACTCTAACCCCGTTTTTCTTGGTTTTTTTCGGCTCTAACCCTGTTTTTCTTGGTTTTCTTCCGCTCTAACCCTGCTTTTATTGGTTTTCTTTTGCTCTAACCCTGTTTTTGTTGGTTTTCTTCCGTTCTAACCCGGCTTTTCTTGGTTTTCTTCCGTTCTAACCCTGTTTTTCTTCGTTTTTTTCGGCTCTAACCCTGTTTTTCTTGTTTTTTTTCGGCTCTAACCCTGTTTTTCTTGGTTTTTTTCGGCTCTAACCCTCTTTTTCCGAAAAAAACCAAGAAAAACAGCGTTAGAGCGGAAGAAAACCAAGAAAAGCCGGGTAAGAACGGAAGAGAACCAAGAAAAACAGGGTTAGATCAGAAGAAAACCAAGAAAAGCAGTGTTAGAGCGGAAGAAAACCAAGAAAAGCAGGGTTAGAGCAGAAGAAATCCAAGAAAAGCAGGGTTAGAACGAAAGAATACCAAGAAAAGCAGGGTTAGAGCGGAAGAAAACCAAGAAAAGCAGGCTTAAAGCCGAAAAAAACCAAGAAAAACAGGGTTAGAACAGAAGAAAACCAAGAAAAGCAGGGTTAGAACGGAAGAAAACCAGGAAAAGCAGAGTTAGAACGGAAGAAAACCAAGAAAAACAGGGTTAGAGCGAAATAAACCAAGAAAAACAGGGTTAGAGCAGAAGAAAACCAAGAAAAACAGGGTTAGAGCTGAAAATAACCAAGAAAAACAGGGTTAGAGCAGAAGAAAACAAAGAAAAGCCGGGTTGGAATGGATGAAAACCAGGAAAAGCCGGGTTAGAACGGGAGAACACCAAGAAAAACAGGGTTAGAGCCAAAGAAAACCAAGAAAAGCAGGGTTAGAGCGGAAGAAAACCAAGAAAAGCCGGGTAAGAACGGAAGAAAACCAAGAAAAGCAGGGTTAGAGCGGAAGAAAACCAAGAAAAGCAGTGTTAGAGCCGAAGAAAACCAAGAAAAACAGGTTTAGAGCGGAAGAAAACCAAGAAAAGCAGGGTTAGAGCGGAAGAAAACCAAGAAAAGCAGGGTTAGAGCCGAAGAAAACCAAGAAAAGCAGGGTTGGAGCGGAAGAAAACCAAGAAAAGCAGGGTTAGAACGGAAGAAAACCAAGAAAAGCAGGATTAGAACGGAAGAAAACCAAGAAAAGCAGGGTTAGAGCGGAAGTAAACCAGGAAAAGGAGGCTTAAAGCCGAAAAGAACCAAGAAAAACAGGGTTAGAGCGGAAGAAAACCAAGAAAAGCCAGGTAAGAACGGAAGAAAACCAAGAAAAAAAATGTTAGAGCAGAAGAAAACCAAGAAAAGCAGGGTTAGAGCGGAAGAAAACCAAGAAAAGCAGGGTTAGAGCGGAAGAAAACCAAGAAAAGCCGGGTTAGAACGGAAGAAAACCAACAAAAACAGGGTTGGTGCGAAAGAAAACCAAGAAAAGCAGGCTTAAAGCCGAAAAAAACCAAGAAAAACAGGGTTAGAACAGAAGAAAACCAAGAAAAGCCGGGTTAGAACGGAAGAAAACCAGGAAAAGCCGGGTTAGAACGGAAGAAAACCAAGAAAAACAGGGTTAGAGCGAAAAAAACCAAGAAAAACAGGGTTAGAGCAGAAGAAAACCAAGAAAAACAGGGTTAGAGCTGAAAATAACCAAGAAAAACAGGGTTAGAGCAGAAGAAAACAAAGAAAAGCCGGGTTGGAATGGATGAAAACCAGGAAAAGCCGGGTTAGAACGGGAGAACACCAAGAAAAACAGGGTTAGAGCCAAAGAAAACCAAGAAAAGCAGGGTTAGAGCGGAAGAAAACCAAGAAAAGCCGGGTAAGAACGGAAGAAAACCAAGAAAAGCAGGGTTAGAGCGGAAGAAAACCAAGAAAAGCAGTGTTAGAACCGAAGAAAACCAAGAAAAACAGGTTTAGAGCGGAAGAAAACCAAGAAAAGCAGGGTTAGAGCGGAAGAAAACCAAGAAAAGCAGGGTTAGAGTCGAAGAAAACCAAGAAAAGCAGGGTTGGAGCGGAAGAAAACCAAGAAAAGCAGGGTTAGAACGGAAGAAAACCAAGAAAAGCAGGGTTAGAACGGAAGAAAACCAAGAAAAGCAGGGTTAGAGCGGAAGTAAACCAGGAAAAGGAGGCTTAAAGCCGAAAAGAACCAAGAAAAACAGGGTTAGAGCGGAAGAAAACCAAGAAAAGCCAGGTAAGAACGGAAGAAAACCAAGAAAAAAAATGTTAGATCAGAAGAAAACCAAGAAAAGCAGGGTTAGAGCGGAAGAAAACCAAGAAAAGCAGGGTTAGAGCGGAAGAAAACCAAGAAAAGCAGGGTTAGAACCAAAGAAAACCAAGAAAAACTGGGTTGGTGCGAAAGAAAACCAAGAAAAGCAGGCTTAAAGCCGAAAAAAACCAAGAAAAACAGGGTTAGAAAAGAAGAAAACCAAGAAAAGCCGGGTTAGAACGGAAGAAATCCAGGAAAAGCCGGGTTAGAACGGAAGAAAACCAAGAAAAACAGGGTTAGAGCCGAAAAAAACCAACAAAAACAGGGTTAGAGCAGAAGAAAACCAAGAAAAACAGGGTTAGAACAGAAGAAAACCAAGAAAAGCTGGGTTAGAACGGAAGAAAACCAGGAAAAGCCGGGTTAGAACGGAAGAAAACCAAGAAAAACAGGGTTAGAGCCGAAAAAAACCAACAAAAGCAGGGTTAGAGCAGAAGAAAACCAAGAAAAGCCGGGTTAGAGCGGAAGAAAACCAAGAAAAGCAGGGTTAGAAATAAGAAAACCAAGAAAAACTGGGTTGGTGCGAAAGAAAACCAAGAAAAGCAGGCTTAAAGCCGAAAAAAACCAAGAAAAACAGGGTTAGAACAGAAGAAAACCAAGAAAAGCCGGGTTAGAACGGAAGAAAACCAAGAAAAGCCGGGTTAGAACGGAAGAAAACCAAGAAAAACAGGGTTAGAGCCGAAAAAAACCAACAAAAGCAGGGTTAGAGCAGAAGAAAACCAGGAAAAGCCGGGTTAGAACGGAAGAAAACCAAGAAAAACAGGGTTAGAGCCGAAAAAAACAAGAAAAACAGGGTTAGAGCAGAAGAAAACCAAGAAAAGCAGGGTTAGAACGGAAGAAAACCAAGAAAAGCCGGGTTAGAGCAGAAGAAAACCAGGAAAAGCAGGCTTAAGGCCGAAAAAAAACAAGAAAAACGGTGTTAGAACAGAAGAAAACCAAGAAAACCCGGGTTAGAACGGAAGAAAACCAAGAAAAGCCGGGTTAGAACGGAAGAAAACCAAGAAAAACAGGGTTAGAGCCGAAAAAAACCAAGAAAAACAGGGTTAGAGCCGAAAAAAACCAACAAAAACAGGGTTAGAGCGGAAGAAAACCAAGAAAAGCCGGGTAACAACGAAATAAAACCAAGAAAAGCCGGGTTAGAATGGAAGAAAACCAAGAAAAACAGGGTTAGAGCCGAAAGAAAACAAGAAAAACAGAATTAGAGCAGAAGAAAACCAAGAAAAGCCGGGTTAGAACGGAAGAATACCAAGAAAAACAGGGTTAGAGCCGAAAAAAACCAAGAAAAACAGGGTTAGAGCCGAAGAAAACCAAGAAAAGCAGGGTTAGAGCCGAAAGAAAACAAGAAAAACAGGGTTAGAGCAGAAGAAAACCAGGAAAAGCCGGGTTAGAACGGAAGAAAACCTAGAAAAACAGGGTTAGAGCCTAAAAAAAAACAATAAAAACAGGGTTAGAGCAGAAGAAAACCAAGAAAAACATGGTTAGAGCGGAAGAAAACCAAGAAAAGCCGGGTTAGAACGGAAGAAAACCAGGAAGTGCAGGGTTAGAGCAGAAGAAAACCAAGAAAAACAGGGTTAGAGCTGAAAATAACCAAGAAAAACAGGGTTAGAGCCGAAAAAAACCAAGAAAAACAGGGTTAGAGCGGAAGAAAACCAAGAAAAGCCGGGTAAGAACGGAAGAAAACAAAGAAAAACAGGGTTAGATCAGAAGAAAACCAAGAAAAGCCGGGTTAGAACGGAAGAAAACCAGGAAAAGCCGGGTTAGAACGGAGGAAAACCAAGAAAAACAGGGTTAGATCAGAAGAAAACCAAGAAAAGCAGGGTTAGAGCGGAAGAAAACCAAGAAAAACAGGGTTAGAGCGGAAGAAAACCAAGAAAAACAGGGTTAGAGCCGAAAAAAACCAAGAAAAACTGGGTTAGAGCGGAAGAAAACCAAGAAAAGCCGGGTAAGAACGGAAGAAAACCAAGAAAAGCCGGGTTAGAACGGAAGAAAACCAAGAAAAACAGGGTTAGAGCCGAAAGAAAACAAGAAAAACAGGGTTAGGGCAGAAGAAAACCAAGAAAAGCCGGGTTAGAGCCGAAGAATACCAAGAAAAACAGGGTTTGAGCCGAAAAAAAACAAGAAAAACAGGGTTAGAGCCGAAGAAAACCAAAAATAGCAGGGTTAGAGCAGAAGAAAACCAAGAAAAGCCGGGTTAGAACGGAAGAAAACCAAGAAAAACAGGGTTAGAGGCGAAAAAAACCAAGAAAAACAGGTTTAGAGCAGAAGAAAACCAAGAAAAGCCGGGTTAGAACGGAAGAAAACCAGGAAAAGCCGGGTTAGAACGGAAGAAAACCAAGAAAAACAGAGTTAGAGCCAAAAAAAAACAAGAAAAACAGGGTTAGAGCAGAAGAAAACCAAGAAAAGCCGGGTTAGAACGGAAGAAAATCAAGAAAAGCCGGGTTAGAACGGAAGAAAACCAAGAAAAACAGGGTTAGAGCCGAAAAAAACCAAGAAAAACAGGGTTAGAGCCGAAAAAAACCAACAAAAACAGGGTTAGAGCAGAAGAAAACCAAGAAAAGCCGGGTAACAACGGAATAAAACCAAGAAAAGCCGGGTTAGAACGGAAGAAAACCAAGAAAAACAGGGTTAGAGCCGAAAGAAAACAAGAAAAACAGGGTTAGAGCAGAAGAAAACCAAGAAAAGCCGGGTTAGAACGGAAGAAAACCAAGAAAAACAGGGTTAGAGCCGAAAAAAAAACAAGAAAAACAGGGTTAGAGCAGAAGAAAACCAAGAAAAACATGGTTAGAGCGGAAGAAAACCAAGAAAAGCCGGGTTAGAACGGAAGAAAACCAGGAAATGCAGAGTTAGAGCAGAAGAAAACCAAGAAAAACAGGGTTAGAGCTGAAAATAACCAAGAAAAACAGGGTTAGAGCCGAAAAAAACCAAGAAAAACAGGGTTAGAGCGGAAGAAAACCAAGAAAAGCCGGGTAAGAACGGAAGAAAACCAAGAAAAACAGGGTTAGATCAGAAGAAAACGAAGGAAAGCAGGGTTAGAGCGGAAGAAAACCAAGAAAAGCAGGCTTAGAGCCGAAAAAAACAAAGAAAAACAGGGTAAGAACAGAAGAAAACCAAGAAAAGCCGGGTTAGAACGGAAGAAAACCAAGAAAAGCAGAGTTAGAACAGAAGAAAACCAAGAAAAACAGGGTTCGAGCCGAAAAAAAACAAGAAAAACAGGGTTAGAGCAGAAGAAAACCAAGAAAAGCTGGGTTAGAATGGAAGAAAACCAGGAAAAGCCGGGTTAGAACGGAAGAAAACCAAGAAAAACAGGGTTAGAGCCGAAAAAAAACAAGAAAAACAGTGTTATAGCAGAAGAAAACCAAGAAAAGCCGGGTTAGAATGGAAGAATACCAACAAAAACAGGGTTAGAGCCGAAAAAAACCAAGAAAAACAGGGTTAGAGCCGAAGAAAACCAAGAAAAGCAGGGTTAGAGCGGAAGAAAACCAAGAAAAGCAGGGTTAGAACGGAAGAAAACCAGGAAAAGCCGGGTTAGAACGGAAGAAAACCAAGAAAAACAGGGTTAGAGCCTAAAAAAAAACAAGAAAAACAGGGTTAGATCAGAAGAAAACCAAGAAAAGCAGGCTTAGAGCGGAAGAAAACCAAGAAAAGCAGGGTTAGAACGGAAGAAAACCAAGAAAAGCAGGGTTAGAGCAGAAGAAAACCAAGAAAAACAGGGTTAGAGCTGAAAATAACCAAGAAAAACAGGGTTAGAGCCGAAAAAAACCAAGAAAAACAGGGTTAGAGCGGAAGAAAACCAAGAAAAGCCGGGTAAGAACGGAAGAAATCCAAGAAAAACAGGGTTAGATCAGAAGAAAACCAAGAAAAGCAGGGTTAGAGCGGAAGAAAACCAAGAAAAGCAGGCTTAGAGCCGAAAAAAACAAAGAATAACAGGGTAAGAACAGAAGAAAACCAAAAAAAGCCGGGTTAGAACGGAAGAAAACCAAGAAAAGCCGGGTTAGAACGGAAGAAAACCAAGAAAAACTGGGTTAGAGCCGAAAAAAACCAAGAAAAACAGGGTTAGAACGGAAGAAAACGAAGAAAAGCCAGGTTTGAGCGGAAGAAAACCAAGAAAAGCAGGGTTGGAGCGGAAGAAAACCAAGAAAAACAGGGTTAGATCAGAAGAAAACCAAGAAAAGCAGGGTTAGAGCGGAAGAAAACCAAGAAAAACAGGGTTAGAGCGGAAGAAAACCAAGAAAAACCGGGTTAGAGCCGAAAAAAACCAAGAAAAACTGGGTTAGAGCGGAAGAAAACCAAGAAAAGCCGGGTAAGAACGGAAGAAAACCAAGAAAAGCCGGGTTAGAACGGAAGAAAACCAAGAAAAACAGTGTTAGAGCCGAAAAAAACAAGAAAAACAGGGTTAGGGCAGAAGAAAACCAAGAAAAGCCGGGTTAGAGCCGAAGAATACCAAGAAAAACAGGGTTAGAGCCGAAAAAAACCAAGAAAAACAGGGTTAGAGCCGAAGAAAACCAAAAATAGCAGGGTTAGAGCGGAAGAAAACCAAGAAAAGCCGGGTTAGAACGGAAGAAAACCAAGAAAAACAGGGTTAGATGCGAAAAAAACCAAGAAAAACAGGTTTAGAGCAGAAGAAAACCAAGAAAAGCCGGGTTAGAACGGAAGAAAACCAGGAAAAGCCGGGTTAGAACGGAAGAAAACCAAGAAAAACTGAGTTAGAGCCAAAAAAAAACAAGAAAAACAGGGTTAGAGCAGAAAAAAACCAAGAAAAGCCGGGTTAGAACGGAAGAAAACCAAGAAAAGCCGGGTTAGAACGGAAGAAAACCAAGAAAAACAGGGTTAGAGCCGAAAAAAACCAAGAAAAACAGGGTTAGAGCCGAAAAAAACCAACAAAAACAGGGTTAGAGCGGAAGAAAACCAAGAAAAGCCGGGTAACAACGGAATAAAACCAAGAAAAGCCGGGTTAGAACGGAAGAAAACCAAGAAAAACAGGGTTAGAGCCGAAAGAAAACAAGAAAAACAGGGTTAGAGCAGAAGAAAACCAAGAAAAGCCGGGTTAGAACGGAAGAAAACAAAAAAAACTGGGTTAGAGCCGAAAAAAAAACAAGAAAAACAGGGTTAGAGCAGAAGAAAACCAAGAAAAACATGGTTAGAGCGGAAGAAAACCAAGAAAAGCCGGGTTAGAACGGAAGAAAACCAGGAAATGCAGAGTTAGAGCAGAAGAAAACCAAGAAAAACAGGGTTAGAGCTGAAAATAACCACGAAAAACAGGGTTAGAGCCGAAAAAAACCAAGAAAAACAGGGTTAGAGCGGAAGAAAACCAAGAAAAGCCGGGTAAGAACGGAAGAAAACCAAGAAAAACAGGGTTAGATCAGAAGAAAACGAAGGAAAGCAGGGTTAGAGCGGAAGAAAACCAAGAAAAGCAGGCTTAGAGCCGAAAAAAACAAAGAAAAACAGGGTAAGAACAGAAGAAAACCAAGAAAAGCCGGGTTAGAACGGAAGAAAACCAAGAAAAGCAAAGTTAGAACAGAAGAAAACCAAGAAAAACAGGGTTCGAGACGAAAAAAAACAAGAAAAACAGGGTTAGAGCAGAAGAAAACCAAGAAAAGCTGGGTTAGAACGGAAGAAAACCAGGAAAAGCCGGGTTAGAACGGAAAAAAACCAAGAAAAACAGGGTTAGAGCCGAAAAAAAACAAGAAAAACAGTGTTATAGCAGAAGAAAACCAAGAAAAGCCGGGTTAGAATGGAAGAATACCAAGAAAAACAGGGTTAGAGCCGAAAAAAACCAAGAAAAACAGGGTTAGAGCCGAAGAAAACCAAGAAAAGCAGGGTTAGAGCGGAAGAAAACCAAGAAAAGCAGGGTTAGAACGGAAGAAAACCAGGAAAAGCCGGGTTAGAACGGAAGAAAACCAAGAAAAACAGGGTTAGAGCCTAAAAAAAAACAAGAAAAACAGGGTTAGAGCAGAAGAAAACCAAGAAAAGCAGGCTTAGAGCGGAAGAAAACCAAGAAAAGCAGGGTTAGAACGGAAGAAAACCAAGAAAAGCAGGGTTAGAGCAGAAGAAAACCAAGAAAAACAGGGTTAGAGCTGAAAATAACCAAGAAAAACAGGGTTAGAGCCGAAAAAAACCAAGAAAAACAGGGTTAGAGCGGAAGAAAACCAAGAAAAGCCGGGTAAGAACGGAAGAAAACCAAGAAAAACAGGGTTAGATCAGAAGAAAACCAAGAAAAGCAGGGTTAGAGCGGAAGAAAACCAAGAAAAGCAGGGTTAGAGCCGAAAAAAACAAAGAATAACAGGGTAAGAACAGAAGAAAACCAAAAAAAGCCGGGTTAGAACGGAAGAAAACCAAGAAAAGCCGGGTTAGAACGGAAGAAAACCAAGAAAAACAGGGTTAGAGCCGAAAAAAACCAAGAAAAACAGGGTTAGAGCCGAAAAAAACCAACAAAAACAGGGTTAGAGCGGAAGAAAACCAAGAAAAGCCGGGTAACAACGGAATAAAACCAAGAAAAGCCGGGTTAGAACGAAAGAAAACCAAGAAAAACAGGGTTAGAGCCGAAAGAAAACAAGAAAAACAGGGTTAGAGCAGAAGAAAACCAAGAAAAGCCGGGTTAGAACGGAAGAAAACCAAGAAAAACAGGGTTAGAGCCGAAAAAAAACCAAGAAAAACAGGTTTAGAGAAGAAGAAAACCAAGAAAAACATGGTTAGAGCGGAAGAAAACCAAGAAAAGCCGGGTTAGAACGGAGGAAAACCAAGAAAAGACGGGTTAGAGCGGAAGAAAACCAAGAAAAACAGGGTTAGAGCTGAAAATAACCAAGAAAAACAGGGTTAGAGCCGAAAAAAACCAAGAAAAACAGGGTTAGAGCGGAAGAAAACCAAGAAAAGCCGGGTAAGAACAGAAGAAAACCAAGAAAAACAGGGTTAGATCAGAAGAAAACGAAGGAAAGCAGGGTTAGAGCGGAAGAAAACCAAGAAAAGCAGGCTTAGAGCCGAAAAAAACAAAGAAAAACAGGGTAAGAACAGAAGAAAACCAAGAAAAGCCGGGTTAGAACGGAAGAAAACCAAGAAAAGCAGAGTTAGAACAGAAGAAAACCAAGAAAAACAGGGTTCGAGCCGAAAAAAAACAAGAAAAACAGGGTTAGAGCAGAAGAAAACCAAGAAAAGCTGGGTTAGAACGGAAGAAAACCAGGAAAAGCCGGGTTAGAACGGAAGAAAACCAAGAAAAACAGGGTTAGAGCCGAAAAAAAACAAGAAAAACAGTGTTATAGCAGAAGAAAACCAAGAAAAGCCGGGTTAGAATGGAAGAATACCAAGAAAAACAGGGTTAGAGCCGAAAAAAACCAAGAAAAACAGGGTTAGAGCCGAAGAAAACCAAGAAAAGCAGGGTTAGAGCGGAAGAAAACCAAGAAAAGCAGGGTTAGAACGGAAGAAAACCAAGAAAAACAGGGTTAGAGCCTAAAAAAAAACAAGAAAAACAGGGTTAGAGCAGAAGAAAACCAAGAAAAGCAGGCTTAGAGCGGAAGAAAACCAAGAAAAGCAGGGTTAGAACGGAAGAAAACCAAGAAAAACAGGGTTAGAGCTGAAAATAACCAAGAAAAACAGGGTTAGAGCCGAAAAAAACCAAGAAAAACAGGGTTAGAGCGGAAGAAAACCAAGAAAAGCCGGGTAAGAACGGAAGAAAACCAAGAAAAACAGGGTTAGATCAGAAGAAAACCAAGAAAAGCAGGGTTAGAGCGGAAGAAAACCAAGAAAAGCAGGCTTAGAGCCGAAAAAAACAAAGAATAACAGGGTAAGAACAGAAGAAAACCAAAAAAAGCCGGGTTAGAACGGAAGAAAACCAATAAAAGCAGAGTTAGAACAGAAGAAAACCAAGAAAAACAGGGTTCGAGCCGAAAAAAACCAAGAAAAACAAGGTTAGAGCAGAAGAAAACCAAGAAAAACAGGGTTAGAGCTGAAAATAACCAAGAAAAACAGGGTTAGGGCCGAAAAAAACCAAGAAAAACAGGGTTAGAACGGAAGAAAACCAGGAAAAGCCGGGTTAGAACGGGAGAAAACCAAGAAAAACAGGGTTAGAGCCAAAGAAAACCAAGAATAGCCGGGTTAGAGCGGAAGAAAACCAAGAAAAGCAGGGTTAGAGCGGAAGAAAACCAAGAAAAGCAGGGTTAGAGCAGAAGAAAACCAAGAAAAGCAGGGTTAGAGCCGAAAAAAAACAAGTAAACAGTGTTAGAGCAGAAGAAAACCAAGAAAAGCCGGGTTAGAACGGAAGAAAACCAAGAATAGCAGGGTTAGAGCCGAAAAAAACCAAGAAAAGCAGGGTTAGAGCGGAAGAAAACCAAGAAAAGCCGGGTTAGAACGGAAGAAAACCAAGAAACGCCGGGTTAGAACGGAAGAAAACCAAGAAAAACAGGGTTAGAGCGGAAGAAAACCAAGAAAAACAGGGTTAGAGCCGAAAAAAACCAAGAAAAACTGGGTTAGAGCGGAAGAAAACCAAGAAAAGCCGGGTAAGAACGGAAGAAAACCAAGAAAAGCCGGGTTAGAACGGAAGAAAACCAAGAAAAACAGGGTTAGAGCCGAAAGAAAACAAGAAAAACAGGGTAGGGCAGAAGAAAACCAAGAAAAGCCGGGTTAGAGCCGAAGAATACCAAGAAAAACAGGGTTAGAGCCGAAAAAAACCAAGAAAAACAGGGTTAGAGCCGAAGAAAACAAAAAATAGCAGGGTTAGAGCGGAAGAAAACCAAGAAAAGCAGGGTTAGAACGGAAGAAAACCAAGAAAAGCAGGGTTAGAGCGGAAGAAAACCAGGAAAAGCAGGCTTAAAGCCGAAAAAAAACCAAGAAAAACAGGGCTAGAGCAGAAGAAAACCAAGAAAAGCCGGGTTAGAACGGAAGAAAACCAAGAAAAACAGGGTTAGAGGCGAAAAAAACCAAGAAAAACAGGTTTAGAGCAGAAGAAAACCAAGAAAAGCCGGGTTAGAACGGAAGAAAACCAGGAAAAGCCCAGTTAGAACGGAAGAAAACCAAGAAAAACAGGGTTAGAGCCAAAAAAAAACAAGAAAAACAGGGTTAGAGCAGAAGAAAATTAAGAAAAGCCGGGTTAGAACGGAAGAAAACCAAGAAAAGCCGGGTTAGAGCGGAAGAAAACCAGGAAAAGCAGGCTTAAAGCCGAAAAAAACCAAGAAAAACAGTGTTAGAACAGAAGAAAACAAAGAAAACCCGGGTTAGAACGGAAGAAAACCAAGAAAAGCCGGGTTAGAACGGAAGAAAACCAAGAAAAACAGGGTTAGAGCCGAAAAAAACCAAGAAAAACAGGGTTAGAGCGGAAGAAAACCAAGAAAAGCCGGGTAACAACGGAATAAAACCAAGAAAAGCCGGGTTAGAACGGAAGAAAACCAAGAAAAACAGGGTTAGAGCCGAAAGAAAACAAGAAAAACAGGGTTAGAGCAGAAGAAAACCAAGAAAAGCCGGGTTAGAACGGAAGAAAACCAAGAAAAACAGGGTTAGAGCCGAAAAAAAAACAAGAAAAACAGGGTTAGAGCAGAAGAAAACCAAGAAAAACATGGTTAGAGCAAAAGAAAACCAAGAAAAGCCGGGTTAGAACGGAAGAAAACCAGGAAATGCAGGGTTAGAGCAGAAGAAAACCAAGAAAAACAGGGTTAGAGCTGAAAATAACCAAGAAAAACAGGGTTAGAGCCGAAAAAAACCAAGAAAAACAGGGTTAGAGCGGAAGAAAACCAAGAAAAGCCGGGTAAGAACGGAAGAAAACCAAGAAAAACAGGGTTAGATCAGAAGAAAACCAAGAAAAGCAGGGTTAGAGCAGAAGAAAACCAAGAAAAGCAGGCTTAGAGCCGAAAAAAACAAAGAAAAACAGGGTAAGAACAGAAGAAAACCAAGAAAAGCCGGGTTAGA
Source organism: Coturnix japonica (assembly GCF_054131305.1). Taxonomy (NCBI): domain Eukaryota; kingdom Metazoa; phylum Chordata; class Aves; order Galliformes; family Phasianidae; genus Coturnix; species Coturnix japonica. The sequence goes on from NW_028188946.1 coordinate 2,790,377, forward strand.
ACGGAAGAAAACCAAGAAAAGCAGAGTTAGAACAGAAGAAAACCAAGAAAAACAGGGTTCGAGCCGAAAAAAACCAAGAAAAACAGGGTTAGAGCAGAAGAAAACCAAGAAAAGCTGGGTTAGAACGGAAGAAAACCAGGAAAAGCCGGGTTAGAACGGAAGAAAACCAAGAAAAACAGGGTTAGAGCCGAAAAAAACCAAGAAAACAGTGTTATAGCAGAAGAAAACCAAGAAAAGCCGGGTTAGAACGGAAGAAAACCAAGAAAAACAGGGTTAGAGCCGAAAAAAACCAAGAAAAGCAGGGTTAGAGCGGAAGAAAACCAAGAAAAGCCGGGTTAGAACGGAAGAAAACCAAGAAAAGCCGGGTTAGAACGGAAGAAAACCAAGAAAAACAGGGTTAGAGCAAAAGAAAACCAAGAAAAACAGTGTTAGAGCCGAAAAAAACCAACAAAAACAGGGTTAGAGCGGAAGAAAACCAAGAAAAGCCGAGTAAGAACGGAAGAAAACCAAGAAAAGCCGGGTAAGAACGGAAGAAAACCAAGAAAAGCCGGGTTAGAACGGAAGAAAACCAAGAAAAACAGGGTTAGAGCCAAAAGAAAACAAGAAAAACAGGGTTAGAGCAGAAGAAAACCAAGAAAAGCCGGGTTAGAACGGAAGAATACCAAGAAAAACAGGGTTAGAGCCGAAAAAAAACAAGAAAAACAGGTTTAGAGCCGAAGAAAACCAAGAAAAGCAGGGTTAGAGCGGAAGAAAACCAAGAAAAGCAGGTTTAGAACGGAAGAAAACCAAGAAAAGCAGGGTTAGAGCGGAAGAAAACCAGGAAAAGCAGGCTTAAAGCCGAAAAAAACCAAGAAAAACAGGGTTAGAGCAGAAGAAAACCAAGAAAAGCCGGGTTAGAACGGAAGAAAACCAGGAAAAGCCGGGTTAGAACGGAAGAAAACCAGGAAAAGCCGGGTTAGAACCGAAAAAAAACAAGAAAAACGGTGTTAGAACAGAAGAAAACCAAGAAAAACAGGGTTAGAGCGGAAGAAAACCAAGAAAAACAGGGTTAGAGCCGAAAAAAAACAAGAAAAACTGGGTTAGAGCGGAAGAAAACCAAGAAAAGCCGGGTAAGAACGGAAGAAAACCAAGAAAAGCCGGGTTAGAACGGAAGAAAACCAAGAAAAACAGGGTTAGAGCCGAAAGAAAACAAGAAAAACAGGGTTAGGGCAGAAGAAAACTAAGAAAAGCCGGGTTAGAGCCGAAGAATACCAAGAAAAACAGGGTTAGAGCGGAAAAAAACCAAGAAAAACAGGGTTAGAGCCGAAGAAAACCAAAAATAGCAGGGTTAGAGCGGAAGAAAACCAAGAAAAGCAGGGTTAGAACGGAAGAAAACCAAGAAAAGCAGGGTTAGAGCGGAAGAAAACCAGGAAAAGCAGGCTTAAAGCCGAAAAAAAACCAAGAAAAACAGGGCTAGAGCAGAAGAAAACCAAGAAAAGCCGGGTTAGAACGGAAGAAAACCAAGAAAAACAGGGTTAGAGGCGAAAAAAACCAAGGAAAACAGGTTTAGAGCAGAAGAAAACCAAGAAAAGCCGGGTTAGAACGGAAGAAAACCAGGAAAAGCCCAGTTAGAACGGAAGAAAACCAAGAAAAACAGGGTTAGATCCGAAAAAAAACATAAAAAACAGGGTTAGAACGGAAGAAAACCAAGAAAAGCCGGGTTAGAACGGAAGAAAACCAAGAAAAGCCGGGTTAGAGCGGAAGAAAACCAGGAAAAGCAGGCTTAAAGCCGAAAAAAAACAAGAAAAACGGTGTTAGAACAGAAGAAAACAAAGAAAACCCGTGTTAGAACGGAAGAAAACCAAGAAAAGCCGGGTTAGAACGGAAGAAAACCAAGAAAAACAGGGTTAGAGCCGAAAAAAACCAAGAAAAACAGGGTTAGAGCCGAAAAAAACCAACAAAAACAGGGTTAGAGCGGAAGAAAACCAAGAAAAGCCGGGTAACAACGGAATAAAACCAAGAAAAGCCGGGTTAGAACGGAAGAAAACCAAGAAAAACAGGGTTAGAGCCGAAAGAAAACAAGAAAAACAGGGTTAGAGCAGAAGAAAACCAAGAAAAGCCGGGTTAGAACGGAAGAAAACCAAGAAAAACAGGGTTAGAACGGAAGAAAACCAAGAAAAACAGGGTTAGAGCGGAAGAAAACCAAGAAAAACAGGGTTAGAGCCGAAAAAAAACAAGAAAAACTGGGTTAGAGCGGAAGAAAACCAAGAAAAGCCGGGTAAGAACGGAAGAAAACCAAGAAAAGCCGGGTTAGAACGGAAGAAAACCAAGAAAAACAGGGTTAGAGCCGAAAGAAAACAAGAAAAACAGGGTTAGAGCAGAAGAAAACCAAGAAAAGCCGGGTTAGAACGGAAGAATACCAAGAAAAACAGGGTTAGAGCCGAAAAAAAACAAGAAAAACAGGTTTAGAGCCGAAGAAAACCAAGAAAAGCAGGGTTAGAGCGGAAGAAAACCAAGAAAAGCAGGGTTAGAACGGAAGAAAACCAAGAAAAGCAGGGTTAGAGCGGAAGAAAACCAGGAAAAGCAGGCTTAAAGCCGAAAAAAACCAAGAAAAACAGGGTTAGAGCAGAAGAAAACCAAGAAAAGCCGGGTTAGAACGGAAGAAAACCAGGAAAAGCCGGGTTAGAACGGAAGAAAACCAGGAAAAGCCGGGTTAGAACCGAAAAAAAACAAGAAAAACGGTGTTAGAACAGAAGAAAACCAAGAAAAACAGGGTTAGAGCGGAAGAAAACCAAGAAAAACAGGGTTAGAGCCGAAAAAAAACAAGAAAAACTGGGTTAGAGCGGAAGAAAACCAAGAAAAGCCGGGTAAGAACGGAAGAAAACCAAGAAAAGCCGGGTTAGAACGGAAGAAAACCAAGAAAAACAGGGTTAGAGCCGAAAGAAAACAAGAAAAACAGGGTTAGGGCAGAAGAAAACCAAGAAAAGCCGGGTTAGAGCCGAAGAATACCAAGAAAAACAGGGTTAGAGCCGAAAAAAACCAAGAAAAACAGGGTTAGAGCCGAAGAAAACCAAAAATAGCAGGGTTAGAGCGGAAGAAAACCAAGAAAAGCAGGGTTAGAACGGAAGAAAACCAAGAAAAGCAGGGTTAGAGCGGAAGAAAACCAGGAAAAGCAGGCTTAAAGCCGAAAAAAAACCAAGAAAAACAGGGCTAGAGCAGAAGAAAACCAAGAAAAGCCGGGTTAGAACGGAAGAAAACCAAGAAAAACAGGGTTAGAGGCGAAAAAAACCAAGAAAAACAGGTTTAGAGCAGAAGAAAACCAAGAAAAGCCGGGTTAGAACGGAAGAAAACCAGGAAAAGCCCAGTTAGAACGGAAGAAAACCAAGAAAAACAGGGTTAGATCCGAAAAAAAACATAAAAAACAGGGTTAGAATGGAAGAAAACCAAGAAAAGCCGGGTTAGAACGGAAGAAAACCAAGAAAAGCCGGGTTAGAGCGGAAGAAAACCAGGAAAAGCAGGCTTAAAGCCGAAAAAAAACAAGAAAAACGGTGTTAGAACAGAAGAAAACAAAGAAAACCCGGGTTAGAACGGAAGAAAACCAAGAAAAGCCGGGTTAGAACGGAAGAAAACCAAGAAAAACAGGGTTAGAGCCGAAAAAAACCAAGAAAAACAGGGTTAGAGCCGAAAAAAACCAACAAAAACAGGGTTACAGCGGAAGAAAACCAAGAAAAGCCGGGTAACAACGGAATAAAACCAAGAAAAGCCGGGTTAGAACGGAAGAAAACCAAGAAAAACAGGGTTAGAGCCGAAAGAAAACAAGAAAAACAGGGTTAGAGCAGAAGAAAACCAAGAAAAGCCGGGTTAGAACGGAAGAAAACCAAGAAAAGCCGGGTTAGAATGGAAGAAAACCAAGAAAAACAGGGTTAGAGCGGAAGAAAACCAAGAAAAACAGGGTTAGAGCCGAAAAAAAACAAGAAAAACTGGGTTAGAGCGGAAGAAAACCAAGAAAAGCCGGGTAAGAACGGAAGAAAACCAAGAAAAGCCGGGTTAGAACGGAAGAAAACCAAGAAAAACAGGGTTAGAGCCGAAAGAAAACAAGAAAAACAGGGTTAGGGCAGAAGAAAACCAAGAAAAGCCGGGTTAGAGCCGAAGAATACCAAGAAAAACAGGGTTAGAGCCGAAAAAAACCAAGAAAAACAGGGTTAGAGCCGAAGAAAACCAAAAATAGCAGGGTTAGAGCGGAAGAAAACCAAGAAAAGCAGGGTTAGAACGGAAGAAAACCAAGAAAAGCAGGGTTAGAGCGGAAGAAAACCAGGAAATGCAGGCTTAAAGCCGAAAAAAAACCAAGAAAAACAGGTTTAGAGCAGAAGAAAACCAAGAAAAGCCGGGTTAGAACGGAAGAAAACCAGGAAAAGCCCAGTTAGAACGGAAGAAAACCAAGAAAAACAGGGTTAGAGCCAAAAAAAACCAAGAAAAACAGGGTTAGAGCAGAAGAAAACCAAGAAAAGCCGGGTTAGAACGGAAGAAAACCAAGAAAAGCCGGGTTAGAGCGGAAGAAAACCAGGAAAAGCAGGCTTAAAGCCGAAAAAAAACAAGAAAAACGGTGTTAGAACAGAAGAAAACAAAGAAAACCCGGGTTAGAACGGAAGAAAACCAAGAAAAGCCGGGTTAGAACGGAAGAAAACCAAGAAAAACAGGGTTAGAGCCGAAAAAAACCAAGAAAAACAGGGTTAGAGCCGAAAAAAACCAGCAAAAACAGGGTTAGAGCGGAAGAAAACCAAGAAAAGCCGGGTAACAACGGAATAAAACCAAGAAAAGCCGGGTTAGAACGGAAGAAAACCAAGAAAAACAGGGTTAGAGCCGAAAGAAAACAAGAAAAACAGGGTTAGAGCAGAAGAAAACCAAGAAAAGCCGGGTTAGAACGGAAGAAAACCAAGAAAAACAGGGTTAGAGCCGAAAAAAAACCAAGAAAAACAGGGTTAGAGCAGAAGAAAACCAAGAAAAACATGGTTAGAGCAAAAGAAAACCAAGAAAAGCCGGGTTAGAACGGAAGAAAACCAGGAAATGCAGGGTTAGAGCAGAAGAAAACCAAGAAAAACAGGGTTAGAGCTGAAAATAACCAAGAAAAACAGGGTTAGAGCCGAAAAAAACCAAGAAAAACAGGGTTAGAGCGGAAGAAAACCAAGAAAAGCCGGGTAAGAACGGAAGAAAACCAAGAAAAACAGGGTTAGATCAGAAGAAAACCAAGAAAAGCAGGGTTAGAGCAGAAGAAAACCAAGAAAAGCAGGCTTAGAGCCGAAAAAAACAAAGAAAAACAGGGTAAGAACAGAAGAAAACCAAGAAAAGCCGGGTTAGAACGGAAGAAAACCAGGAAAAGCCGGGTTAGAACGGAAGAAAACCAAGAAAAACAGGGTTAGAGCCGAAAAAAAACAAGAAAAACAGTGTTATAGCAGAAGAAAACCAAGAAAAGCCGGGTTAGAACGGAAGAAAACCAAGAAAAACAGGGTTAGAGCCGAAAAAAACCAAGAAAAGCAGGGTTAGAGCGGAAGAAAACCAAGAAAAGCCGGGTTAGAACGGAAGAAAACCAAGAAAAGCCGGGTTAGAACAGAAGAAAACCAAGAAAAACAGGGTTAGAGCGGAAGAAAACCAGGAAAAACAGTGTTAGAGCCGAAAAAAACCAACAAAAACAGGGTTAGAGCGGAAGAAAACCAAGAAAAGCCGAGTAAGAACGGAAGAAAACCAAGAAAAGCCGGGTAAGAACGGAAGAAAACCAAGAAAAGCCGGGTTAGAACGGAAGAAAACCAAGAAAAACAGGGTTAGAGCCGAAAGAAAACAAGAAAAACAGGGTTAGAGCAGAAGAAAACCAAGAAAAGCCGGGTTAGAACGGAAGAATACCAAGAAAAACAGGGTTAGAGCCGAAAAAAAACAAGAAAAACAGGTTTAGAGCCGAAGAAAACCAAGAAAAGCAGGGTTAGAGCGGAAGAAAACCAAGAAAAGCAGGGTTAGAACGGAAGAAAACCAAGAAAAGCAGGGTTAGAGCAGAAGAAAACCAGGAAAAGCAGGCTTAAAGCCGAAAAAAACCAAGAAAAACAGGGTTAGAACAGAAGAAAACCAAGAAAAGCCGGGTTAGAACGGAAGAAAACCAAGAAAAACAGGGTTAGAGGCGAAAAAAAACAAGAAAAACAGGTTTAGAGCAGAAGAAAACCAAGAAAAGCCGGGTTAGAACGGAAGAAAACCAGGAAAAGCCGGGTTAGAACGGAAGAAAACCAGGAAAAGCCGGGTTAGAACCGAAAAAAAAGCCAAGAAAAACGGTGTTAGAACAGAAGAAAACCAAGAAAAACAGGGTTAGAGCGGAAGAAAACCAAGAAAAACAGAGTTAGAGCCGAAAAAAAACAAGAAAAACTGGGTTAGAGCGGAAGAAAACCAAGAAAAGCCGGGTTAGAGCCGAAGAATACCAAGAAAAACAGGGTTAGAGCCGAAAAAAACCAAGAAAAACAGGGTTAGAGCCGAAGAAAACCAAAAATAGCAGGGTTAGAGCGGAAGAAAACCAAGAAAAACAGGGTTAGAGCTGAAAATAACCAAGAAAAACAGGGTTAGAGCCGAAAAAAACCAAGAAAAACAGGGTTAGAGCGGAAGAAAACCAAGAAAAGCCGGGTAAGAACGGAAGAAAACCAAGAAAAACAGGGTTAGATCAGAAGAAAACCAAGAAAAGCAGGGTTAGAGCAGAAGAAAACCAAGAAAAGCAGGCTTAGAGCCGAAAAAAACAAAGAAAAACAGGGTAAGAACAGAAGAAAACCAAGAAAAGCCGGGTTAGAACGGAAGAAAACCAAGAAAAGCAGAGTTAGAACAGAAGAAAACCAAGAAAAACAGGGTTCGAGCCGAAAAAAACCAAGAAAAACAGGGTTAGAGCAGAAGAAAACCAAGAAAAGCTGGGTTAGAACGGAAGAAAACCAGGAAAAGCCGGGTTAGAACGGAAGAAAACCAAGAAAAACAGGGTTAGAGCCGAAAAAAAACAAGAAAAACAGTGTTATAGCAGAAGAAAACCAAGAAAAGCCGGGTTAGAACGGAAGAAAACCAAGAAAAACAGGGTTAGAGCCGAAAAAAAACAAGAAAAGCAGGGTTAGAGCGGAAGAAAACCAAGAAAAGCCGGGTTAGAACGGAAGAAAACCAAGAAAAGCCGGGTTAGAACGGAAGAAAACCAAGAAAAACAGGGTTAGAGCGGAAGAAAACCAGGAAAAACAGTGTTAGAGCCGAAAAAAACCAACAAAAACAGGGTTAGAGCGGAAGAAAACCAAGAAAAGCCGAGTAAGAACGGAAGAAAACCAAGAAAAGCCGGGTAAGAACGGAAGAAAACCAAGAAAAGCCGGTTTAGAACGGAAGAAAACCAAGAAAAACAGGGTTAGAGCCGAAAGAAAACAAGAAAAACAGGGTTAGAGCAGAAGAAAACCAAGAAAAGCCGGGTTAGAACGGAAGAATACCAAGAAAAACAGGGTTAGAGCCGAAAAAAAACAAGAAAAACAGGTTTAGAGCCGAAGAAAACCAAGAAAAGCAGGGTTAGAGCGGAAGAAAACCAAGAAAAGCAGGGTTAGAACGGAAGAAAACCAAGAAAAGCAGGGTTAGAGCGGAAGAAAACCAGGAAAAGCAGGCTTAAAGCCGGAAAAAACCAAGAAAAACAGGGTTAGAACAGAAGAAAACCAAGAAAAGCCGGGTTAGAACGGAAGAAAACCAAGAAAAACAGGGTTAGAGGCGAAAAAAACCAAGAAAAACAGGTTTAGAGCAGAAGAAAACCAAGAAAAGCCGGGTTAGAACGGAAGAAAACCAGGAAAAGCCGGGTTAGAACGGAAAAAAACCAGGAAAAGCCGTGTTAGAACCGAAAAAAACCAAGAAAAACGGTGTTAGAACAGAAGAAAACCAAGAAAAACAGGGTTAGAGCGGAAGAAAACCAAGAAAAAGAGGGTTAGAGCCGAAAAAAAACAAGAAAAACTGGGTTAGAGCGGAAGAAAACCAAGAAAAGCCGGGTAAGAACGGAAGAAAACGAAGAAAAGCCGGGTTAGAACGGAAGAAAACCAAGAAAAACAGGGTTAGAGCCGAAAGAAACCAAGAAAAACAGGGTTAGGGCAGAAGAAAACCAAGAAAAGCCGGGTTAGAGCCGAAGAATACCAAGAAAAACAGGGTTAGAGCCGAAAAAAACCAAGAAAAACAGGGTTAGAGCCGAAGAAAACCAAAAATAGAAGGGTTAGAGCGGAAGAAAACCAAGAAAAGCAGGTTTAGAACGGAAGAAAACCAAGAAAAGCAGGGTTAGAGCGGAAGAAAACCAGGAAATGCAGGCTTAAAGCCGAAAAAAAACCAAGAAAAACAGGGCTAGAGCAGAAGAAAACCAAGAAAAGCCGGGTTAGAACGGAGGAAAACCAAGAAAAACAGGGTTAGAGGCGAAAAAAACCAAGAAAAACAGGTTTAGAGCAGAAGAAAACCAAGAAAAGCCGGGTTAGAACGGAAGAAAACCAGGAAAAGCCGGGTTACAACGGAAGAAAACCAAGAAAAACAGGGTTAGAGCCAAAAAAAACAAGAAAAACAGGGTTAGAGCAGAAGAAAACCAAGAAAAGCTGGGTTAGAACGGAAGAAAACCAGGAAAAGCCGGGTTAGAACGGAAGAAAACCAAGAAAAACAGGGTTAGAGCCGAAAAAAAACAAGAAAAACAGTGTTATAGCAGAAGAAAACCAAGAAAAGCCGGGTTAGAACGGAAGAAAACCAAGAAAAACAGGGTTAGAGCCGAAAAAAACCAAGAAAAGCAGGGTTAGAGCGGAAGAAAACCAAGAAAAGCCGGGTTAGAACGGAAGAAAACCAAGAAAAGCCGGGTTAGAACGGAAGAAAACCAAGAAAAACAGGGTTAGAGCGGAAGAAAACCAGGAAAAACAGTGTTAGAGCCGAAAAAAACCAACAAAAACAGGGTTAGAGCGGAAGAAAACCAAGAAAAGCCGAGTAAGAACGGAAGAAAACCAAGAAAAGCCGGGTAAGAACGGAAGAAAACCAAGAAAAGCCGGGTTAGAACGGAAGAAAACCAAGAAAAACAGGGTTAGAGCCGAAAGAAAACAAGAAAAACAGGGTTAGAGCAGAAGAAAACCAAGAAAAGCCGGGTTAGAACGGAAGAATACCAAGAAAAACAGAGTTAGAGCCGAAAAAAAACAAGAAAAACAGGTTTAGAGCCGAAGAAAACCAAGAAAAGCAGGGTTAGAGCGGAAGAAAACCAAGAAAAGCAGGGTTAGAACGGAAGAAAACCAAGAAAAGCAGGGTTAGAGCGGAAGAAAACCAGGAAAAGCAGGCTTAAAGCCGAAAAAAACCAAGAAAAACAGGGTTAGAACAGAAGAAAACCAAGAAAAGCCGGGTTAGAACGGAAGAAAACCAAGAAAAACAGGGTTAGAGGCGAAAAAAAACAAGAAAAACAGGTTTAGAGCAGAAGAAAACCAAGAAAAGCCGGGTTAGAACGGAAGAAAACCAGGAAAAGCCGGGTTAGAACGGAAGAAAACCAAGAAAAACTGGGTTAGACCGGAAGAAAACCAAGAAAAACAGGGTTAGAGCCGAAAAAAAACAAGAAAAACTGGGTTAGAGCGGAAGAAAACCAAGAAAAGCTGGGTTAGAACGGAAGAAAACCAGGAAAAGCCGGGTTAGAACGGAAGAAAACCAGGAAAAGCCGGGTTAGAACGGAAGAAAACCAAGAAAAACAGGGTTAGAGCCGAAAAAAAACAAGAAAAACAGTGTTATAGCAGAAGAAAACCAAGAAAAGCCGGGTTAGAACGGAAGAAAACCAAGAAAAACAGGGTTAGAGCCGAAAAAAACCAAGAAAAGCAGGGTTAGAGCGGAAGAAAACCAAGAAAAGCCGGGTTAGAACGGAAGAAAACCAAGAAAAGCCGGGTTAGAACGGAAGAAAACCAAGAAAAACAGGGTTAGAGCGGAAGAAAACCAGGAAAAACAGTGTTAGAGCCGAAAAAAACCAACAAAAACAGGGTTAGAGCGGAAGAAAACCAAGAAAAGCCGAGTAAGAACGGAAGAAAACCAAGAAAAGCCGGGTAAGAACGGAAGAAAACCAAGAAAAGCCGGGTTAGAACGGAAGAAAACCAAGAAAAACAGGGTTAGAGCCGAAAGAAAACAAGAAAAACAGGGTTAGAGCAGAAGAAAACCAAGAAAAGCCGGGTTAGAACGGAAGAATACCAAGAAAAACAGGGTTAGAGCCGAAAAAAAACAAGAAAAACAGGTTTAGAGCCGAAGAAAACCAAGAAAAGCAGGGTTAGAGCGGAAGAAAACCAAGAAAAGCAGGGTTAGAACGGAAGAAAACCAAGAAAAGCAGGGTTAGAGCGGAAGAAAACCAGGAAAAGCAGGCTTAAAGCCGAAAAAAACCAAGAAAAACAGGGTTAGAACAGAAGAAAACCAAGAAAAGCCGGGTTAGAACGGAAGAAAACCAAGAAAAACAGGGTTAGAGGCGAAAAAAAACAAGAAAAACAGGTTTAGAGCAGAAGAAAACCAAGAAAAGCCGGGTTAGAACGGAAGAAAACCAGGAAAAGCCGGGTTAGAACGGAAGAAAACCAAGAAAAACTGGGTTAGACCGGAAGAAAACCAAGAAAAACAGGGTTAGAGCCGAAAAAAAACAAGAAAAACTGGGTTAGAGCGGAAGAAAACCAAGAAAAGCCGGGTAAGAACGGAAGAAAACGAAGAAAAGCCGGGTTAGAACGGAAGAAAACCAAGAAAAACAGGGTTAGAGCCGAAAGAAAACAAGAAAAACAGGGTTAGGGCAGAAGAAAACAAGAAAAACAGGGTTAGGGCAGAAGAAAACCAAGAAAAGCCGGGTTAGAGCCGAAGAATACCAAGAAAAACAGGGTTAGAGCCGAAAAAAACCAAGAAAAACAGGGTTAGAGCCGAAGAAAACCAAAAATAGCAGGGTTAGAGCGGAAGAAAACCAAGAAAAGCAGGGTTAGAACGGAAGAAAACCAAGAAAAGCAGGGTTAGAGCGGAAGAAAACCAGGAAAAGCAGGCTTAAAGCCGAAAAAAACCCAAGAAAAACAGGGCTAGATCAGAAGAAAACCAAGAAAAGCCAGGTTAGAACGGAAGAAAACCAAGAAAAACAGGGTTAGAGGCGAAAAAAACCAAGAAAAACAGGTTTAGAGCAGAAGAAAACCAAGAAAAGCCGGGTTAGAACGGAAGAAAACCAGGAAAAGCCCAGTTAGAACGGAAGAAAACCAAGAAAAACAGGGTTAGAGCCAAAAAAAACCAAGAAAAACAGGGTTAGAGCAGAAGAAAACCAAGAAAAGCCGGGTTAGAACGGAAGAAAACCAAGAAAAGCCGGGTTAGAGCGGAAGAAAACCAGGAAAAGCAGGCTTAAAGCCGAAAAAAAACAAGAAAAACGGTGTTAGAACAGAAGAAAACAAAGAAAACCCGGGTTAGAACGGAAGAAAACCAAGAAAAGCCGGGTTAGAACGGAAGAAAACCAAGAAAAACAGGGTTAGAGCCGAAAAAAACCAAGAAAAACAGGGTTAGAGCCGAAAAAAACCAACAAAAACAGGGTTAGAGCGGAAGAAAACCAAGAAAAGCCGGGTAACAACGGAATAAAACCAAGAAAAGCCGGGTTAGAACGGAAGAAAACCAAGAAAAACAGGGTTAGAGCCGAAAGAAAACAAGAAAAACAGGGTTAGAGCAGAAGAAAACCAAGAAAAGCCGGGTTAGAACGGAAGAAAACCAAGAAAAACAGGGTTAGAGCCGAAAAAAAACCAAGAAAAACAGGGTTAGAGCAGAAGAAAACCAAGAAAAACATGGTTAGAGCAAAAGAAAACCAAGAAAAGCCGGTTTAGAACGGAAGAAAACCAGGAAATGCAGGGTTAGAGCAGAAGAAAACCAAGAAAAACAGGGTTAGAGCTGAAAATAACCAAGAAAAACAGGGTTAGAGCCGAAAAAAACCAAGAAAAACAGGGTTAGAGCGGAAGAAAACCAAGAAAAGCCGGGTAAGAACGGAAGAAAACCAAGAAAAACAGGGTTAGATCAGAAGAAAACCAAGAAAAGCAGGGTTAGAGCAGAAGAAAACCAAGAAAAGCAGGCTTAGAGCCGAAAAAAACAAAGAAAAACAGGGTAAGAACAGAAGAAAACCAAGAAAAGCCGGGTTAGAACGGAAGAAAACCAAGAAAAGCAGAGTTAGAACAGAAGAAAACCAAGAAAAACAGGGTTCGAGCCGAAAAAAACCAAGAAAAGCCGGGTTAGAGCAGAAGAAAACCAAGAAAAGCTGGGTTAGAACGGAAGAAAACCAGGAAAAGCCGGGTTAGAACGGAAGAAAACCAAGAAAAACAGGGTTAGAGCCGAAAAAAAACAAGAAAAACAGTGTTATAGCAGAAGAAAACCAAGAAAAGCCGGGTTAGAACGGAAGAAAACCAAGAAAAACAGGGTTAGAGCCGAAAAAAACCAAGAAAAGCAGGGTTAGAGCGGAAGAAAACCAAGAAAAGCCAGGTTAGAACGGAAGAAAACCAAGAAAAGCCGGGTTAGAACAGAAGAAAACCAAGAAAAACAGGGTTAGAGCGGAAGAAAACCAGGAAAAACAGTGTTAGAGCCGAAAAAAACCAACAAAAACAGGGTTAGAGCGGAAGAAAACCAAGAAAAGCAGGGTTAGAACGGAAGAAAACCAAGAAAAGCAGGGTTAGAGCGGAAGAAAACCAGGAAAAGCAGGCTTAAAGCCGAAAAAAAACCAAGAAAAACAGGGCTAGATCAGAAGAAAACCAAGAAAAGCCAGGTTAGAACGGAAGAAAACCAAGAAAAACAGGGTTAGAGGCGAAAAAAACCAAGAAAAACAGGTTTAGAGCAGAAGAAAACCAAGAAAAGCCGGGTTAGAACGGAAGAAAACCAGGAAAAGCCCAGTTAGAACGGAAGAAAACCAAGAAAAACAGGGTTAGAGCCAAAAAAAACCAAGAAAAACAGGGTTAGAGCAGAAGAAAACCAAGAAAAGCCGGGTTAGAACGGAAGAAAACCAAGAAAAGCCGGGTTAGAGCGGAAGAAAACCAGGAAAAGCAGGCTTAAAGCCGAAAAAAAACAAGAAAAACGGTGTTAGAACAGAAGAAAACAAAGAAAACCCGGGTTAGAACGGAAGAAAACCAAGAAAAGCCGGGTTAGAACGGAAGAAAACCAAGAAAAACAGGGTTAGAGCCGAAAAAAACCAAGAAAAACAGGGTTAGAGCCGAAAAAAACCAACAAAAACAGGGTTAGAGCGGAAGAAAACCAAGAAAAGCCGGGTAACAACGGAATAAAACCAAGAAAAGCCGGGTTAGAACGGAAGAAAACCAAGAAAAACAGGGTTAGAGCCGAAAGAAAACAAGAAAAACAGGGTTAGAGCAGAAGAAAACCAAGAAAAGCCGGGTTAGAACGGAAGAAAACCAAGAAAAACAGGGTTAGAGCCGAAAAAAAACCAAGAAAAACAGGGTTAGAGCAGAAGAAAACCAAGAAAAACATGGTTAGAGCAAAAGAAAACCAAGAAAAGCCGGGTTAGAACGGAAGAAAACCAGGAAATGCAGGGTTAGAGCAGAAGAAAACCAAGAAAAACAGGGTTAGAGCTGAAAATAACCAAGAAAAACAGGGTTAGAGCCGAAAAAAACCAAGAAAAACAGGGTTAGAGCGGAAGAAAACCAAGAAAAGCCGGGTAAGAACGGAAGAAAACCAAGAAAAACAGGGTTAGATCAGAAGAAAACCAAGAAAAGCAGGGTTAGAGCAGAAGAAAACCAAGAAAAGCAGGCTTAGAGCCGAAAAAAACAAAGAAAAACAGGGTAAGAACAGAAGAAAACCAAGAAAAGCCGGGTTAGAACGGAAGAAAACCAAGAAAAGCAGAGTTAGAACAGAAGAAAACCAAGAAAAACAGGGTTCGAGCCGAAAAAAACCAAGAAAAACAGGGTTAGAGCAGAAGAAAACCAAGAAAAGCTGGGTTAGAACGGAAGAAAACCAGGAAAAGCCGGGTTAGAACGGAAGAAAACCAAGAAAAACAGGGTTAGAGCCGAAAAAAAACAAGAAAAACAGTGTTATAGCAGAAGAAAACCAAGAAAAGCCGGGTTAGAACGGAAGAAAACCAAGAAAAACAGGGTTAGAGCCGAAAAAAACCAAGAAAAGCAGGGTTAGAGCGGAAGAAAACCAAGAAAAGCCGGGTTAGAACGGAAGAAAACCAAGAAAAGCCGGGTTAGAACAGAAGAAAACCAAGAAAAACAGGGTTAGAGCGGAAGAAAACCAGGAAAAACAGTGTTAGAGCCGAAAAAAACCAACAAAAACAGGGTTAGAGCGGAAGAAAACCAAGAAAAGCCGAGTAAGAACGGAAGAAAACCAAGAAAAGCCGGGTAAGAACGGAAGAAAACCAAGAAAAGCCGGGTTAGAACGGAAGAAAACCAAGAAAAACAGGGTTAGAGCCGAAAGAAAACAAGAAAAACAGGGTTAGAGCAGAAGAAAACCAAGAAAAGCCGGGTTAGAACGGAAGAATACCAAGAAAAACAGGGTTAGAGCCGAAAAAAAACAAGAAAAACAGGTTTAGAGCCGAAGAAAACCAAGAAAAGCAGGGTTAGAGCGGAAGAAAACCAAGAAAAGCAGGGTTAGAACGGAAGAAAACCAAGAAAAGCAGGGTTAGAGCAGAAGAAAACCAGGAAAAGCAGGCTTAAAGCCGAAAAAAACCAAGAAAAACAGGGTTAGAACAGAAGAAAACCAAGAAAAGCCGGGTTAGAACGGAAGAAAACCAAGAAAAACAGGGTTAGAGGCGAAAAAAAACAAGAAAAACAGGTTTAGAGCAGAAGAAAACCAAGAAAAGCCGGGTTAGAACGGAAGAAAACCAGGAAAAGCCGGGTTAGAACGGAAGAAAACCAGGAAAAGCCGGGTTAGAACCGAAAAAAAAGCCAAGAAAAACGGTGTTAGAACAGAAGAAAACCAAGAAAAACAGGGTTAGAGCGGAAGAAAACCAAGAAAAACAGAGTTAGAGCCGAAAAAAAACAAGAAAAACTGGGTTAGAGCGGAAGAAAACCAAGAAAAGCCGGGTTAGAGCCGAAGAATACCAAGAAAAACAGGGTTAGAGCCGAAAAAAACCAAGAAAAACAGGGTTAGAGCCGAAGAAAACCAAAAATAGCAGGGTTAGAGCGGAAGAAAACCAAGAAAAACAGGGTTAGAGCTGAAAATAACCAAGAAAAACAGGGTTAGAGCCGAAAAAAACCAAGAAAAACAGGGTTAGAGCGGAAGAAAACCAAGAAAAGCCGGGTAAGAACGGAAGAAAACCAAGAAAAACAGGGTTAGATCAGAAGAAAACCAAGAAAAGCAGGGTTAGAGCAGAAGAAAACCAAGAAAAGCAGGCTTAGAGCCGAAAGAAACAAAGAAAAACAGGGTAAGAACAGAAGAAAACCAAGAAAAGCCGGGTTAGAACGGAAGAAAACCAAGAAAAGCAGAGTTAGAACAGAAGAAAACCAAGAAAAACAGGGTTCGAGCCGAAAAAAACCAAGAAAAACAGGGTTAGAGCAGAAGAAAACCAAGAAAAGCTGGGTTAGAACGGAAGAAAACCAGGAAAAGCCGGGTTAGAACGGAAGAAAACCAAGAAAAACAGGGTTAGAGCCGAAAAAAAACAAGAAAAACAGTGTTATAGCAGAAGAAAACCAAGAAAAGCCGGGTTAGAACGGAAGAAAACCAAGAAAAACAGGGTTAGAGCCGAAAAAAACCAAGAAAAGCAGGGTTAGAGCGGAAGAAAACCAAGAAAAGCCGGGTTAGAACGGAAGAAAACCAAGAAAAGCCGGGTTAGAACGGAAGAAAACCAAGAAAAACAGGGTTAGAGCGGAAGAAAACCAGGAAAAACAGTGTTAGAGCCGAAAAAAACCAACAAAAACAGGGTTAGAGCGGAAGAAAACCAAGAAAAGCCGAGTAAGAACGGAAGAAAACCAAGAAAAGCCGGGTAAGAACGGAAGAAAACCAAGAAAAGCCGGGTTAGAACGGAAGAAAACCAAGAAAAACAGGGTTAGAGCCGAAAGAAAACAAGAAAAACAGGGTTAGAGCAGAAGAAAACCAAGAAAAGCCGGGTTAGAACGGAAGAATACCAAGAAAAACAGGGTTAGAGCCGAAAAAAAACAAGAAAAACAGGTTTAGAGCCGAAGAAAACCAAGAAAAGCAGGGTTAGAGCGGAAGAAAACCAAGAAAAGCAGGGTTAGAACGGAAGAAAACCAAGAAAAGCAGGGTTAGAGCGGAAGAAAACCAGGAAAAGCAGGCTTAAAGCCGAAAAAAACCAAGAAAAACAGGGTTAGAACAGAAGAAAACCAAGAAAAGCCGGGTTAGAACGGAAGAAAACCAAGAAAAACAGGGTTAGAGGCGAAAAAAACCAAGAAAAACAGGTTTAGAGCAGAAGAAAACCAAGAAAAGCCGGGTTAGAACGGAAGAAAACCAGGAAAAGCCGGGTTAGAACGGAAGAAAACCAGGAAAAGCCGTGTTAGAACCGAAAAAAACCAAGAAAAACGGTGTTAGAACAGAAGAAAACCAAGAAAAACAGGGTTAGAGCGGAAGAAAACCAAGAAAAACAGGGTTAGAGCCGAAAAAAAACAAGAAAAACTGGGTTAGAGCGGAAGAAAACCAAGAAAAGCCGGGTAAGAACGGAAGAAAACGAAGAAAAGCCGGGTTAGAACGGAAGAAAACCAAGAAAAACAGGGTTAGAGCCGAAAGAAAACAAGAAAAACAGGGTTAGGGCAGAAGAAAACCAAGAAAAGCCGGGTTAGAGCCGAAGAATACCAAGAAAAACAGGGTTAGAGCCGAAAAAAACCAAGAAAAACAGGGTTAGAGCCGAAGAAAACCAAAAATAGCAGGGTTAGAGCGGAAGAAAACCAAGAAAAGCAGGTTTAGAACGGAAGAAAACCAAGAAAAGCAGGGTTAGAGCGGAAGAAAACCAGGAAATGCAGGCTTAAAGCCGAAAAAAAACCAAGAAAAACAGGGCTAGAGCAGAAGAAAACCAAGAAAAGCCGGGTTAGAACGGAGGAAAACTAAGAAAAACAGGGTTAGAGGCGAAAAAAACCAAGAAAAACAGGTTTAGAGCAGAAGAAAACCAAGAAAAGCCGGGTTAGAACGGAAGAAAACCAGGAAAAGCCGGGTTACAACGGAAGAAAACCAAGAAAAACAGGGTTAGAGCCAAAAAAAACAAGAAAAACAGGGTTAGAGCAGAAGAAAACCAAGAAAAGCCGGGTTAGAACGGAAGAAAACCAGGAAATGCAGGGTTAGAGCAGAAGAAAACCAAGAAAAACAGGGTTAGAGCTGAAAATAACCAAGAAAAACAGGGTTAGAGCCGAAAAAAACCAAGAAAAACAGGGTTAGAGCGGAAGAAAACCAAGAAAAGCCGGGTAAGAACGGAAGAAAACCAAGAAAAACAGGGTTAGATCAGAAGAAAACCAAGAAAAGCAGGGTTAGAGCAGAAGAAAACCAAGAAAAGCAGGCTTAGAGCCGAAAAAAACAAAGAAAAACAGGGTAAGAACAGAAGAAAACCAAGAAAAGCCGGGTTAGAACGGAAGAAAACCAAGAAAAGCAGAGTTAGAACAGAAGAAAACCAAGAAAAACAGGGTTCGAGCCGAAAAAAACCAAGAAAAACAGGGTTAGAGCAGAAGAAAACCAAGAAAAGCTGGGTTAGAACGGAAGAAAACCAGGAAAAGCCGGGTTAGAACGGAAGAAAACCAAGAAAAACAGGGTTAGAGCCGAAAAAAAACAAGAAAAACAGTGTTATAGCAGAAGAAAACCAAGAAAAGCCGGGTTAGAACGGAAGAAAACCAAGAAAAACAGGGTTAGAGCCGAAAAAAACCAAGAAAAGCAGGGTTAGAGCGGAAGAAAACCAAGAAAAGCCGGGTTAGAACGGAAGAAAACCAAGAAAAGCCGGGTTAGAACGGAAGAAAACCAAGAAAAACAGGGTTAGAGCGGAAGAAAACCAGGAAAAACAGTGTTAGAGCCGAAAAAAACCAACAAAAACAGGGTTAGAGCGGAAGAAAACCAAGAAAAGCCGAGTAAGAACGGAAGAAAACCAAGAAAAGCCGGGTAAGAACGGAAGAAAACCAAGAAAAGCCGGGTTAGAACGGAAGAAAACCAAGAAAAACAGGGTTAGAGCCGAAAGAAAACAAGAAAAACAGGGTTAGAGCAGAAGAAAACCAAGAAAAGCCGGGTTAGAACGGAAGAATACCAAGAAAAACAGGGTTAGAGCCGAAAAAAAACAAGAAAAACAGGTTTAGAGCCGAAGAAAACCAAGAAAAGCAGGGTTAGAGCGGAAGAAAACCAAGAAAAGCAGGGTTAGAACGGAAGAAAACCAAGAAAAGCAGGGTTAGAGCGGAAGAAAACCAGGAAAAGCAGGCTTAAAGCCGAAAAAAACCAAGAAAAACAGGGTTAGAACAGAAGAAAACCAAGAAAAGCCGGGTTAGAACGGAAGAAAACCAAGAAAAACAGGGTTAGAGGCGAAAAAAAACAAGAAAAACAGGTTTAGAGCAGAAGAAAACCAAGAAAAGCCGGGTTAGAACGGAAGAAAACCAGGAAAAGCCGGGTTAGAACGGAAGAAAACCAAGAAAAACTGGGTTAGACCGGAAGAAAACCAAGAAAAACAGGGTTAGAGCCGAAAAAAAACAAGAAAAACTGGGTTAGAGCGGAAGAAAACCAAGAAAAGCCGGGTAAGAACGGAAGAAAACGAAGAAAAGCCGGGTTAGAACGGAAGAAAACCAAGAAAAACAGGGTTAGAGCCGAAAGAAAACAAGAAAAACAGGGTTAGGGCAGAAGAAAACCAAGAAAAGCCGGGTTAGAGCCGAAGAATACCAAGAAAAACAGGGTTAGAGCCGAAAAAAACCAAGAAAAACAGGGTTAGAGCCGAAGAAAACCAAAAATAGCAGGGTTAGAGCGGAAGAAAACCAAGAAAAGCAGGGTTAGAACGGAAGAAAACCAAGAAAAGCAGGGTTAGAGCGGAAGAAAACCAGGAAAAGCAGGCTTAAAGCCGAAAAAAAACCAAGAAAAACAGGGCTAGAGCAGAAGAAAACCAAGAAAAGCCGGGTTAGAACGGAAGAAAACCAAGAAAAACAGGTTTAGAGGCGAAAAAAACCAAGAAAAACAGGTTTAGAGCAGAAGAAAACCAAGAAAAGCCGGGTTAGAACGGAAGAAAACCAGGAAAAGCCCAGTTAGAACGGAAGAAAACCAAGAAAAACAGGGTTAGAGCGGAAAAAAAACAAGAAAAACAGGGTTAGAGCAGAAGAAAACCAAGAAAAGCCGGGTTAGAACGGAAGAAAACCAAGAAAAGCCGGGTTAGAGCGGAAGAAAACCAGGAAAAGCAGGCTTAAAGCCGAAAAAAAACAAGAAAAACGGTGTTAGAACAGAAGAAAACAAAGAAAACCCGGGTTAGAACGGAAGAAAACCAAGAAAAGCCGGGTTAGAACGGAAGAAAACCAAGAAAAACAGGGTTAGAGCCGAAAAAAACCAAGAAAAACAGGGTTAGAGCCGAAAAAAACCAACAAAAACAGGGTTAGAGCGGAAGAAAACCAAGAAAAGCCGGGTAACAACGGAATAAAACCAAGAAAAGCCGGGTTAGAACGGAAGAAAACCAAGAAAAACAGGGTTAGAGCCGAAAGAAAACAAGAAAAACAGGGTTAGAGCAGAAGAAAACCAAGAAAAGCCGGGTTAGAACGGAAGAAAACCAAGAAAAACAGGGTTAGAGCCGAAAAAAAAACAAGAAAAACAGGGTTAGAGCAGAAGAAAACCAAGAAAAACATGGTTAGAGCAAAAGAAAACCAAGAAAAGCCGGGTTAGAACGGAAGAAAACCAGGAAATGCAGGGTTAGAGCAGAAGAAAACCAAGAAAAACAGGGTTAGAGCTGAAAATAACCAAGAAAAACAGGGTTAGAGCCGAAAAAAACCAAGAAAAACAGGGTTAGAACGGAAGAAAACCAAGAAAAGCCGGGTAATAACGGAAGAAAACCAAGAAAAACAGGGTTAGATCAGAAGAAAACCAAGAAAAGCAGGGTTAGAGCAGAAGAAAACCAAGAAAAGCAGGCTTAGAGCCGAAAAAAACAAAGAAAAACATGGTAAGAACAGAAGAAAACCAAGAAAAGCCGGGTTCGTGCCGAAAAAAACCAAGAAAAAGAGGGTTAGAGCAGAAGAAAACCAAGAAAAGCTGGGTTAGAACGGAAGAAAACCAGGAAAAGCCGGGTTAGAACGGAAGAAAACCAAGAAAAACAGGGTTAGAGCCGAAAAAAAACAAGAAAAAAAGTGTTATAGCAGAAGAAAACCAAGAAAAGCCGGGTTAGAACGGAAGAAAACCAAGAAAAACAGGGTTAGAGCCGAAAAAAACCAAGAAAAGCAGGGTTAGAGTGGAAGAAAACCAAGAAAAGCAGGGTTAGAACGGAAGAAAACCAAGAAAAGCCGGGTTAGAACGGAAGAAAACCAAGAAAAACAGGGTTAGAGCGGAAGAAAACCAAGAAAAACAGTGTTAGAGCCGAAAAAAACCAACAAAAACAGTGTTAGAGCGGAAGAAATCCAAGAAAAGCCGAGTAAGAACGGAAGAAAACCAAGAAAAGCCGGGTAAGAACGGAAGAAAACCAAGAAAAGCCGGGTTAGAACGGAAGAAAACCAAGAAAAACAGGGTTAGAGCCGAAAGAAAACAAGAAAAACAGGGTTAGAGCAGAAGAAAACCAAGAAAAGCCGGGTTAGAACGGAAGAATACCAAGAAAAACAGGGTTAGAGCCGAAAAAAAACAAGAAAAACAGGTTTAGAGCCGAAGAAAACCAAGAAAAGCAGGGTTAGAGTGGAAGAAAACCAAGAAAAGCAGGGTTAGAACGGAAGAAAACTAAGAAAAGCAGGGTTAGATCGGAAGAAAACCAGGAAAAGCAGGCTTAAAGCCGAAAAAAACCAAGAAAAACAGGGTTAGAACAGAAGAAAACCAAGAAAAGCCGGGTTAGAACGGAAGAAAACCAAGAAAAACAGGGTTAGAGGCGAAAAAAAACAAGAAAAACAGGTTTAGAGCAGAAGAAAACCAAGAAAAGCCGGGTTAGAACGGAAGAAAACCAGGAAAAGCCGGGTTAGAACGGAAGAAAACCAGGAAAAGCCGGGTTAGAACCGAAAAAAAACAAGAAAAACGGTGTTAGAACAGAAGAAAACCAAGAAAAACAGGGTTAGAACGGAAGAAAACGAAGAAAAGCCAGGTTTGAGCGGAAGAAAACCAAGAAAAGCAGGGTTGGAGCGGAAGAAAACCAAGAAAAGCTGGGTTAGAACGGAAGAAAACCAAGAAAAGCCGGGTTAGAACGGAAGAAAACCAAGAAAAACAGGGTTAGAGCCGAAAAAAACCAAGAAAAACAGGGTTAGAGCCGAAGAAAACCAAAAATAGCAGGGTTAGAGCGGAAGAAAACCAAGAAAAGCAGGGTTAGAACGGAAGAAAACCAAGAAAAGCAGGGTTAGAGCGGAAGAAATCCAGGAAAAGCAGGCTTAAAGCCGAAAAAAAACCAAGAAAAGCAGAGTTAGAGCAGAAGAAAACCAAGAAAAGCCGGGTTAGAACGGAAGAAAACCAAGAAAAACAGGGTTAGAGGCGAAAAAAACCAAGAAAAACAGGTTTAGAGCAGAAGAAAACCAAGAAAAGCCGGGTTAGAACGGAAGAAAACCAGGAAAAGCCGGGTTAGAACGGAAGAAAACCAAGAAAAGCCGGGTTAGAACGGAAGAAAACCAAGAAAAGCCGGGTTAGAGCGGAAGAAAACCAGGAAAAGCAGGCTTAAAGCCGAAAAAAAACAAGAAAAACGGTGATAGAACAGAAGAAAACAAAGAAAACCCGGGTTAGAACGGAAGAAAACCAAGAAAAACGGGTTAGAACGGAAGAAAACCAAGAAAAACAGGGTTAGAGCCGAAAAAAACCAAGAAAAACAGGGTTAGAGCCGAAAAAAACCAAAAAAAACAGGGTTAGAGCGGAAGAAAACCAAGAAAAGCCGGGTAACAACGGAAGAAAACCAAGAAAACCCGGGTTAGAACGGAAGAAAACCAAGAAAAACAGGGTTAGAGCCGAAAGAAATCAAGAAAAACAGGGTTAGAGCAGAAGAAAACCAAGAAAAGCCGGGTTAGAACGGAAGAAAACCAAGAAAAACAGGGTTAGAGCGGAAGAAAACCAAGAAAAGCAGGGTTAGAACCGAAGAAAACCAAGAAAAACAGGTTTAGAGCGGAAGAAAACCAAGAAAAGCAGGGTTAGAGCGGAAGAAAACCAAGAAAAGCAGGGTTAGAGCCGACGAAAACCAAGAAAAGCAGGGTTGGAGCGGAAGAAAACCAAGAAAAGCTGGGTTAGAACGGAAGAAAGCCAAAAAAAGCCGGGTAAGAACGGAAGAAAACCAAGAAAAGCAGGGTTAGAACCGAAGAAAACCAAGAAAAACAGGTTTAGAGCGGAAGAAAACCAAGAAAAGCAGGGTTAGAGCGGAAGAAAACCAAGAAAAGCAGGGTTAGAGCCGACGAAAACCAAGAAAAGCAGGGTTGGAGCGGAAGAAAACCAAGAAAAGCTGGGTTAGAACGGAAGAAAGCCAAAAAAAGCCGGGTAAGAACGGAAGAAAACCAAGAAAAGCAGGGTTAGAGCGGAAGAAAACCAGGAAAAGGAGGCTTAAAGCCGAAAAGAACCAAGAAAAACAGGGTTAGAGAAGAAGAAAACCAAGAAAAGCCGGGTAAGAACGGAAGAAAACCAAGAAAAAAAATGTTAGAGCAGAAGAAAACCAAGAAAAGCAGGGCTAGAGCGGAAGAAAACCAAGAAAAGCAGGGTTAGAGCGGAAGAAAACCAAGAAAAGCAGGCTTAAAGCCGAAAAAAACGAAGAAAAACAGGGTTAGAACAGAAGAAAACCAAGAAAAGCCGGGTTAGAACGGAAGAAAACCAGGAAAAGCCTGGTTAGAACAGAAGAAAACCAAGAAAAACAGGGTTAGATCCGAAAAAAAACAAGAAAAACAGGGTTAGAACAGAAGAAAACCAAGAAAAGCCGGGTTAGAACGGAAGAAAACCAGGAAAAGCCGGGTTAGAACGGAAGAAAACCAAGAAAAGCCGGGTTAGAACGGAAGAAAACCAAGAAAAACAGGTTTAGAACATAAGAAAACCAAGAAAAGCCGGGTTAGAACGGAAGAAAATCAAGAAAAGCCGGGTTAGAGCAGAAGAAAACCAGGAAAAGCAGGCTTAAAGCCGAAAAAAAACCAAGAAAAACGGTGTTAGAACAGAAGAAAACCAAGAAAAGCCGGGTTGGAACGGAAGAAAACCAAGAAAAGCCGTATTAGAACGGAAGAAAACCAAGAAAAACAGGGTTAGAGCCGAAGAAAAACAAGAGAAACAGGGTTAGAGCCGAAAAAAACCAACAAAAACAGGGTTAGAGCGGAAGAAAACCAAGAAAAGCCGGGTAAGAACGGAAGAAAACCAAGAAAAGCCGGGTTAGAACGGAAGAAAACCAAGAAAAACAGGGTTAGAGCCTAAAAAAAACCAAGGAAAACAGTGTTATAGCAGAAGAAAACCAAGAAAAGCAGGGTTAGAACGGAAGAAAACCAAGAAAAGCCGGGTTGGAACGGAAGAAAACCAAGAAAAGCCGTATTAGAACGGAAGAAAACCAAGAAAAACAGGGTTAGAGCCGAAGAAAAACAAGAGAAACAGGGTTAGAGCCGAAAAAAACCAACAAAAACAGGGTTAGAGCGGAAGAAAACCAAGAAAAGCCGGGTAAGAACGGAAGAAAACCAAGAAAAACAGGGTTAGATCAGAAGAAAACCAAGAAAAGCAGGGTTAGAGCGGAAGAAAACCAAGAAAAGCAGGCTTAGAGCCGAAAATAACAAAGAAAAACAGGGTTAGAACAGAAGAAAACCAAGAAAAGCCGGGTTAGAACGGAAGAAAACCAAGAAAAGCAGAGTTAGAACGGAAGAAAACCAAGAAAAACAGGGTTAGAGCCGAAAAAAACCAAGAAAAAAAGGGTTAGAGCAGAAGAAAACCAAGAAAAACAGGGTTAGAGCTGAAAATAACCAAGAAAAACAGGGTTAGAGCAGAAGAAAACCAAGAAAAGCCGGGTTAGAACGGAAGAAAACCAGGAAAAGCCGGGTTAGAACGGGAGAAAACCAAGAAAAACAGGGTTAGAGCCAAAGAAAACCAAGAAAAGCAGGGTTAGAGCGGAAGAAAACCAAGAAAAGCAGGCTTAGAGCGGAAGAAAACCAAGAAAAGCAGGGTTAGAGCGGAAGAAAACCAAGAAAAGCAGGGTTAGAACTGAAGAAAACCAAGAAAAACAGGTTTAGAGCGGAAGAAAACCAAGAAAAGCAGGGTTAGAACGGAAGAAAACCAAGAAAAACAGAATTAGAGCCGAAAAAAAACAAGAAAAACAGGGTTAGAACAGAAGAAAACCAAGAAAAGCCGGGTTAGAACGGAAGAAAACCAAGAAAAGCCGGGTTAGAACGGAAGAAATCCAAGAAAAACAGGCTTAGAGCCGGAAAAAAACAAGAAAAACAGGGTTAGAGCCGAAAAAAAACAACAAAAACAGGGTTAGAGCGGAAGAAAACCAAGAAAAGCCGGGTAAGAACGGAAGAAAACCAAGAAAAGCCGGGTTAGAACGGAAGAAAACCAAGAAAAACAGGGTTAGAGCCGAAAGAAAACAAGAAAAACATGGTTAGAACTGAAGAAAACCAAGAAAAGCCGGGTTAGAACGGAAGAATACCAAGAAAAACAGGGTTAGAGCCGAAAAAAACCAAGAAAAACAGGGTTAGAGCCGAAGAAAACCAAGAAAAACAGGGTTAGAGCGGAAGAAAACCAAGAAAAGCAGGGTTAGAACGGAAGAAAACCAAGAAAAACAGGGTTAGATCAGAAGAAAACCAAGAAAAGCAGGGTTAGAGCGGAAGAAATCCAAGAAAAGCAGGCTTAGAGCCGAAAAAAACAAAGAAAAACAGGGTAAGAACAGAAGAAAACGAAGAAAAGCCGGGTTAGAACGGAAGAAAACCAAGAAAAACAGGGTTAGAGCCGAAGAAAACAAGAAAAACAGGGTTAGGGCAGAAGAAAACCAAGAAAAGCCGGGTTAGAGCCGAAGAATACCAAGAAAAACAGGGTTAGAGCCGAAAAAAACCAAGAAAAACAGGGTTAGAGCCGAAGAAAACCAAAAATAGCAGGGTTAGAGCGGAAGAAAACCAAGAAAAGCAGGGTTAGAACGGAAGAAAACCAAGAAAAGCAGGGTTAGAGCGGAAGAAAACCAGGAAAAGCAGGCTTAAAGCCGAAAAAAAACCAAGAAAAACAGGGCTAGATCAGAAGAAAACCAAGAAAAGCCAGGTTAGAACGGAAGAAAACCAAGAAAAACAGGGTTAGAGGCGAAAAAAACCAAGAAAAACAGGTTTAGAGCAGAAGAAAACCAAGAAAAGCCGGGTTAGAACGGAAGAAAACCAGGAAAAGCCCAGTTAGAACGGAAGAAAACCAAGAAAAACAGGGTTAGAGCCAAAAAAAACCAAGAAAAACAGGGTTAGAGCAGAAGAAAACCAAGAAAAGCCGGGTTAGAACGGAAGAAAACCAAGAAAAGCCGGGTTAGAGCGGAAGAAAACCAGGAAAAGCAGGCTTAAAGCCGAAAAAAAACAAGAAAAACGGTGTTAGAACAGAAGAAAACAAAGAAAACCCGGGTTAGAACGGAAGAAAACCAAGAAAAGCCGGGTTAGAACGGAAGAAAACCAAGAAAAACAGGGTTAGAGCCGAAAAAAACCAAGAAAAACAGGGTTAGAGCCGAAAAAAACCAACAAAAACAGGGTTAGAGCGGAAGAAAACCAAGAAAAGCCTGGTAACAACGGAATAAAACCAAGAAAAGCCGGGTTAGAATGGAAGAAAACCAAGAAAAACAGGGTTAGAGCCGAAAGAAAACAAGAAAAACAGGGTTAGAGCAGAAGAAAACCAAGAAAAGCCGGGTTAGAACGGAAGAAAACCAAGAAAAACAGGGTTAGAGCCGAAAAAAAAACAAGAAAAACAGGGTTAGAGCAGAAGAAAACCAAGAAAAACATGGTTAGAGCAAAAGAAAACCAAGAAAAGCCGGGTTAGAACGGAAGAAAACCAGGAAATGCAGGGTTAGAGCAGAAGAAAACCAAGAAAAACAGGGTTAGAGCTGAAAATAACCAAGAAAAACAGGGTTAGAGCCGAAAAAAACCAAGAAAAACAGGGTTAGAACGGAAGAAAACCAAGAAAAGCCGGGTAATAACGGAAGAAAACCAAGAAAAACAGGGTTAGATCAGAAGAAAACCAAGAAAAACAGGGTAAGAACAGAAGAAAACCAAGAAAAGCCGGGTTCGAGCCGAAAAAAACCAAGAAAAACAGGGTTAGAGCAGAAGAAAACCAAGAAAAGCTGGGTTAGAACGGAAGAAAACCAGGAAAAGCCGGGTTAGAACGGAAGAAAACCAAGAAAAACAGGGTTAGAGCCGAAAAAAAACAAGAAAAACTGTGTTATAGCAGAAGAAAACCAAGAAAAGCCGGGTTAGAACGGAAGAAAACCAAGAAAAACAGGGTTAGAGCCGAAAAAAACCAAGAAAAGCAGGGTTAGAGCGGAAGAAAACGAAGAAAAGCCGGGTTAGAACGGAAGAAAACCAAGAAAAGCCGGGTTAGAACGGAAGAAAACCAAGAAAAACAGGGTTAGAGCGGAAGAAAACCAAGAAAAACAGTGTTAGAGCCGAAAAAAACAAGAAAAACAGGGTTAGAACAGAAGAAAACCAAGAAAAGCCGAGTAAGAACGGAAGAAAACCAAGAAAAGCCGGGTAAGAACGGAAGAAAACCAAGAAAAGCCGGGTTAGAACGGAAGAAAACCAAGAAAAACAGGGTTAGAGCCGAAAGAAAACAAGAAAAACAGGGTTAGAGCAGAAGAAAACCAAGAAAAGCCGGGTTAGAACGGAAGAATACCAAGAAAAACAGGGTTAGAGC
Source organism: Coturnix japonica (assembly GCF_054131305.1). NCBI lineage: Eukaryota > Metazoa > Chordata > Aves > Galliformes > Phasianidae > Coturnix > Coturnix japonica. The sequence goes on from NW_028188946.1 coordinate 2,817,239, forward strand.
CGAAAAAAAACAAGAAAAACAGGTTTAGAGCCGAAGAAAACCAAGAAAAGCAGGGTTAGAGCGGAAGAAAACCAAGAAAAGCAGGGTTAGAACGGAAGAAAACCAAGAAAAGCAGGGTTAGAGCGGAAGAAAACCAGGAAAAGCAGGCTTAAAGCCGAAAAAAACCAAGAAAAACAGGGTTAGAACAGAAGAAAACCAAGAAAAGCAGGGTTAGAACGGAAGAAAACCAAGAAAAACAGGGTTAGAGGCGAAAAAAAACAAGAAAAACAGGTTTAGAGCAGAAGAAAACCAAGAAAAGCCGGGTTAGAACGGAAGAAAACCAGGAAAAGCCGGGTTAGAACGGAAGAAAACCAGGAAAAGCCGGGTTAGAACCGAAAAAAAACAAGAAAAACGGTGTTAGAACAGAAGAAAACCAAGAAAAACAGGGTTAGAACGGAAGAAAACGAAGAAAAGCCAGGTTTGAGCGGAAGAAAACCAAGAAAAGCAGGGTTGGAGCGGAAGAAAACCAAGAAAAGCTGGGTTAGAACGGAAGAAAACCAAGAAAAGCCGGGTTAGAACGGAAGAAAACCAAGAAAAACAGGGTTAGAGCCGAAAAAAACCAAGAAAAACAGGGTTAGAGCCGAAGAAAACCAAAAATAGCAGGGTTAGAGCGGAAGAAAACCAAGAAAAGCAGGGTTAGAACGGAAGAAAACCAAGAAAAGCAGGGTTAGAGCGGAAGAAATCCAGGAAAAGCAGGCTTAAAGCCGAAAAAAAACCAAGAAAAAGAGGGTTAGAGCAGAAGAAAACCAAGAAAAGCCGGGTTAGAACGGAAGAAAACCAAGAAAAACAGGGTTAGAGGCGAAAAACACCAAGAAAAACAGGTTTAGAGCAGAAGAAAACCAAGAAAAGCCGGGTTAGAACGGAAGAAAACCAGGAAAAGCCGGGTTAGAACGGAAGAAAACCAAGAAAAGCCGGGTTAGAACGGAAGAAAACCAAGAAAAGCCGGGTTAGAGCAAAAGAAAACCAGGAAAAGCAGGCTTAAAGCCGAAAAAAAACAAGAAGAACGGTGATAGAACAGAAGAAAACCAAGAAAAACAGGGTTAGATCAGAAGAAAACCAAGAAAAGCCGGGTTAGAACGGAAGAAAACCAAGAAAAACAGGGTTAGAGCCGAAAAAAACCAAGAAAAACAGGGTTAGAGCCGAAAAAAACCAAAAAAAACAGGGTTAGAGCGGAAGAAAACCAAGAAAAGCCGGGTAACAACGGAAGAAAACCAAGAAAAGCCGGGTTAGAACGGAAGAAAACCAAGAAAAACAGGGTTAGAGCCGAAATAAATCAAGAAAAACAGGGTTAGAGCAGAAGAAAACCAAGAAAAGCCGGGTTAGAACGGAAGAAAACCAAGAAAAACAGGGTTAGAGCCGAAAAAAACCAAGAAAAACAGGGTTAGAGCCGAAAAAAACCAAGAAAAACAGGGTTAGAGCGGAAGAAAACCAAAAAAAGCCGGGTAAGAACGGAAGAAAACCAAGAAAAACAGGGTTAGATCAGAAGAAAACCAAGAAAAACAGGGTTAGAGCGGAAGAAAACCAAGAAATGCGGGGTTAGAACGGAAGAAAACCAGGAAATGCAGGGTTAGAGCAGAAGAAAACCAAGAAAAACAGGGTTAGAGCTGAAAATAACCAAGAAAAACAGGGTTAGAGCCGAAAAAAACCAAGAAAAACAGGGTTAGAGCGGAAGAAAACCAAGAAAAGCCGGGTAAGAACGGAAGAAAACCAAGAAAAACAGGGTTAGATCAGAAGAAAACCAAGAAAAACAGGGTTAGATCAGAAGAAAACCAAGAAAAGCAGGGTTAGAGCGGAAGAAAACCAAGAAAAGCAGGCTTAGAGCCGAAAAAAACAAAGAAAAACAGGGTAAGAACAGAAGAAAACCAAGAAAAGCCAGGTTAGAACGGAAGAAAACCAAGAAAAGCAGGGTTAGAACAGAAGAAAACCAAGAAAAACAGGGTTCGAGCCGAAAAAAACCAAGAAAAACAGGGTTAGAGCAGAAGAAAACCAAGAAAAACAGGGTTAGAGCTGAAAATAACCAAGAAAAACAGGGTTAGAGCAGAAGAAAACCAAGAAAAGCCGGGTTAGAACGGAAGAAAACCAGGAAAAGCCGGGTTACAACGGGAGAAAACCAAGAAAAACAGGGTTAGAGAAAAAAAAAACCAAGAATAGCCGGGTTAGAGCGGAAGAAAACCAAGAAAAGCAGGGTTAGAGCGGAAGAAAACCAAGAAAAGCAGGGTTAGAGCGGAAGAAAACCAAGAAAAGCAGGGTTAGAACCGAAGAAAACCAAGAAAAACAGGTTTAGAGCGGAAGAAAACCAAGAAAAGCAGGGTTAGAGCGGAAGAAAACCAAGAAAAGCAGGGTTAGAGCCGAAGAAAACCAAGAAAAGCAGGGTTGGAGCGGAAGAAAACCAAGAAAAGCTGGGTTAGAACGGAAGAAAGCCAAAAAAAGCCGGGTAAGAACGGAAGAAAACCAAGAAAAGCACGGTTAGAGCGGAAGAAAACCAGGAAAAGGAGGCTTAAAGCCGAAAAGAACCAAGAAAAACAGGGTGAGAGTAGAAGAAAACCAAGAAAAGCCGGGTAAGAACGGAAGAAAACCAAGAAAAAAAATGTTAGAGCAGAAGAAAACCAAGAAAAGCAGGGCTAGAGCGGAAGAAAACCAAGAAAAGCAGGGTTAGAGCGGAAGAAAACCAAGAAAAGCAGGCTTAAAGCCGAAAAAAACGAAGAAAAGCAGGGTTAGAACAGAAGAAAACCAAGAAAAGCCGGGTTAGAACGGAAGAAAACCAGGAAAAGCCTGGTTAGAACAGAAGAAAACCAAGAAAAACAGGGTTAGAGCCGAAAAAAAACAAGAAAAACAGGGTTAGAACAGAAGAAATCCAAGAAAAGCCGGGTTAGAACGGAAGAAAACCAGGAAAAGCCGGGTTAGAACGGAAGAAAACCAAGAAAAGCCGGGTTAGAACGGAAGAAAACCAAGAAAAACAGGTTTAGAACATAAGAAAACCAAGAAAAGCCGGGTTAGAACGGAAGAAAACCAAGAAAAGCCGGGTTAGAGCGGAAGAAAACCAGGAAAAGCAGGCTTAAAGCCGAAAAAAAAACAAGAAAAACGGTGTTAGAACAGAAGAAAACCAAGAAAAGCCGGGTTGGAACGGAAGAAAACCAAGAAAAGCCGGGTTAGAACGGAAGAAAACCAAGAAAAACAGGGTTAGAGCCGAAGAAAAACAAGAGAAACAGGGTTAGAGCCGAAAAAAAACAACAAAAACAGGGTTAGAGCGGAAGAAAACCAAGAAAAGCCGGGTAAGAACGGAAGAAAACCAAGAAAAGCCGGGTTAGAACGGAAGAAAACCAAGAAAAACAGGGTTAGAGCCTAAAAAAAAACAAGGAAAACAGTGTTATAGCAGAAGAAAACCAAGAAAAGCAGGGTTAGAACGGAAGAAAACCAAGAAAAGCCGGGTTAGAACGGAAGAAAACCAGGAAATGCAGGGTTAGAGCAGAAGAAAACCAAGAAAAACAGGGTTAGAGCTGAAAATAACCAAGAAAAACAGGGTTAGAGCCGAAAAAAACCAACAAAAACAGGGTTAGAGCGGAAGAAAACCAAGAAAAGCCGGGTAAGAACGGAAGAAAACCAAGAAAAACAGGGTTAGATCAGAAGAAAACCAAGAAAAGCAGGGTTAGAGCGGAAGAAAACCAAGAAAAGCAGGCTTAGAGCCGAAAAAAACAAAGAAAAACAGGGTAAGAACAGAAGAAAACCAAGAAAAGCCGGGTTAGAACGGAAGAAAACCAAGAAAAGCAGAGTTAGAACAGAAGAAAACCAAGAAAAACAGGGTTCGAGCCGAAAAAAACCAAGAAAAACAGGGTTAGAGCAGAAGAAAACCAAGAAAAACAAAGTTAGAGCTGAAAATAACCAAGAAAAACAGGGTTAGAGCAGAAGAAAATCAAGAAAAGCCGGGTTAGAACGGAAGAAAACCAGGAAAAGCCGGGTTACAACAGCAGAAAACCAAGAAAAACAGGGTTAGAGCGGAAGGAAACCAAGAAAAGCAGGGTTAGAACCGAAGAAAACCAAGAAAAACAGGTTTAGAGCGGAAGAAAACCAAGATAAGCAGGGTTAGAGCGGAAGAAAACCAAGAAAAGCAGGGTTAGAGCCGAAGAAAACCAAGAAAAGCAGGGTTGGAGCGGAAGAAAACCAAGAAAAGCTGGGTTAGAACGGAAGAAAACCAAAAAAAGCCGGGTAAGAACGGAAGAAAACCAAGAAAAAAAATGTTAGAGCAGAAGAAAACCAAGAAAAGCAGGGCTAGAGCGGAAGAAAACCAAGAAAAGCAGGGTTAGAGCGGAAGAAAACCAAGAAAAGCAGGCTTAAAGCCGAAAAAAACCAAGAAAAACAGGGTTAGAACAGAAGAAAACCAAGAAAAGCCGGGTTAGAACGGAAGAAAACCAGGAAAAGCCTGGTTAGAACAGAAGAAAACCAAGAAAAACAGGGTTAGATCCGAAAAAAAACATAAAAAACAGGGTTAGAACGGAAGAAAACCAAGAAAAGCCGGGTTAGAACGGAAGAAAACCAGGAAAAGCCGGGTTAGAACGGAAGAATACCAAGAAAAACAGGGTTAGAGCCGAAAAAAACCAAGAAAAACAGGTTTAGAACATAAGAAAACCAAGAAAAGCCGGGTTAGAACGGAAGAAAACCAAGAAAAGCCGGGTTAGAGCGGAAGAAAACCAGGAAAAGCAGGCTTAAAGCCGAAAAAAAACAAGAAAAACGGTGTTAGAACGGAAGAAAACCAAGAAAAACAGAGTTACAGCCGAAAAAAACCAAGAAAAACAGGGTTAGAGCAGAAGAAAACCAAGAAAAACAAAGTTAGAGCTGAAAATAACCAAGAAAAACAGGGTTAGAGCAGAAGAAAATCAAGAAAAGCCGGGTTAGAACGGAAGAAAACCAGGAAAAGCCGGGTTACAACGGGAGAAAACCAAGAAAAACAGGGTTAGAGCGGAAGAAAACCAAGAAAAGCAGGGTTAGAACCGAAGAAAACCAAGAAAAACAGGTTTAGAGCGGAAGAAAACCAAGATAAGCAGGGTTAGAGCGGAAGAAAACCAAGAAAAGCAGGGTTAGAGCCGAAGAAAACCAAGAAAAGCAGGGTTGGAGCGGAAGAAAACCAAGAAAAGCTGGGTTAGAACGGAAGAAAACCAAAAAAAGCCGGGTAAGAACGGAAGAAAACCAAGAAAAAAAATGTTAGAGCAGAAGAAAACCAAGAAAAGCAGGGCTAGAGCGGAAGAAAACCAAGAAAAGCAGGGTTAGAGCGGAAGAAAACCAAGAAAAGCAGGCTTAAAGCCGAAAAAAACCAAGAAAAACAGGGTTAGAACAGAAGAAAACCAAGAAAAGCCGGGTTAGAACGGAAGAAAACCAGGAAAAGCCTGGTTAGAACAGAAGAAAACCAAGAAAAACAGGGTTAGATCCGAAAAAAAACATAAAAAACAGGGTTAGAACGGAAGAAAACCAAGAAAAGCCGGGTTAGAACGGAAGAAAACCAGGAAAAGCCGGGTTAGAACGGAAGAATACCAAGAAAAACAGGGTTAGAGCCGAAAAAAACCAAGAAAAACAGGTTTAGAACATAAGAAAACCAAGAAAAGCCGGGTTAGAACGGAAGAAAACCAAGAAAAGCCGGGTTAGAGCGGAAGAAAACCAGGAAAAGCAGGCTTAAAGCCGAAAAAAAACAAGAAAAACGGTGTTAGAACAGAAGAAAACCAAGAAAAGCCGGGTTGGAACGGAAGAAAACCAAGAAAAGCCGGGTTAGAACGGAAGAAAACCAAGAAAAACAGGGTTAGAGCCGAAAAAAAACAAGAGAAACAGGGTTAGAGCCGAAAAAAAAACAAGGAAAACAGTGTTATAGCAGAAGAAAACCAAGAAAAGCAGGGTTAGAACGGAAGAAAACCAAGAAAAGCCGGGTTAGAACGGAAGAAAACCAGGAAATGCAGGGTTAGAGCAGAAGAAAACCAAGAAAAACAGGGTTAGAGCGGAAGAAAACCAAGAGAAACAGGGTTAGAGCCGAAAAAAACCAAGAAAAACAGGGTTAGAGCGGAAGAAAACCAAGAAAAGCCGGGTAAGAACGGAAGAAAACCAAGAAAAACAGGGTTAGATCAGAAGAAAACCAAGAAAAGCAGGGTTAGAGCGGAAGAAAACCAAGAAAAGCAGGCTTAGAGCCGAAAAAAAACAAAGAAAAACAGGGTTAGAACAGAAGAAAACCAAGAAAAGCCGGGTTAGAACGGAAGAAAACCAAGAAAAGCAGAGTTAGAACGGAAGAAAACCAAGAAAAACAGGGTTAGAGCCGAAAAAAACGAAGAAAAAAAGGGTTAGAGCAGAAGAAAACCAAGAAAAACAGGGTTAGAGCTGAAAATAACCAAGAAAAACAGGGTTAGAGCAGAAGAAAACCAAGAAAAGCCGGGTTAGAACGGAAGAAAACCAGGAAAAGCCGGGTTAGAACGGGAGAAAACCAAGAAAAACAGGGTTAGAGCCAAAGAAAACCAAGAAAAGCAGGGTTAGAGCGGAAGAAAACCAAGAAAAGCAGGGTTAGAGCGGAAGAAAACCAAGAAAAGCAGGGTTAGAGCGGAAGAAAACCAAGAAAAGCAGGGTTAGAACCGAAGAAAACCAAGAAAAACAGGTTTAGAGCTGAAGAAAACCAAGAAAAGCAGGGTTAGAGCGGAAGAAAACCAGGAAAAGCAGGGTTAGAGCCGAAGAAAACCAAGAAAAGCAGTTTTGGAGCGGAAGAAAACCAAGAAAAGCTGGGTTGGAACGGAAGAAAACCAAGAAAAGCAGGGTTAGAACGGAAGAAAACCAAGAAAAGCAGGGTAAGAGCGGAAGAAAACCAGGAAAAGGTGGCTTAAAGCCGAAAAGAACCAAGAAAAACAGGGTTAGAGCGGAAGAAAACCAAGAAAAGCCGGGTAAGAACGGAAGAAAACCAAGATAAACAGGGTTAGAGAAGAAGAAAACCAAAAAAAGCCGGGTAAGAACGGAAGAAAACCAAGAAAAAAAATGTTAGAGCAGAAGAAAACCAAGAAAAGCAGGGCTAGAGCGGAAGAAAACCAAGAAAAGCAGGGTTAGAGCGGAAGAAAACCAAGAAAAGCAGGCTTAAAGCCGAAAAAAACGAAGAAAAACAGGGTTAGAACAGAAGAAAACCAAGAAAAGCCGGGTTAGAACGGAAGAAAACCTGGAAAAGCCTGGTTAGAACAGAAGAAAACCAAGAAAAACAGGGTTAGAGCCGAAAAAAAACAAGAAAAACAGGGTTAGAACAGAAGAAAACCAAGAAAAGCCGGGTTAGAACGGAAGAAAACCAGGAAAAGCTGGGTTAGAACGGAAGAAAACCAAGAAAAGCCGGGTTAGAACAGAAGAAAACCAGGAAATGCAGGGTTAGAGCAGAAGAAAACCAAGAAAAACAGGGTTAGAGCGGAAGAAAACCAAGAGAAACAGGGTTAGAGCCGAAAAAAACCAAGAAAAACAGGGTTAGAGCGGAAGAAAACCAAGAAAAGCCGAATAAGAACGGAAGAAAACCAAGAAAAACAGGGTTAGATCAGAAGAAAACCAAGAAAAGCAGGGTTAGAGCGGAAGAAAACCAAGAAAAACAGGGTTAGAGCCGAAAAAAAACAAGAGAAACAGGGTTAGAGCCGAAAAAAACCAACAAAAACAGGGTTAGAGCGGAAGAAAACCAAGAAAAGCCGGGTAAGAACGGAAGAAAACCAAGAAAAGCCGGGTTAGAACGGAAGAAAACCAAGAAAAACAGGGTTAGAGCCTAAAAAAAAACAAGGAAAACAGTGTTATAGCAGAAGAAAACCAAGAAAAGCAGGGTTAGAACGGAAGAAAACCAAGAAAAGCCGGGTTAGAACGGAAGAAAACCAGGAAATGCAGGGTTAGAGCAGAAGAAAACCAAGAAAAACAGGGTTAGAGCGGAAGAAAACCAAGAGAAACAGGGTTAGAGCCGAAAAAAACCAAGAAAAACAGGGTTAGAGCGGAAGAAAACCAAGAAAAGCCGGGTAAGAACGGAAGAAAACCAAGAAAAACAGGGTTAGATCAGAAGAAAACCAAGAAAAGCAGGGTTAGAGCGGAAGAAAACCAAGAAAAGCAGGCTTAGAGCCAAAAAAAACAAAAAAAAACAGGGTTAGAACAGAAGAAAACCAGGAAAACCGGGTTAGAACGGAAGAAAACCAAGAAAAGCAGAGTTAGAACGGAAGAAAACCAAGAAAAACAGGGTTAGAGCCAAAAAAAACCAAGAAAAAAAGGGTTAGAGCAGAAGAAAACCAAGAAAAACAGGGTTAGAGCTGAAAATAACCAAGAAAAACAGGGTTAGAGCAGAAGAAAACCAAGAAAAGCCGGGTTAGAATGGAAGAAAACCAGGAAAAGCCGGGTTAGAACGGGAGAAAACCAAGAAAAACAGGGTTAGAGCGGAAGAAAACCAAGAAAAGCAGGGTTAGAGCGGAAGAAAACCAAGAAAAGCAGGGTTAGAGCGGAAGAAAACCAAGAAAAGCAGGGTTAGAGCGGAAGAAAACCAAGAAAAGCAGGGTTAGAACCGAAGAAAACCAAGAAAAACAGGTTTAGAGCGGAAGAAAACCAAGAAAAGCAGGGTTAGAACGGAAGAAAACCAAGAAAAACAGAATTAGAGCCGAAAAAAAACAAGAAAAACAGGGTTAGAACAGAAGAAAACCAAGAAAAGCCGGGTTAGAACGGAAGAAAACCAAGAAAAGCCGGGTTAGAACGGAAGAAAACCAAGAAAAACAGGGTTAGAGCCGAAAGAAAACAAGAAAAACATGGTTAGAACTGAAGAAAACCATGAAAAGCCGGGTTAGAACGGAAGAATACCAAGAAAAACAGGGTTAGAGCCGAAAAAAACCAAGAAAAACAGGGTTAGAGCCGAAGAAAACCAAGAAAAGCAGGGTTAGAGCGGAAGAAAACCAAGAAAAGCCGGGTTAGAACGGAAGAAAACCAGGAAATGCAGGGTTAGAGCAGAAGAAAACCAAGAAAAACAGGGTTAGAGCTGAAAATAACCAAGAAAAACAGGGTTAGAGCCGAAAAAAACCAAGAAAAACAGGGTTAGAGCGGAAGAAAACCAAGAAAAGCAGGGTAAGAACGGTAGAAAACCAAGAAAAACAGGGTTAGATCAGAAGAAAACCAAGAAAAGCAGGGTTAGAGCGGAAGAAAACCAAGAAAAGCAGGCTTAGAGCCGAAAAAAACAAAGAAAAACAGGGTAAGAACAGAAGAAAACCAAGAAAAGCCGGGTTAGAACGGAAGAAAACCAAGAAAAGCAGGGTTAGAACAGAAGAAAACCAAGAAAAACAGGGTTCGAGCCGAAAAAAAACAAGAAAAACAGGGTTAGAGCAGAAGAAAACCAAGAAAAACAAAGTTAGAGCTGAAAATAACCAAGAAAAACAGGGTTAGAGCAGAAGAAAACCAAGAAAAGCCGGGTTAGAACGGAAGAAAACCAGGAAAAGCCGGGTTACAACGGGAGAAAACCAAGAAAAAGAGGGTTAGAGCGGAAGAAAACCAAGAAAAGCAGGGTTAGAACCGAAGAAAACCAAGAAAAACAGGTTTAGAGCGGAAGAAAACGAAGATAAGCAGGGTTAGAGCGGAAGAAAACCAAGAAAAGCAGGGTTAGAGCCGAAGAAAACCAAGAAAAGCAGGGTTGGAGCAAAAGAAAACCAAGAAAAGCTGGGTTAGAACGGAAGAAAACCAAAAAAAGCCGGGTAAGAACGGAAGAAAACCAAGAAAAGCAGGGTTAGAGCGGAAGAAAACCAGGAAAAGGAGGCTTAAAGCCGAAAAGAACCAAGAAAAACAGGGTTAGAGCAGAAGAAAACCAAGAAAAGCCGGGTAAGAACGGAAGAAAACCAAGAAAAAAAATGTTAGAGCAGAAGAAAACCAAGAAAAGCAGGGCTAGAGCGGAAGAAAACCAAGAAAAGCAGGGTTAGAGCGGAAGAAAACCAAGAAAAGCAGGCTTAAAGCCGAAAAAAAACAAGAAAAACAGGGTTAGAACAGAAGAAAACCAAGAAAAGCCGGGTTAGAACGGAAGAAAACCAGGAAAAGCCTGGTTAGAACAGAAGAAAACCAAGAAAAACAGGGTTAGACCCGAAAAAAAACATAAAAAACAGGGTTAGAACGGAAGAAAAACAAGAAAAGCCGGGTTAGAACGGAAGAAAACCAGGAAAAGCCGGGTTAGAACGGAAGAAAACCAAGAAAAGCCGGGTTAGAACGGAAGAAAACCAAGAAAAACAGGTTTAGAACATAAGAAAACCAAGAAAAGCCGGGTTAGAACGAAAGAAAACCAAGAAAAGCCGGGTTAGAGCGGAAGAAAACCAGGAAAAGCAGGCTTAAAGCCGAAAAAAACCAAGAAAAACAGGGTTAGAGCAGAAGAAAACCAAGAAAAGCCGGGTTAGAACGGAAGAATACCAAGAAAAACAGGGTTAGAGCCGAAAAAAACCAAGAAAAACAGGGTTAGAGCCGAAGAAAACCAAGAAAAGCAGGGTTAGAGCGGAAGGAAACCAAGAAAAGCAGGGTTAGAACCGAAGAAAACCAAGAAAAACAGGTATAGAGCGGAAGAAAACCAAGAAAAGCAGGGTTAGAGCGGAAGAATACCAAGAAAAACAGGGTTAGAGCGGAAGAAAACCAAGAAAAACAGGGTTGGAGCGAAAGAAAACCAAGAAAAGCAGGCTTAAAGCCGAAAAAAAACAAGAAAAACAGGGTTAGAACAGAAGAAAACAAAGAAAAGCCGGGTTAGAACGGAAGAAAACCAGGAAAAGCCGGGTTAGAACGGAAGAAAACCAAGAAAAACAGGGTTAGAGCCGAAAAAAACCAAGAAAAACAGGGTTAGAGCAGAAGAAAACCAAGAAAAGCCGGGTTAGAACGAAAGAAAACCAGGAAAAGCCGGGTTAGAACGGAAGAAAACCAAGAAAAACAGTGTTAGAGCCGAAAAAAAACAAGAAAAACAGTGTTATAGCAGAAGAAAACCAAGAAAAGCCGGGTTAGAACGGAAGAAAACCAAGAAAAGCAGGGTTAGAGCCGAAAAAAACAAAGAAAAACAGGGTTAGAGCCGAAAAAAAACAAGAAAAACAGGGTAAGAGCCGAAGAAAACCAAGAAAAGCAGGGTTAGAGCGGAAGAAAACCAAGAAAAGCAGGGTTAGAACGGAAGAAAACCAAGAAAAGCAGGGTTAGAGCGGAAGAAAACCAGGAAAAGCAGGCTTAAAGCCGAAAAAAACCAAGAAAAACAGGGTTAGAGCGGAAGAAAACCAAGAAAAGCCGGGTTAGAACGGAAGAATACCAAAAAAACAGGGTTAGAGCCGAAAAAAATCAAGAAAAACAGGGTTAGAGCCGAAGAAAACCAAGAAAAGCAGGGTTAGAGCAGAAGAAAACCAAGAAAAGCAGGGTTAGAACGGAAGAAAACCAGGAAAAGCAGGCTTAAAGCCGAAAAAAACCAAGAAAAACAGGGTTAGAGCAGAAGAAAACCAAGAAAAGCCGGGTTAGAACGGAAGAATACCAAGATAAACAGGGTTAGAGCCGAAAAAAAACAAGAAAAACAGGGTTAGAGCCGAAAAAAACCAAGAAAAGCAGGGTTAGAGCGGAAGAAAACCAAGAAAAGCCGGGTTAGAACGGAAGAAAACCAAGAAAAGCCGGGTTAGAATGGAAGAAAACCAAGAAAAACAGGGTTAGAGCGGAAGAAAACCAAGAAAAAAAGTGTTAGAGCCGAAAAAAACCAACAAAAACAGGGTTAGAGCGGAAGAAAACCAAGAAAATCTGGGTAAGAACGGAAGAAAACCAAGAAAAGCCGGGTTAGAACGGAAGAATACCAAGAAAAACTGGGTTAGAGCCGAAAAAAAACAAGAAAAACAGGGTTAGAGCCGAAGAAAACCAAGAAAAGCAGGGTTAGAGCGGAAGGAAACCAAAAAAAGCAGGGTTAGAACCGAAGAAAACCAAGAAAAACAGGTATAGAGCGGAAGAAAACCAAGAAAAGCAGGGTTAGAGCGGAAGAATACCAAGAAAAGCAGGGTTAGAGCCGAAGAAAACCAAGAAAAACAGGGTTGGAGCGAAAGAAAACCAAGAAAAGCAGGCTTAAAGCCGAAAAAAAACAAGAAAAACAGGGTTAGAACAGAAGAAAACCAAGAAAAGCCGGGTTAGAACGGAAGAAAACCAGGAAAAGCCGGGTTAGAACGGAAGAAAACCAAGAAAAACAGGGTTAGAGCCGAAAAAAAACAAGAAAAACAGTGTTATAGCAGAAGAAAACAAAGAAAAGCCGGGTTAGAACGGAAGAAAACCAAGAAAAGCAGGGTTAGAGCCAAAAAAAACCAAGAAAAAAAGGGTTAGAGCCGAAAAAAAACAAGAAAAACAGGGTAAGAGCCGAAGAAAACCAAGAAAAGCAGGGTTAGAGCGGAAGAAGACCAAGAAAAGCTGGGTTAGAACGGAAGAAAACCAAGAAAAGCAGGGTTAGAGCGGAAGTAAACCAAAAAAAGCAGGGTTAGAACCGAAGAAAACCAAGAAAAACAGGTATAGAGCGGAAGAAAACCAAGAAAAGCAGGGTTAGAGCGGAAGAATACCAAGAAAAACAGGGTTAGAGCGGAAGAAAACCAAGAAAAACAGGGTTGGAGCGAAAGAAAACCAAGAAAAGCAGGCTTAAAGCCGAAAAAAACCAAGAAAAACAGGGTTAGAATAGAAGAAAACCAAGAAAAGCCGGGTTAGAACGGAAGAAAACCAGGAAAAGCCGGGTTAGAACGGAAGAAAACCAAGAAAAACAGGGTTAGAGCCGAAAAAAAACAAGAAAAACAGTGTTATAGCAGAAGAAAACCAAGAAAAGCCGGGTTAGAACGGAAGAAAACCAAGAAAAGCAGGGTTAGAGCCAAAAAAAACCAAGAAAAAAAGGGTTAGAGCGGAAGAAAACCAAGAAAAGCTGGGTTAGAACGGAAGAAAACCAAGAAAAGCAGGGTTAGAGCGGAAGAAAACGAGGAAAAGCAGGCTTAAAGCCGAAAAAAACCAAGAAAAACAGGGTTAGAGCAGAAGAAAACCAAGAAAAGCCGGGTTAGAACGGAAGAATACCAAGAAAAACAGGGTTAGAGCCGAAAAAAAACAAGAAAAACAGTGTTATAGCAGAAGAAAACCAAGAAAAGCCGGGTTAGAACGGAAGAAAACCAAGAAAAGCAGGGTTAGAGCCGAAAAAAACCAAGAAAAAAAGGGTTAGAGCCGAAAAAAAACAAGAAAAACAGGGTTAGAGCCGAAGAAAACCAAGAAAAACAGGGTTAGAGCAGAAGAAAACCAAGAAAAGCAGGGTTAGAACGGAAGAAAACCATGAAAAGCAGGGTTAGAGCGGAAGAAAACCAAGAAAAACAGGGTTAGAGCGGAAGAAAACCAAGAAAAACAGGGTTGGAGCGAAAGAAAACCAAGAAAAGCAGGCTTAAAGCCGAAAAAAACCAAGAAAAACAGGGTTAGAACAGAAGAAAACCAAGAAAAGCCGGGTTAGAACGGAAGAAAACCAGGAAAAGCCGGGTTAGAACGGAAGAAAACCAAGAAAAACAGGGTTAGAGCCGAAAAAAACCAAGAAAAACAGGGTTAGAGCAGAAGAAAACCAAGAAAAGCCGGGTTAGAACGAAAGAAAACCAGGAAAAGCCGGGTTAGAACCAAAGAAAACCAAGAAAAACAGGGTTAGAGCCGAAAAAAAACAAGAAAAACAGTGTTATAGCAGAAGAAAACCAAGAAAAGCCGGGTTAGAACGGAAGAAAACCAAGAAAAACAGGGTTAGAGCCGAAAAAAACCAAGAAAAGCAGGGTTAGAGCGGAAGAAAACCAAGAAAAGCCGGGTTAGAACGGAAGAAAACCAAGAAAAGCTGGGTTAGAACGGAAGAAAACCAAGAAAAACAGGGTTAGAGCGGAAGAAAACCAAGAAAAACAGTGTTAGAGCCGAAAAAAACCAACAAAAACAGGGTTAGAGCGGAAGAAAACAAAGAAAAGCCGGGTAAGAACGGAAGAAAACCAAGAAAAGCCGGGTTAGAACGGAAGAAAACCAAGAAAAACAGGGTTAGAGCCGAAAGAAAACAAGAAAAACAGGGTTAGAGCAGAAGAAAACCAAGAAAAGCCGGGTTAGAACGGAAGAATACCAAGAAAAACAGGGTTAGAGCCGAAAAAAACCAAGAAAAACAGGGTAAGAGCCGAAGAAATCCAAGAAAAGCAGGGTTAGAGCGGAAGAAAACCAAGAAAAGCAGGGTTAGAACAGAAGAAAACCAAGAAAAACAGGGTTAGATCAGAAGAAAACCAAGAAAAGCCGGGTTAGAACGGAAGAAAACCAAGAAAAACAGGGTTAGAGGCGAAAAAAACCAAGAAAAACAGGTTTAGAGCAGAAGAAAACCAAGAAAAGCCGGGTTAGAACGGAAGAAAACCAGGAAAAGCCGGGTTATAACGGAAGAAAACCAAGAAAAACAGGGTTAGAGCCGAAAAAAACCAAGAAAAACAGGGTTAGAGCAGAAGAAAACCAAGAAAAGCCGGGTTAGAACGGATGAAAACCAAGAAAAGCCGGGTTTGAGCGGAAGAAAACCAGGAAAGGAGGCTTAAAGCCGAAAAAAACCAAGAAAAACGGTGTTAGAACAGAAGAAAACCAAGAAAAGCCGGGATAGAACGGAAGAAAACCAAGAAAAGCCGGGTTAGAACGGAAGAAAACCAAGAAAAACAGGGTTAGAGCCGAAAAAAACAAGAAAAACAGGGTTAGAACAGAAGAAAACCAAGAAAAGCCGGGTTAGAACGGAAGAAAACCAGGAAAAGCCGGGTTAGAACGGAAGAAAACCAAGAAAAGCAGGGTTAGAGCCTAAAAAAAACCAAGAAAAACAGGGTTAGAGCAGAAGAAAACCAAGAAAAACAGGGTTAGAGCGGAAGAAAACCAAGAAAAGCCGGGTTAGAAGGGAAGAAAACCAGGAAATGCAGGGTTAGAGCAGAAGAAAACCAAGAAAAGCAGGGTTAGAACGGAAGAAAACCAAGAAAAGCAGGGTTAGAGCAGAAGAAAACCAGGAAAAGCAGGCTTAAAGCCGAAAAAAACCAAGAAAAACAGGGTTAGAGCAGAAGAAAACCAAGAAAAGCCGGGTTAGAGCGGAAGAAAACCAAGAAAAACAGGGTTAGAGGCGAAAAAAACCAACAAAAACAGGTTTAGAGCAGAAGAAAACCAAGAAAAGCCGGGTTAGAACGGAAGAAAACCAGAAAAATCCGGGTTAGAACGCAAGAAAACCAAGAAAAACAGGGTTAGACCCGAAAGAAAACCAAGAAAAACAGGGTTAGAGCAGAAGAAAACCAAGAAAAGCCGGGTTAGAACGGAAGAAAACCAAGAAAAGCCGGGTTAGAGCGGAAGAAAACCAGGAAAAGCCGGCTTAGAACGGAAGAAAACCAAGAAAAACAGGGTTAGAGCCTAAAAAAAACCAAGAAAAACAGGGTTAGAACGGAAGAAAACCAAGAAAAGCAGGGTTAGAACGGAAGAAAACCAGGAAATGCAGGGTTAGAGCAGAAGAAAACCAAGAAAAACAGGGTTAGAGCGGAAGAAAACCAAGAGAAACAGGGTCGGAGCCGAAAAAAACCAAGAAAAACAGGGTTACAGCAGAAGAAAACCAAGAAAAGCCGGGTAAGAACGGAAGAAAACCAAGAAAAACAGGGTTAGATCAGAAGAAAACCAAGAAAAGCAGAATTAGAGCGGAAGAAAACCAAGAAAAACAGGCTTAGAGCCAAAAAAAACCAAGAAAAACAGGGTTAGAACAGAAGAAAACCAAGAAAAGCCGGGTTAGAACGGAAGAAAACCAGGAAAAGCCGGGTTAGAACGGGAGAAAACCAAGAAAAGCAGGGTTAGAGCGGAAGAAAACCAAGAAAAGCAGGGTTAGAGCAAAAGAAAACCAAGAAAAGCAGGGTTAGAGCGGAAGAAAACCAAGAAAAGCAGGGTTAGAACCGAAGAAAACCAAGAAAAACAGGTTTAGAGCGGAAGAAAACGAAGAAAAGCAGGGTTAGAGCGGAAGAAAACCAAGAAAAGCAGGGTTAGAGCCGATGAAAACCAAGAAAAGCAGGGTTGGAGCGGAAGAAAACCAAGAAAAGCTGGGTTAGAACGGAAGAAAACCAAGAAAAGCAGGGTTAGAACGGAAGAAAACCAAGAAAAGCAGGGTTAGAGCGGAAGAAAACCAGGAAAAGGAGGTTTAAAGCCGAAAAGAACCAAGAAAAACAGGGTTAGAGCAGAAGAAAACCAAGAAAAGCCGGGTAAGAACGGAAGAAAACCAAGAAAAAAAATGTTAGAGCAGAAGAAAACCAAGAAAAGCAGGGTTAGAGCGGAAGAAAACCAAGAAAAGCAGGGTTAGAGCCGAAGAAAACCAAGAAAAGCAGGCTTAAAGCCGAAAAAAACGAAGAAAAACAGGGTTAGAGCAGAAGAAAACCAAGAAAAGTTGGGTTAGAACGGAAGAAAACCAGAAAAATCCGGGTTAGAACGCAAGAAAACCAAGAAAAACAGGGTTAGACCCGAAAGAAAACCAAGAAAAACAGGGTTAGAGCAGAAGAAAACCAAGAAAAGCCGGGTTAGAACGGAAGAAAACCAAGAAAAGCCGGGTTAGAGCGGAAGAAAACCAGGAAAAGCAGGCTTAAAGCCGAAAAAAACCAAGAAAAACAGGGTTAGAGCAGAAGAAAACCAAGAAAAGCCGGGTTAAAACGGAAGAAAACCAAGAAAAGCCGGGTTAGAATGAAAGAAAACCAAGAAAAACAGGGTTAGAGCCGAAAAAAAACAAGAAAAACAGGGTTAGAACAGAAGAAAACCAAGAAAAGCCGGGTTAGAACGGAAGAAAACCAGGAAAAGCCGGCTTAGAACGGAAGAAAACCAAGAAAAACAGGGTTAGAGCCTAAAAAAAACCAAGAAAAACAGGGTTAGAGCAGAAGAAAACCAAGAAAAACAGGGTTAGAACGGAAGAAAACCAAGAAAAGCCGGGTTAGAACGGAAGAAAACCAGGAAATGCAGGGTTAGAGCAGAAGAAAACCAAGAAAAACAGGGTTAGAGCAGAAGAAAACCAAGAAAAGCCGGGTTAGAACGGAAGAATACCAAGAAAAACAGGGTTAGAGCCGAAAAAAAACAAGAAAAACAGGGTAAGAGCCGAAGAAAACCAAGAAAAGCAGGGTTAGAGCGGAAGAAAACCAAGAAAAGCAGGGTTAGAACAGAAGAAAACCAAGAAAAGCAGGGTTAGAGCGGAAGAAAACCAAGAAAAGCAGGCTTAAAGCCGAAAAAAACCAAAAAAAACAGGGTTAGAGCAGAAGAAAACCAAGAAAAGCCGGGTTAGAACGGAAGAATACCAAGAAAAACAGGGTTAGAGCCGAAAAAAACCAAGAAAAACAGGGTTAGAGCCGAAGAAAACCAAGAAAAGCAGGGTTAGAGCAGAAGAAAACCAAGAAAAGCAGGGTTAGAACGGAAGAAAACCATGAAAAGCAGGGTTAGAGCGGAAGAAAACCAGGAAAAGCAGGCTTAAAGCCGAAAAAAACCAAGAAAAACAGGGTTAGAGCAGAAGAAAACCAAGAAAAGCCGGGTTAGAACGGAAGAAAACCAAGAAAAACAGGGTTAGAGGCGAAAAAAACCAAGAAAAACAGGTTTAGAGCAGAAGAAAACCAAGAAAAGCCGGGTTAGAACGGAAGAAAACCAGGAAAAGCCGGGTTAGAACGGAAGAAAACCAAGAAAAACAGGGTTAGAGCCGAAAAAAAACAAGAAAAACAGGGTTAGAGCAGAAGAAAACCAAGAAAAGCCGGGTTAGAACGGATGAAAACCAAGAAAAGCCGGGTTTGAGCGGAAGAAAACCAGGAAAAGCAGGCTTAAAGCCGAAAAAAACCAAGAAAAACGGTGTTAGAACAGAAGAAAACCAAGAAAAGCCGGGTTAGAACGGAAGAAAACCAAGAAAAGCCGGGTTAGAACGGAAGAAAACCAAGAAAAACAGGGTTAGAGCCGAAAAAAAACAAGAAAAACAGGGTTAGAACAGAAGAAAACCAAGAAAAGCCGGGTTAGAACGGAAGAAAACCAGGAAAAGCCGGGTTAGAACGGAAGAAAACCAAGAAAAGCAGGGTTAGAGCCTAAAAAAAACCAAGAAAAACAGGGTTAGAGCAGAAGAAAACCAAGAAAAACAGGGTTAGAGCGGAAGAAAACCAAGAAAAGCCGGGTTAGAACGGAAGAAAACCAGGAAATGCAGGGTTAGAGCAGAAGAAAACCAAGAAAAGCAGGGTTAGAACGGAAGAAAACCAAGAAAAGCAGGGTTAGAGCAGAAGGAAACCAGGAAAAGCAGGCTTAAAGCCGAAAAAAACCAAGAAAAACAGGGTTAGAGCAGAAGAAAACCAAGAAAAGCCGGGTTAGAGCGGAAGAAAACCAAGAAAAACAGGGTTAGAGGCGAAAAAAACCAACAAAAACAGGTTTAGAGCAGAAGAAAACCAAGAAAAGCCGGGTTAGAACGGAAGAAAACCAGAAAAATCCGGGTTAGAACGCAAGAAAACCAAGAAAAACAGGGTTAGACCCTAAAGAAAACCAAGAAAAACAGGGTTAGAGCAGAAGAAAACCAAGAAAAGCCGGGTTAGAACGGAAGAAAACCAGGAAAAGCCGGGTTAGAACGGAAGAAAACCAAGAAAAACAGGGTTAGAGCCGAAAAAAAACAAGAAAAACAGGGTTAGAGCAGAAGAAAACCAAGAAAAGCCGGGTTAGAACGGATGAAAACCAAGAAAAGCCGGGTTAGAATGAAAGAAAACCAAGAAAAACAGGGTTAGAGCCGAAAAAAAACAAGAAAAACAGGGTTAGAACAGAAGAAAACCAAGAAAAGCCGGGTTAGAACGGAAGAAAACCAGGAAAAGCCGGCTTAGAACGGAAGAAAACCAAGAAAAACAGGGTTAGAGCCTAAAAAAAACCAAGAAAAACAGGGTTAGAG
The DNA here is from genome assembly GCF_054131305.1 of Coturnix japonica. NCBI lineage: Eukaryota > Metazoa > Chordata > Aves > Galliformes > Phasianidae > Coturnix > Coturnix japonica. The sequence goes on from NW_028188946.1 coordinate 2,836,158, forward strand.
CAGAAGAAAACCAAGAAAAACAGGGTTAGAACGGAAGAAAACCAAGAAAAGCCGGGTTAGAACGGAAGAAAACCAGGAAATGCAGGGTTAGAGCAGAAGAAAACCAAGAAAAACAGGGTTAGAGCGGAAGAAAACCAAGAGAAACAGGGTTAGAGCCGAAAAAAAACAAGAAAAACAGGGTTAGAGCAGAAGAAAACCAAGAAAAGCCGGGTAAGAACGGAAGAAAACCAAGAAAAACAGGGTTAGATCAGAAGAAAACCAAGAAAAGCAGAATTAGAGCGGAAGAAAACCAAGAAAAACAGGCTTAGAGCCAAAAAAAACCAAGAAAAACAGGGTTAGAACAGAAGAAAACCAAGAAAAGCCGGGTTAGAACGGAAGAAAACCAGGAAAAGCCGGGTTAGAACGGGAGAAAACCAAGAAAAACAGGGTTAGAGCCGAAGAAAACCAAGAAAAACAGGGTTAGAGCGGAAGAAAACCAAGAAAAGCTGGGTTAGAACGGAAGAAAACCAAGAAAAGCTGGGTTAGAACGGAAGAAAACCAAGAAAAGCAGGGTTAGAGCCGAAGAAAACCAAGAAAAACAGGGTTAGAGCGGAAGAAAACCAAGAAAAACAGGGTTAGAGCCGAAAAAAACCAAGAAAAACAGGGTTAGAGCAGAAGAAAACCAAGAAAAGCCGGGTAAGAACGGAAGAAAACCAAGAAAAACAGGGTTAGAGCGGAAGAAAACCAGGAAAAGCAGGCTTAAAGCCGAAAAAAACCAAGAAAAACAGGGTTAGAGCAGAAGAAAACCAAGAAAAGCCGGGTTAGAACGGAAGAAAACCAAGAAAAACAGGGTTAGAGGCGAAAAAAACCAAGAAAAACAGGTTTAGAGCAGAAGAAAACCAAGAAAAGCCGGGTTAGAACGGAAGAAAACCAGGAAAAGCCGGGTTAGAACGGAAGAAAACCAAGAAAAACAGGGTTAGAGCCGAAAAAAAACAAGAAAAACAGGGTTAGAGCAGAAGAAAACCAAGAAAAGCCGGGTTAGAACGGATGAAAACCAAGAAAAGCCGGGTTTGAGCGGAAGAAAACCAGGAAAAGCAGGCTTAAAGCCGAAAAAAACCAAGAAAAACGGTGTTAGAACAGAAGAAAACCAAGAAAAGCCGGGTTAGAACGGAAGAAAACCAAGAAAAGCCGGGTTAGAACGGAAGAAAACCAAGAAAAACAGGGTTAGAGCCGAAAAAAAACAAGAAAAACAGGGTTAGAACAGAAGAAAACCAAGAAAAGCCGGGTTAGAACGGAAGAAAACCAGGAAAAGCCGGGTTAGAACGGAAGAAAACCAAGAAAAGCAGGGTTAGAGCCTAAAAAAAACCAAGAAAAACAGGGTTAGAGCAGAAGAAAACCAAGAAAAACAGGGTTAGAGCGGAAGAAAACCAAGAAAAGCCGGGTTAGAACGGAAGAAAACCAGGAAATGCAGGGTTAGAGCAGAAGAAAACCAAGAAAAGCAGGGTTAGAACGGAAGAAAACCAAGAAAAGCAGGGTTAGAGCAGAAGGAAACCAGGAAAAGCAGGCTTAAAGCCGAAAAAAACCAAGAAAAACAGGGTTAGAGCAGAAGAAAACCAAGAAAAGCCGGGTTAGAGCGGAAGAAAACCAAGAAAAACAGGGTTAGAGGCGAAAAAAACCAACAAAAACAGGTTTAGAGCAGAAGAAAACCAAGAAAAGCCGGGTTAGAACGGAAGAAAACCAGAAAAATCCGGGTTAGAACGCAAGAAAACCAAGAAAAACAGGGTTAGACCCTAAAGAAAACCAAGAAAAACAGGGTTAGAGCAGAAGAAAACCAAGAAAAGCCGGGTTAGAACGGAAGAAAACCAGGAAAAGCCGGGTTAGAACGGAAGAAAACCAAGAAAAACAGGGTTAGAGCCGAAAAAAAACAAGAAAAACAGGGTTAGAGCAGAAGAAAACCAAGAAAAGCCGGGTTAGAACGGATGAAAACCAAGAAAAGCCGGGTTAGAATGAAAGAAAACCAAGAAAAACAGGGTTAGAGCCGAAAAAAAACAAGAAAAACAGGGTTAGAACAGAAGAAAACCAAGAAAAGCCGGGTTAGAACGGAAGAAAACCAGGAAAAGCCGGCTTAGAACGGAAGAAAACCAAGAAAAACAGGGTTAGAGCCTAAAAAAAACCAAGAAAAACAGGGTTAGAGCAGAAGAAAACCAAGAAAAACAGGGTTAGAACGGAAGAAAACCAAGAAAAGCCGGGTTAGAACGGAAGAAAACCAGGAAATGCAGTGTTAGAGCAGAAGAAAACCAAGAAAAACAGGGTTAGAGCGGAAGAAAACCAAGAGAAACAGGGTTAGAGCCGAAAAAAAACAAGAAAAACAGGGTTAGAGCAGAAGAAAACCAAGAAAAGCCGGGTAAGAACGGAAGAAAACCAAGAAAAACAGGGTTAGATCAGAAGAAAACCAAGAAAAGCAGAATTAGAGCGGAAGAAAACCAAGAAAAACAGGCTTAGAGCCAAAAAAAACCAAGAAAAACAGGGTTAGAACAGAAGAAAACCAAGAAAAGCCGGGTTAGAACGGAAGAAAACCAGGAAAAGCCGGGTTAGAACGGGAGAAAACCAAGAAAAACAGGGTTAGAGCCGAAGAAAACCAAGAAAAACAGGGTTAGAGCGGAAGAAAACCAAGAAAAGCTGGGTTAGAACGGAAGAAAACCAAGAAAAGCTGGGTTAGAACGGAAGAAAACCAAGAAAAGCAGGGTTAGAGCCGAAGAAAACCAAGAAAAACAGGGTTAGAGCGGAAGAAAACCAAGAAAAACAGGGTTAGAGCCGAAAAAAACCAAGAAAAACAGGGTTAGAGCAGAAGAAAACCAAGAAAAGCCGGGTAAGAACGGAAGAAAACCAAGAAAAACAGGGTTAGAGCCGAAAAAAACCAAGAAAAGCCGGGTGAGAACGGAAGAAAACCAAGAAAAGCAGGGTTAGAGCGGAAGAAAACCAAGAAAAGCAGGGTTAGAGCGAAAGAAAACCAAGAAAAGCAGGGTTAGAGCGGAAGAAAACCAAGAAAAGCAGGGTTAGAACCGAAGATAACCAAGAAAAACAGGGTTAGAGCGGATGAAAACCAAGAAAAGCAGGGTTAGAACCAAAGAAAACCAAGAAAAACAGGTTTAGAGCGGAAGAAAACCAAGAAAAGCAGGGTTAGAGCGGAAGAAAACCAAGAAAAGCAGGGTTAGAGCGGAAGAAATCCAAGAAAAGCAGGGTTAGAACGAAAGAAAACCAAGAAAAGCAGGGTTAGAGCAGAAGAAAACCAAGAAAAGCAGGCTTAAAGCCGAAAAAAAATTAAGAAAAACAGGGTTAGAACAGAAGAAAACCAAGAAAAGCCGGGTTAGAACGGAAGGAAACCAGGAACAGCAGAGTTAGAACGGAAGAAAACAAGAAAAACAGGGTTAGAGCCGAAAAAAAACAAGAAAAACAGGGTTAGAGCAGAAGAAAACCAAGAAAAGCAGGGTTAGAGCTGAAAATAACCAAGAAAAACAGGGTTAGAGCAGAAGAAAACAAAGAAAAGCCGGGTTAGAACGGAAGAAAACCAGGAAAAGCCGGGTTAGAACGGGAGAAAACCAAGAAAAACAGGGTTAGAGCGGAAGAAAACCAAGAAAAGCAGGGTTAGAGCGGAAGAAAACCAAGAAAAGCAGGGTTAGAGCGGAAGAAAACCAAGAAAAGCAGGGTTAGAGCAGAAGAAAACCAAGAAAAGCAGGGTTAGAACCGAAGAAAACCAAGAAAAACAGGGTTAGAACGGAAGAAAACCAAGAAAAGCAGGGTTAGAGCGGAAGAAAACCAAGAAAAGCAGGGTTAGAACCGAAGAAAACCAAGAAAAACAGGGTTAGATCTGAAAAAAGACAAGAAAAACAGGGTTAGAGCAGAAGAAAACCAAGAAAAACAGGGTTAGAGCAGAAGAAAACCAAGAAAAGCCGGGTAAGAATGGAAGAAAACCAAGAAAAACAGGGTTAGAGCAGAAGAAAACCAAGAAAAGCAGGGTTAGAGCGGAAGAAAACCAAGAGAAGCCGGGTTAGAGCGGAAGAAAACCAAAAAAAGCAGGGTTAGAACGGAAGAAAAACAAGAAAAGCAGGGTTACAGCAGAAGAAAACCAAGAAAAGCAGGCTTAAAGCCGAAAAAAAACAAGAAAAACAGCGTTAGAACAGAAGAAAACCAAGAAAAGCCGGTTGAGAACGGAAGAAAACCAAGAACAACAGGGTTAGAACGGAAGAAAACCAAGAAAAACAGGGTTAGATCTGAAAAAAGACAAGAAAAACAGGGTTAGAGCAGAAGAAAACCAAAAAAAGCCGGGTTAGAACGGAAGAAAACCAAGTAAAGCCGGGTTAGAGCCAAAAAAAAACAAGAAAAACAGGGTTAGAGCAGAAGAAAACCAAGAAAAGACGGGTAAGAACGGAAGAAAACCAAGAAAAACAGGGTTAGAGCCGAAAAAAAACAAGAAAAACAGGCTTAGAGCAGAAGAAAACCAAGAAAAGCTGGGTTAGAACGGAAGAAAACCAAGAAAAGCAGGGTTAGAGCCGAAAAAAACCAAGAAAAACCGGGTTAGAGCAGAAGAAAACCAAGAAAAGCAGGGTTAGAGCGGAAGAAAACCAAGAGAAGCAGGGTTAGAACGGAAGAAAAACAAGAAAAGCAGGGTTACAGCAGAAGAAAACCAAGAAAAGCAGGCTTAAAGCTGAAAAAAACCAAGAAAAACAGGGTTAGAACAGAAGAAAACCAAGAAAAGCCGGGTGAGAACGGAAGAGAACCAAGAAAAACAGGGTTATAATGGAAGAAAACCAAGAAAAACAGGGTTAGAGCCGAAAAAAAACAAGAAAAACTGGGTTAGAGCAGAAGAAAACCAAGAAAAGCCGGGTTAGAACGGAAGAAAACAGAGAAAAGCAGGGTTAGAGCCGAAGAAAACCAAGAAAAACAGGGTTAGAACGGAAGAAAACCAAGAAAAGCAGGGTTAGAACGGAAGAAAACCAAGAAAAGCAGGGTTAGAGTCGAAGAAAACCAAGAAAAGCAAGGTTAGAGCGGAAGAAAACCAAGAGAAGCCGGGTTAGAGCGGAAGAAAACCAAGAAAAGCAGGGTTACAGCAGAAGAAAACCAAGAAAAGCAGGCTTAAAGCCGAAAAAAACCAAGAAAAACAGGGTTAGAACAGAAGAAAACCAAGAAAAGCCGGGTGAGAACGGAAGAAAACCAAGAAAAACAGTGTTAGAACGGAAGAAAACCAAGAAAAACAGGGTTAGATCTGAAAAAAGACAAGAAAAACAGGGTTAGAGCAGAAGAAAACCAAAAAAAGCCGGGTTAGAACGGAAGAAAACCAAGTAAAGCCGGGTTAGAGCCGAAAAAAAACAAGAAAAACAGGGTTAGAGCAGAAGAAAACCAAGAAAAGACGGGTAAGAACGGAAGAAAACCAAGAAAAACAGGGTTAGAGCCGAAAAAAAACAAGAAAAACAGGCTTAGAGCAGAAGAAAACCAAGAAAAGCTGGGTTAGAACGGAAGAAAACCAAGAAAAGCAGGGTTAGAGCCGAAAAAAACCAAGAAAAACCGGGTTAGAGCAGAAGAAAACCAAGAAAAGCAGGGTTAGAGCGGAAGAAAACCAAGAGAAGCAGGGTTAGAACGGAAGAAAAACAAGAAAAGCAGGGTTACAGCAGAAGAAAACCAAGAAAAGCAGGCTTAAAGCTGAAAAAAACCAAGAAAAACAGGGTTAGAACAGAAGAAAACCAAGAAAAGCCGGGTGAGAACGGAAGAGAACCAAGAAAAACAGGGTTACAATGGAAGAAAACCAAGAAAAACAGGGTTAGAGCCGAAAAAAAACAAGAAAAACTGGGTTAGAGCAGAAGAAAACCAAGAAAAGCCGGGTTAGAACGGAAGAAAACCAAGAAAAGCAGGGTTAGAGCCGAAGAAAACCAAGAAAAACAGGGTTAGAACGGAAGAAAACCAAGAAAAGCAGTTTTAGAACTGAAGAAAACCAAGAAAAGCAGGATTCGAGTGGAAGAAAACCAAGAAAAACAGGGTTAGAGCTGAAAAAAACCAAGAAAAACAGGGTTAGAGCAGAAGAAAACCAAGAAAAGCCGGGTAAAAACGGAAGAAAACCAAGAAAAACAGGGTTAGAGCGGAAGAAAACCAAGAAAAGCAGGGTTAGAGCGGAAGAAAACCAAGAAAAGCAGGGTTAGAGCAGAAGAAAACCAAGAAAAGCAGGGTTAGAGCGGAAGAAAACCAAGAAAAGCAGGGTTAGAGCGGAAGAAAACCAAGAAAAGCAGGTTTAAAGCCGAAAAAAACCAAGAAAAACAGGGTTAGAACAGAAGAAAACCAAGAAAAGCCGGGTTAGAGCGGAAGAAAACCAGGAAAGGCCGGGTTAGAACGGAAGAAAACCAAGAAAAACAGAGTTACAGCCGAAAGAAAACAAGAAAATCAGGGTTAGAGCAGAAGAAAACCAAGAAAAGCCGGGTCAGAACGGAAGAATACCAAGAAAAACAAGGTTAGAGCCGAAAAAAACCAAGAAAAACAGGGTTAGAGCAGAAGAAAACCAAGAAAAGCCGGGTTAGAACGGAAGAAAACCAAGAAAAGCAGGGTTACAGCCGAAGAAACCAAGAAAAGCAGGGTTAGAGCGGAAGAAAACCAAGAAAAGCAGGGTTAGAGCCGAAAAAAACCAAGAAAAACAGGGTAAGAGTGGAAGAAAACCAAGAAAAGCAGGGTTAGAGCGGAAGAAATCCAAGAAAAGCAGGGTTAGAACGGAAGAAAACCAAGAAAAGCTGGGTTAGAACGAAAAAAACCAAGAAAAACAGGGTTAGAGCAGAAGAAAACCAAGAAAAGCCGGGTAAGAATGGAAGAAAACCAAGAAAAACAGGGTTAGAGCAGAAGAAAACCAAGAAAAGCAGGGTTAGAGCGGAAGAAAACCAAGAGAAGCCGGGTTAGAGCGGAAGAAAACCAAGAAAAGCAGGGTTACAGCAGAAGAAAACCAAGAAAAGCAGGCTTAAAGCCGAAAAAAACCAAGAAAAACAGGGTTAGAACAGAAGAAAACCAAGAAAAGCCGGGTGAGAACGGAAGAAAACCAAGAAAAACAGTGTTAGAACGGAAGAAAACCAAGAAAAACAGGGTTAGATCTGAAAAAAGACAAGAAAAACAGGGTTAGAGCAGAAGAAAACCAAAAAAAGCCGGGTTAGAACGGAAGAAAACGAAGTAAAGCCGGGTTAGAGCCGAAAAAAAACAAGAAAAACAGGGTTAGAGCAGAAGAAAACCAAGAAAAGACGGGTAAGAACGGAAGAAAACCAAGAAAAACAGGGTTAGAGCCGAAAAAAAACAAGAAAAACAGGCTTAGAGCAGAAGAAAACCAAGAAAAGCCGGGTTAGAACGGAAGAAAACCAAGAAAAGCAGGGTTAGACCCGAAAAAAACCAAGAAAAACAGGGTTAGAGCAGAAGAAAACCAAGAAAAGCCGGGTAAGAATGGAAGAAAACCAAGAAAAACAGGGTTAGAGCAGAAGAAAACCAAGAAAAGCAGGGTTAGAGCGGAAGAAAACCAAGAGAAGCCGGGTTAGAGCGGAAGAAAACCAAGAAAAGCAGGGTTAGAACGGAAGAAAAACAAGAAAAGCAGGGTTACAGCAGAAGAAAACCAAGAAAAGCAGGCTTAAAGCTGAAAAAAACCAAGAAAAACAGTGTTAGAACAGAAGAAAACCAAGAAAAGCCGGGTGAGAACGGAAGAAAACCAAGAAAAACAGGGTTATAATGGAAGAAAACCAAGAAAAACAGGGTTAGAGCCGAAAAAAAACAAGAAAAACTGGGTTAGAGCAGAAGAAAACCAAGAAAAGCCGGGTTAGAATGGAAGAAAACCAAGAAAAGCAGGGTTAGAGCCGAAGAAAACCAAGAAAAACAGGGTTAGAACGGAAGAAAACCAAGAAAAGCAGGGTTAGAACGGAAGAAAACAAGAAAAGCAGGGTTAGAGCCGAAGAAAACCAAGAAAAACAGGGTTAGAACGGAAGAAAACCAAGAAAAGCAGGGTTAGAACTGAAGAAAACCAAGAAAAGCGGGGTTCGAGTGGAAGAAAACCAAGAAAAACAGGGTTAGAGATGAAATAAACCAAGAAAAACAGGGTTAGAGCAGAAGAAAACCAAGAAAAGCCGGGTAAGAACGGAAGAAAACCAAGAAAAACAGGGTTAGAGCAGAAGAAAACCAAGAAAAGCAGGGTTAGAGCGAAAGAAAACCAAGAAAAGCAGGGTTAGAGCAGAAGAAAACCAAGAAAAGCAGGGTTAGAGCCGAAAAAAACCAAGAAAAACAGGGTTAGAGCGGAAGAAAACCAAGAAAAGCAGGTATAAAGCCGAAAAAAACCAAGAAAAACAAGGTTAGAACATAAGAAAACCAAGAAAAGCCGGGTTAGAGCGGAAGAAAACCAGGAAAGGCCGGGTTAGAACGGAAGAAAACCAAGAAAAACAGAGTTACAGCCGAAAGAAAACAAGAAAAACAGGGTTAGAGCAGAAGAAAACCAAGAAAAGACGGGTCAGAACGGAAGAAAACCAAGAAAAGCTGGGTTAGAACGAAAAAAACCAAGAAAAACAGGGTTAGAGCAGAAGAAAACCAAGAAAAGCCGGGTAAGAATGGAAGAAAACCAAGAAAAACAGGGTTAGAGCAGAAGAAAACCAAGAAAAGCAGGGTTAGAGCGGAAGAAAACCAAGAGAAGCCGGGTTAGAGCGGAAGAAAACCAAGAAAAGCAGGGTTACAGCAGAAGAAAACCAAGAAAAGCAGGCTTAAAGCCGAAAAAAAACAAGAAAAACAGGGTTAGAACAGAAGAAAACCAAGAAAAGCCGGGTGAGAACGGAAGAAAACCAAGAAAAACAGTGTTAGAACGGAAGAAAACCAAGAAAAACAGGGTTAGATCTGAAAAAAGACAAGAAAAACAGGGTTAGAGCAGAAGAAAACCAAAAAAAGCCGGGTTAGAACGGAAGAAAACGAAGTAAAGCCGGGTTAGAGCCGAAAAAAAACAAGAAAAACAGGGTTAGAGCAGAAGAAAACCAAGAAAAGACGGGTAAGAACGGAAGAAAACCAAGAAAAACAGGGTTAGAGCCGAAAAAAAACAAGAAAAACAGGCTTAGAGCAGAAGAAAACCAAGAAAAGCCGGGTTAGAACGGAAGAAAACCAAGAAAAGCAGGGTTAGACCCGAAAAAAACCAAGAAAAACAGGGTTAGAGCAGAAGAAAACCAAGAAAAGCCGGGTAAGAATGGAAGAAAACCAAGAAAAACAGGGTTAGAGCAGAAGAAAACCAAGAAAAGCAGGGTTAGAGCGGAAGAAAACCAAGAGAAGCCGGGTTAGAGCGGAAGAAAACCAAGAAAAGCAGGGTTAGAACGGAAGAAAAACAAGAAAAGCAGGGTTACAGCAGAAGAAAACCAAGAAAAGCAGGCTTAAAGCTGAAAAAAAACCAAGAAAAACAGGGTTAGAACAGAAGAAAACCAAGAAAAGCCGGGTGAGAACGGAAGAAAACCAAGAAAAACAGGGTTATAATGGAAGAAAACCAAGAAAAACAGGGTTAGAGCCGAAAAAAAACAAGAAAAACTGGGTTAGAGCAGAAGAAAACCAAGAAAAGCCGGGTTAGAACGGAAGAAAACCAAGAAAAGCAGGGTTAGAGCCGAAGAAAACCAAGAAAAACAGGGTTAGAACGGAAGAAAACCAAGAAAAGCAGGGTTAGAACGGAAGAAAACCAAGAAAAGCAGGGTTAGAGCCGAAGAAAACCAAGAAAAACAGGGTTAGAACGGAAGAAAACCAAGAAAAGCAGGGTTAGAACTGAAGAAAACCAAGAAAAGCGGGGTTCGAGTGGAAGAAAACCAAGAAAAACAGGGTTAGAGATGAAATAAACCAAGAAAAACAGGGTTAGAGCAGAAGAAAACCAAGAAAAGCCGGGTTAGAACGGAAGAAAACCAAGAAAAACAGGGTTAGAGCAGAAGAAAACCAAGAAAAGCAGGGTTAGAGCGGAAGAAAACCAAGAAAAGCAGGGTTAGAGCAGAAGAAAACCAAGAAAAGCAGGGTTAGAGCCGAAAAAAACCAAGAAAAACAGGGTTAGAACGGAAGAAAACCAAGAAAAGCAGGTATAAAGCCGAAAAAAACCAAGAAAAACAGGGTTAGAACATAAGAAAACCAAGAAAAGCCGGGTTAGAGCGGAAGAAAACCAGGAAAGGCCGGGTTAGAACGGAAGAAAACCAAGAAAAACAGAGTTACAGCCGAAAGAAAACAAGAAAAACAGGGTTAGAGCAGAAGAAAACCAAGAAAAGACGGGTCAGAACGGAAGAATACCAAGAGAAGCAGGGTTAGAGCGGAAGAAAACCAAGAAAAGCAGGGTTAGAACGGAAGAAAACCAAGAAAAGCAGGGTTAGAACGGAAGAAAACCAAGAAAAGCCGGGTTAGAACGAAAAAACCCAAGAAAAGCAGGCTTAAAGCCGAAAAAAAACAAGAAAAACAGGGTTAGAGCAGAGGAAAACCAAGAAAAGCCGGGTTAGAACGGAAGAAAACCAAGAAAAACAGGGTTAGAGCAGAAAAAAACCAAGAAAAACAGGGTTAGAGCAGAAGAAAACCAAGAAAAGCCGGGTAAGAATGGAAGAAAACCAAGAAAAACAGGGTTAGAGCAGAAGAAAACCAAGAAAAGCAGGGTTAGAGCGGAAGAAAACCAAGAAAAGCAGGGTTAGAGCGGAAGAAAACCAAGAAAAGCAGGGTTAGAACGGAAGAAAAACAAGAAAAGCAGGGTTACAGCAGAAGAAAACCAAGAAAAGCAGGCTTAAAGCCGAAAAAAAACAAGAAAAACAGGGTTAGAACAGAAGAAAACCAAGAAAAGCCGGGTGAGAACGGAAGAAAACCAAGAAAAACTGGGTTAGAATGGAAGAAAACCAAGAAAAACAGGGTTAGAGCTGAAAAAAGACAAGAAAAACAGGGTTAGAGCAGAAGAAAACCAAAAAAAGCCGGGTTAGAACGGAAGAAAACCAAGTAAAGCCGGGTTAGAGCCGAAAAAAAACAAGAAAAACAGGGTTAGAGCAGAAGAAATCCAAGAAAAGACGGGTAAGAATGGAAGAAAACCAAGGTTAGGGTTAGGGTTAGGGTTAGGGTTAGGGTTAGGGTTAGGGTTAGGGTTAGGGTTAGGGTTAGGGTTAGGGTTAGGGTTAGGGTTAGGGTTAGGGTAGGGTTAGGGTTAGGGTTAGGGTTAGGGTTAGGATTAGGATTTGGGTTAGGGTTAGGGTTAGGGTTAGGGTTAGGGTTAGGGTTAGGGTTAGTGTTAGGGTTAAGGTTAGGGTTAGGGTTAAGGTTTTTTTTCTTGGTTTTTTTTGACTCTTACCCTGTTTTTCTCGTTTTTTTTCGGATCTAACCTTGTTTTTCTTGGGTTTTTTTGGCTCTAACCCTGTTTTTCTTGGTTTTCTTCCGTTCTAACCCGGCTTTTCTTGTTTTTTTTTGGCTCTTACCCTGTTTTTCTTGGTTTTCTTCCGTTCTAACCCTGCTTTTCTTGGTTTTCTTCTGCTCTAACCCTGCTTTTCTTGGTTTTCTTCGGCTCTAACCCTGTTTTTCTTGGTTTTTTTCGGCTCTAACCCTGTTTTTCTTGGTTTTCTTCGGCTCTAACCCTGCTTTTCTTGGTTTTCTTCGGCTCTAACCCCGTTTTTCTTGGTTTTCTTTCGTTCTAAAACCCTTTTTTTCTTGGTTTACTTCCACTCTAACCCTGTTTTTCTTGGTTTTCTTCCGTTCTAACCTGGCTTTTCTTGGTTTTTTTCGGCTCTAACGCTGTTTTTCTTGGATTTTTCCGCTCTAACCCTGCTTTTTTTGGTTTTATTCCGCTCTAACCATGTTTTTCTTCGTTTTCTTCCGTTCTAACCCGACTTTTCTTGGTTTTCTTCCGCTCTAACCCTGATTTTCTTGGTTTTCTTCGGCTCTAACCCTGTTTTTATTGGTTTTTTTCGGCTCTAACCCTGTTTTTCTTAGTTTTTTTCGGCTCTAACCCCGTTTTTCTTGGTTTTCTTCCGCTCTAACCATGTTTTTCTTGGTTTTCTTCGGCTCTAACCCCGTTTTTCTTGGTTTTCTTCCGTTCTAACCCAGCTTTTCTTGGTTTTCTTCGGCTCTAACCCTGTTTATCTTGGTTTTATTCCGCTCTAACCCTGTTTTTCTTGGATTTTTCGGCTCTAACCCTTTTTTTCTTGGTTTTCTTCCATTCTAATCATGTTTTTCTTGGTTTTCTTCCGCTCTAACCGTGTTTTTCTTGGTTTTTTTCGGCTCTAACCCTGTTTTTCATGGTTTTGTTTCTGCTCTAACCCTGTTTTTCTTGGTTTTTATCGGCTCTAACCCTGTTTTTCTTGGGTTTCTTCTGCTCTAACCCTGCTTTTCTTGGTTTTCTTCGGCACTAACCCCTTTTCTCTTGGTTTTCTTTTGTTCTAACCCAACTTTTCTTGGTTTTCTTCGGCTCAAACCCTGTTTTTCTTGGTTTTCTTCGGCTCAAACCCTGTTTTTCTTGGTTTTCTTTTGTTCTAACCACGCTTTTCTTGGGTTTTTTTGGCTCTAACTTTGTTTTTCTTGGTTTTCTTCCGTTCTAACCCGGCTTTTCTTGGTTTTCCTCGGCTCTAACCCTGTTTTTCTTGGTTAGAGGGGAAAAAAACAAAGAAAAACAGGGTTAGAGCAGAAGAAAACCAAGAAAAACAGGGTTAGAGCGGAATAAAACCAAGAAAAACAGGGTTAGAGCCGAAGAAAACCAAGAAAAACAAAGTTAGAGTAGAAGAAAAACAAGAAAAACAGGGTTAGAGCTGAAGAAAACCAAGAGAAGCAAGGTAAGAGCCAAAATACAACAAGAAAAACAGGGTTAGAGCTGAAAAAACGCAAGAAAAACAGGGTTAGAGCCGAAAAAAAACAAGAAAACCAGGGTAAGACCGGAAGAAAACCAAGAAAATCAGGCTTAGAGCGGAAGAAAACCAAGATAAGCCGGGTTAGAACGGAAGAAAACCAAGAAAAGCAGGGTTAGAACTGAAGAAAACCAAGAAAAGCAAGGTTCGAGTGGAAGAAAACCAAGAAAAACAGGGTTAGAGCTGAAAAAAACCAAGAAAAACAGGGTTAGAGCCGAAGAAAACCAAGACAAGCAGGGTTAGAGCGGAAGAAAACCAAGAAAAGCCGGGTTAGAGCGGAAGAAAACCAAGAAAAGCAGGGTTAGAACGGAAGAAAAACAAGAAAAGCAGGGTTACAGCAGAAGAAAACCAAGAAAAGCAGGCTTAAAGCTGAAAAAAAACCAAGAAAAACAGGGTTAGAACAGAAGAAAACCAAGAAAAGCCGGGTGAGAACGGAAGAAAACCAAGAAAAACAGGGTTATAATGGAAGAAAACCAAGAAAAACAGGGTTAGAGCCGAAAAAAAACAAGAAAAACTGGGTTAGAGCAGAAGAAAACCAAGAAAAGCCGGGTTAGAACGGAAGAAAACCAAGAAAAGCAGGGTTAGAGCCGAAGAAAACCAAGAAAAACAGGGTTAGAACGGAAGAAAACCAAGAAAAGCAGGGTTAGAACGGAAGAAAACCAAGAAAAGCAGGGTTAGAGCCGAAGAAAACCAAGAAAAACAGGGTTAGAACGGAAGAAAACCAAGAAAAGCAGGGTTAGAACTGAAGAAAACCAAGAAAAGCGGGGTTCGAGTGGAAGAAAACCAAGAAAAACAGGGTTAGAGATGAAATAAACCAAGAAAAACAGGGTTAGAGCAGAAGAAAACCAAGAAAAGCCGGGTTAGAACGGAAGAAAACCAAGAAAAACAGGGTTAGAGCAGAAGAAAACCAAGAAAAGCAGGGTTAGAGCGGAAGAAAACCAAGAAAAGCAGGGTTAGAGCAGAAGAAAACCAAGAAAAGCAGGGTTAGAGCCGAAAAAAACCAAGAAAAACAGGGTTAGAACGGAAGAAAACCAAGAAAAGCAGGTATAAAGCCGAAAAAAACCAAGAAAAAAAGGGTTAGAACATAAGAAAACCAAGAAAAGCCGGGTTAGAGCGGAAGAAAACCAGGAAAGGCCGGGTTAGAACGGAAGAAAACCAAGAAAAACAGAGTTACAGCCGAAAGAAAACAAGAAAAACAGGGTTAGAGCAGAAGAAAACCAAGAAAAGACGGGTCAGAACGGAAGAATACCAAGAGAAGCAGGGTTAGAGCGGAAGAAAACCAAGAAAAGCAGGGTTAGAACGGAAGAAAACCAAGAAAAGCAGGGTTAGAACGGAAGAAAACCAAGAAAAGCCGGGTTAGAACGAAAAAACCCAAGAAAAGCAGGCTTAAAGCCGAAAAAAACCAAGAAAAACAGGGTTAGAGCAGAGGAAAACCAAGAAAAGCCGGGTTAGAACGGAAGAAAACCAAGAAAAGCTGGGTTAGAACGAAAAAAACCAAGAAAAACAGGGTTAGAGCAGAAGAAAACCAAGAAAAGCCGGGTAAGAATGGAAGAAAACCAAGAAAAACAGGGTTAGAGCAGAAGAAAACCAAGAAAAGCAGGGTTAGAGCGGAAGAAAACCAAGAAAAGCAGGGTTAGAGCGGAAGAAAACCAAGAAAAGCAGGGTTAGAACGGAAGAAAAACAAGAAAAGCAGGGTTACAGCAGAAGAAAACCAAGAAAAGCAGGCTTAAAGCCGAAAAAAAACAAGAAAAACAGGGTTAGAACAGAAGAAAACCAAGAAAAGCCGGGTGAGAACGGAAGAAAACCAAGAAAAACTGGGTTAGAATGGAAGAAAACCAAGAAAAACAGGGTTAGAGCTGAAAAAAGACAAGAAAAACAGGGTTAGAGCAGAAGAAAACCAAAAAAAGCCGGGTTAGAACGGAAGAAAACCAAGTAAAGCCGGGTTAGAGCCGAAAAAAAACAAGAAAAACAGGGTTAGAGCAGAAGAAATCCAAGAAAAGACGGGTAAGAATGGAAGAAAACCAAGGTTAGGGTTAGGGTTAGGGTTAGGGTTAGGGTTAGGGTTAGGGTTAGGGTTAGGGTTAGGGTTAGGGTTAGGGTTAGGGTTAGGGTTAGGGTTAGGGTTAGGGTTAGGGTTAGGGTTAGGGTTAGGGTTAGGGTTAGGATTAGGATTTGGGTTAGGGTTAGGGTTAGGGTTAGGGTTAGGGTTAGGGTTAGGGTTAGGGTTAGGGTTAGTGTTAGGGTTAAGGTTAGGGTTAGGGTTAAGGTTTTTTTTCTTGGTTTTTTTTGGCTCTTACCCTGTTTTTCTCGTTTTTTTTTGGATCTAACCTTGTTTTTCTTGGGTTTTTTTGGCTCTAACCCTGTTTTTCTTGGTTTTCTTCCGTTCTAACCCGGCTTTTCTTGTTTTTTTTTGGCTCTTACCCTGTTTTTCTTGGTTTTCTTCCGTTCTAACCCTGCTTTTCTTGGTTTTCTTCTGCTCTAACCCTGCTTTTCTTGGTTTTCTTCGGCTCTAACCCTGTTTTTCTTGGTTTTTTTCGGCTCTAACCCCGTTTTTCTTGGTTTTCTTTCGTTCTAAAACCCTTTTTTTCTTGGTTTACTTCCACTCTAACCCTGTTTTTCTTGGTTTTCTTCCGTTCTAACCTGGCTTTTCTTGGTTTTTTTTCGGCTCTAACGCTGTTTTTCTTGGATTTTTCCGCTCTAACCCTGCTTTTTTTGGTTTTATTCCGCTCTAACCATGTTTTTCTTCGTTTTCTTCCGTTCTAACCCGACTTTTCTTGGTTTTCTTCCGCTCTAACCCTGATTTTCTTGGTTTTCTTCGGCTCTAACCCTGTTTTTATTGGTTTTTTTCGGCTCTAACCCTGTTTTTCTTAGTTTTTTTCGGCTCTAACCCCGTTTTTCTTGGTTTTCTTCCGCTCTAACCATGTTTTTCTTGGTTTTCTTCGGCTCTAACCCCGTTTTTCTTGGTTTTCTTCCGTTCTAACCCAGCTTTTCTTGGTTTTCTTCGGCTCTAACCCTGTTTATCTTGGTTTTATTCCGCTCTAACCCTGTTTTTCTTGGATTTTTCGGCTCTAACCCTTTTTTTCTTGGTTTTCTTCCATTCTAATCATGTTTTTCTTGGTTTTCTTCCGCTCTAACCGTGTTTTTCTTGGTTTTTTTCGGCTCTAACCCTGTTTTTCATGGTTTTTTTTCTGCTCTAACCCTGTTTTTCTTGGTTTTTATCGGCTCTAACCCTGTTTTTCTTGGGTTTCTTCTGCTCTAACCCTGCTTTTCTTGGTTTTCTTCGGCACTAACCCCTTTTCTCTTGGTTTTCTTTTGTTCTAACCCAACTTTTCTTGGTTTTCTTCGGCTCAAACCCTGTTTTTCTTGGTTTTCTTCGGCTCAAACCCTGTTTTTCTTGGTTTTCTTTTGTTCTAACCACGCTTTTCTTGGGTTTTTTTGGCTCTAACTTTGTTTTTCTTGGTTTTCTTCCGTTCTAACCCGGCTTTTCTTGGTTTTCCTCGGCTCTAACCCTGTTTTTCTTGGTTAGAGGGGAAAAAAACAAAGAAAAACAGGGTTAGAGCAGAAGAAAACCAAGAAAAACAGGGTTAGAGCGGAATAAAACCAAGAAAAACAGGGTTAGAGCCGAAGAAAACCAAGAAAAACAAAGTTAGAGTAGAAGAAAAACAAGAAAAACAGGGTTAGAGCCGAAGAAAACCAAGAGAAGCAAGGTAAGAGCCAAAATACAACAAGAAAAACAGGGTTAGAGCTGAAAAAACGCAAGAAAAACAGGGTTAGAGCCGAAAAAAAACAAGAAAACCAGGGTAAGACCGGAAGAAAACCAAGAAAATCAGGCTTAGAGCGGAAGAAAACCAAGATAAGCCGGGTTAGAACGGAAGAAAACCAAGAAAAGCAGGGTTAGAACTGAAGAAAACCAAGAAAAGCAGGGTTCAAGTGGAAGAAAACCAAGAAAAACAGGGTTAGAGCTGAAAAAAACCAAGAAAAACAGGGTTAGAGCAGAAGAAAACCAAGACAAGCCGGGTAAGTACGGAAGAAAACCAAGAAAAGCAGGGTTAGAGCGGAAGAAAACCAAGAAAAGCAGGGTTAGAGCTGAAGAAAACCAAGAAAAGCAGGGTTAGAGCGGAAGAAAACTAAGAAAAGCAGGGTTAGAGCGGAAGAAAACCAAGAAAAGCAGGCTTAAAGCCGAAAAAAACCAAGAAAAACAGGGTTAGAACAGAAGAAAACCAAGAATAGCCGGGTTAGAACGGAAGAAAACCAGGAAAGGCCGGCTTAGAATGGAAGAAAACCAAGAAAAACAGGGTTACAGCCGAAAGAAAACAAGAAAAACAGGGTTAGAGCAGAAGAAAACCAAGAAAAACGGGGTTAGAGCCGAAAAAAACTAAGAAAAACAGGGTTAGAGCCGAAAAAAACCAATAAAAACAGGGTTAGAGCCGAAGAAAACCAAGAAAATCAGGGTTAGAGCGGAAGAAAACCAAGAAAAGTCGGGTTAGAACGGAAGAAAACGAAGAAAAACATGGTTAGAGCGGAATAAAACAAAAAAAAAGCAGGGTTAGAGCGGAAAAATCCAAGAAAAACAGGGTTAGAGCGGAAGAAAACCAAGAAAAGCAGGGTTAGAACGGAAGAAAACCAAGAAAAACAGGGTTAGAACGGAAGAAAACCAAGAAAAGCAGGGTTAGAGCGGAAGAAAACCAAGAAAAGCAGGCTTAAAGCCGAAAAAAATCAAGAAAAACAGGGTTAGAGCAGAAGAAAACCAAGAAAAGCCGGGTTAGAGCGAAAGAAAACCAAGAAAAGCCGGGTTACAACGAGAAAAACCAAGAAAAACAGGCTTAGAGCTGAAAAAAACCCAAGAAAAACAGGGTTAGAGCAGAAGAAAACCAAGAAAAGACGGGCAAGAACAAAAGAAAACCAAGAAAAACAGGGTTAGAGCAGAAGAAAACCAAGAAAAGCCGGGTTAGAGCGGAAGAAAACCAAGAAAAGCAGGGTTAGAGCAGAAGAAAACCAAGAAAAGCAGGGTTAGAATGGAAGAAAACCAAGAAAAACAGGGTTAGAGCCGAAAAAAAACAAGAAAAACAGGCTTAGAGCAGAAGAAAACCAAGAAAAGCCGGGTTAGAACGGAAGAAAACCAGGAAAAGCAGGGTTAGAGCCGAAAATACCAAGAAAAACAGGGTTAGAGCAGAAGAAAACCAAGAAAAGCCGGGTAAGAATGGAAGAAAACCAAGAAAAACAGGGTTAGAGCAGAAGAAAACCAAGAAAAGCAGGGTTAGAGCGGAAGAAAACCAAGAGAAGCCGGGTTAGAGCGGAAGAAAACCAAGAAAAGCAGGGTTAGAACGGAAGAAAAACAAGAAAAGCAGGGTTACAGCAGAAGAAAACCAAGAAAAGCAGGCTTAAAGCCGAAAAGAACCAAGAAAAACAGGGTTAGAACAGAAGAAAACCAAGAAAAGCCGGGTGAGAACGGAAGAAAACCAAGAAAAACAGGGTTAGAACGGAAGAAAACCAAGAAAAACAGGGTTAGATCTGAAAAAAGACAAGAAAAACAGGGTTAGAGCAGAAGAAAACCAAAAAAAGCCGGGTTAGAACGGAAGAAAACCAAGTAAAGCCGGGTTAGAGCCGAAAAAAAACAAGAAAAACAGGGTTAGAGCAGAAGAAAACCGAGAAAAGCCGGGTTAGAACGGAAGAAAACCAAGAAAAGCAGGGTTAGAGCCGAAAAAAACCAAGAAAAACAGGGTTAGAGCAGAAGAAAACCAAGAAAAGCCGGGTAAGAATGGAAGAAAACCAAGAAAAACAGGGTTAGAGCAGAAGAAAACCAAGAAAAGCAGGGTTAGAGCGGAAGAAAACCAAGAGAAGCCGGGTTAGAGCGGAAGAAAACCAAGAAAAGCAGGGTTAGAACGGAAGAAAAACAAGAAAAGCAGGGTTACAGCAGAAGAAAACCAAGAAAAGCAGGCTTAAAGCTGAAAAAAACCAAGAAAAACAGACTTAGAGCAGAAGAAAACCAAGAAAAGCCAGGTGAGAACGGAAGAAAACCAAGAAAAACAGGGTTATAATGGAAGAAAACCAAGAAAAACAGGGTTAGAGCCGAAAAAAAACAAGAAAAACTGGGTTAGAGCAGAAGAAAACCAAGAAAAGCCGGGTTAGAACGGAAGAAAACCAAGAAAAGCAGGGTTAGAGCCGAAGAAAACCAAGAAAAACAGGGTTGGAACGGAAGAAAACCAAGAAAAGCAGGGTTAGAACAGAAGAAAACCAAGAAAAGCAGGGTTAGAGCCGAAGAAAACCAAGAAAAACAGGGTTAGAACGGAAGAAAACCTAGAAAAGCAGGGTTAGAACGGAAGAAAACCAAGAAAAGCAGGGTTCGAGTGGAAGAAAACCAAGAAAAACAGGGTTAGAGCTGAAAAAAACCAAGAAAAACAGGGTTAGAGCAGAAGAAAACCAAGAAAAGCCGGGTAAGAACGGAAGAAAACCAAGAAAAACAGTGTTAGAGCAGAAGAAAACCAAGAAAAGCTGGGTTAGAGCGGAAGAAAACCAAGAAAAGCTGGGTTAGAACGAAAAAAACCAAGAAAAGCAGGGTTAGAGCAGAAGAAAACCAAGAAAAGCCGGGTAAGAATGGAAGAAAACCAAGAAAAACAGGGTTAGAGCAGAAGAAAACCAAGAAAAGCAGGGTTAGAGCGGAAGAAAACCAAGAAAAGCAGGGTTAGAGCGGAAGAAAACCAAGAAAAGCAGGGTTAGAACGGAAGAAAAACAAGAAAAGCAGGGTTACAGCAGAAGAAAACCAAGAAAAGCAGGCTTAAAGCCGAAAAAAACCAAGAAAAACAGGGTTAGAACAGAAGAAAACCAAGAAAAGCCGGGTGAGAACGGAAGAAAACCAAGAAAAACAGGGTTAGAACGGAAGAAAACCAAGAAAAACAGGGTTAGAGCTGAAAAAAGACAAGAAAAACAGGGTTAGAGCAGAAGAAAACCAAAAAAAGCCGGGTTAGAACGGAAGAAAACCAAGTAAAGCCAAGTTAGAGCCGAAAAAAAACAAGAAAAACAGGGTTAGAGCAGAAGAAAACCAAGAAAAGACGGGTAAGAACGGAAGAAAACCAAGAAAAACAGGGTTTGAGCCAAAAAAAAACAAGAAAAACAGGGTTAGAGCAGAAGAAAACCAAGAAAAGCCGGGTAAGAATGGAAGAAAACCAAGAAAAGCAGGGTTAGAGCAGAAGAAAACCAAGAAAAGCAGGGTTAGAGCGGAAGAAAACCAAGAGAAGCCGGGTTAGAGCGGAAGAAAACCAAGAAAAGCAGGGTTAGAACGGAAGAAAAACAAGAAAAGCAGGGTTACAGCAGAAGAAAACCAAGAAAAGCAGGCTTAAAGCTGAAAAAAACCAAGAAAAACAGGGTTAGAACAGAAGAAAACCAAGAAAAGCCGGGTGAGAACGGAAGAAAACCAAGAAAAACAGGGTTATAATGGAAGAAAACCAAGAAAAACAGGGTTAGAGCCGAAAAAAAACAAGAAAAACTGGGTTAGAGCAGAAGAAAACCAAGAAAAGCCGGGTTAGAACGGAAGAAAACCAAGAAAAGCAGGGTTAGAGCCGAAGAAAACCAAGAAAAACAGGGTTAGAACGGAAGAAAACCAAGAAAAGCAGGGTTAGAACGGAAGAAAACCAAGAAAAGCAGGGTTAGAGCCGAAGAAAACCAAGAAAAACAGGGTTAGAACGGAAGAAAACCAAGAAAAGCAGGGTTAGAGCCGAAAAAAACCAAGAAAAACAGGGTTAGAGCGGAAGAAAACCAAGAAAAGCAGGTATAAAGCCGAAAAAAACCAAGAAAAACAGGGTTAGAACATAAGAAAACCAAGAAAAGCCGGGTTAGAGCGGAAGAAAACCAGGAAAGGCCGGGTTAGAACGGAAGAAAGCCAAGAAAAACAGATTTACAGCCGAAAGAAAACAAGAAAAACAGGGTTAGAGCAGAAGAAAACCAAGAAAAGCCGGGTCAGAACGGAAGAATACCAAGAAAAACAAGGTTAGAGCCGAAAAAAACCAAGAAAAACAGGGTTAGAGCAGAAGAAAACCAAGAAAAGCCGGGTTAGAACGGAAGAAAACCAAGAAAAGCAGGGTTACAGCCGAAGAAACCAAGAAAAACAGGGTTAGAGCGGAAGAAAACCAAGAAAAGCAGGGTTAGAGCCGAAAAAAAACAAGAAAAACAGGGTTAGAGTGGAAGAAAACCAAGAAAAGCAGGGTTAGAGCGGAAGAAATCCAAGAAAAGCAGGGTTAGAACGGAAGAAAACCAAGAAAAGCCGGGTTAGAACGAAAAAACCCAAGAAAAGCAGGCTTAAAGCCGAAAAAAACCAAGAAAAACAGGGTTAGAGCAGAGGAAAACCAAGAAAAGCCGGGTTAGAACAAAAGAAAACCAAGAAAAGCTGGGTTAGAACGAAAAAAACCAAGAAAAACAGGGTTAGAGCAGAAGAAAACCAAGAAAAGCCGGGTAAGAATGGAAGAAAACCAAGAAAAACAGGGTTAGAGCAGAAGAAAACCAAGAAAAGCAGGGTTAGAGCGGAAGAAAACCAAGAGAAGCCGGGTTAGAGCGGAAGAAAACCAAGAAAAGCAGGGTTAGAATGGAAGAAAAACAAGAAAAGCAGGGTTACAGCAGAAGAAAACCAAGAAAAGCAGGCTTAAAGCCGAAAAAAACCAAGAAAAACAGGGTTAGAACAGAAGAAAACCAAGAAAAGCCGGGTGAGAACGGAAGAAAACCAAGAAAAACAGGGTTAGAACGGAAGAAAACCAAGAAAAACAGGGTTAGAGCTGAAAAAATCCAAGAAAAACAGGGTTAGAGCAGAAGAAAACCAAAAAAAGCCGGGTTAGAACGGAAGAAAACCAAGTAAAGCCGGGTTAGAGCCGAAAAAAAACAAGAAAAACAGGGTTAGAGCAGAAGAAAACCAAGAAAAGACGGGTAAGAACGGAAGAAAACCAAGAAAAACAGGGTTTGAGCCAAAAAAAAGCAAGAAAAACAGGGTTAGAGCAGAAGAAAACCAAGAAAAGCCGGGTAAGAATGGAAGAAAACCAAGAAAAACAGGGTTAGAGCAGAAGAAAACCAAGAAAAGCAGGGTTAGAGCGGAAGAAAACCAAGAGAAGCCGGGTTAGAGCGGAAGAAAACCAAGAAAAGCAGGGTTAGAACGGAAGAAAAACAAGAAAAGCAGGGTTACAGCAGAAGAAAACCAAGAAAAGCAGGCTTAAAGCTGAAAAAAACGAAGAAAAACAGGGTTAGAACAGAAGAAAACCAAGAAAAGCCGGGTGAGAACGGAAGAAAACCAAGAAAAACAGGGTTATAATGGAAGAAAACCAAGAAAAACAGGGTTAGAGCCGAAAAAAACCAAGAAAAACTGGGTTAGAGCAGAAGAAAACCAAGAAAAGCCGGGTTAGAACGGAAGAAAACCAAGAAAAGCAGGGTTAGAGCCGAAGAAAACCAAGAAAAACAGGGTTAGAACGGAAGAAAACCAAGAAAAGCAGGGTTAGAACGGAAGAAAACCAAGAAAAGCAGGGTTAGAGCCGAAGAAAACCAAGAAAAACAGGGTTAGAACGGAAGAAAACCAAGAAAAGCAGGGTTAGAGCCGAAAAAAACCAAGAAAAACAGGGTTAGAGCGGAAGAAAACCAAGAAAAGCAGGTATAAAGCCGAAAAAAACCAAGAAAAACAGGGTTAGAACATAAGAAAACCAAGAAAAGCCGGGTTAGAGCGGAAGAAAACCAGGAAAGGCCGGGTTAGAACGGAAGAAAGCCAAGAAAAACAGATTTACAGCCGAAAGAAAACAAGAAAAACAGGGTTAGAGCAGAAGAAAACCAAGAAAAGCCGGGTCAGAACGGAAGAATACCAAGAAAAACAAGGTTAGAGCCGAAAAAAACCAAGAAAAACAGGGTTAGAGCAGAAGAAAACCAAGAAAAGCCGGGTTAGAACGGAAGAAAACCAAGAAAAGCAGGGTTACAGCCGAAGAAACCAAGAAAAACAGGGTTAGAGCGGAAGAAAACCAAGAAAAGCAGGGTTAGAGCCGAAAAAAAACAAGAAAAACAGGGTTAGAGTGGAAGAAAACCAAGAAAAGCAGGGTTAGAGCGGAAGAAATCCAAGAAAAGCAGGGTTAGAACGGAAGAAAACCAAGAAAAGCCGGGTTAGAACGAAAAAACCCAAGAAAAGCAGGCTTAAAGCCGAAAAAAACCAAGACAAACAGGGTTAGAGCAGAGGAAAACCAAGAAAAGCCGGGTTAGAACAAAAGAAAACCAAGAAAAGCTGGGTTAGAACGAAAAAAACCAAGAAAAACAGGGTTAGAGCAGAAGAAAACCAAGAAAAGCCGGGTAAGAATGGAAGAAAACCAAGAAAAACAGGGTTAGAGCAGAAGAAAACCAAGAAAAGCAGGGTTAGAGCGGAAGAAAACCAAGAGAAGCCGGGTTAGAGCGGAAGAAAACCAAGAAAAGCAGGGTTAGAATGGAAGAAAAACAAGAAAAGCAGGGTTACAGCAGAAGAAAACCAAGAAAAGCAGGCTTAAAGCCGAAAAAAACCAAGAAAAACAGGGTTAGAACAGAAGAAAACCAAGAAAAGCCGGGTGAGAACGGAAGAAAACCAAGAAAAACAGGGTTAGAACGGAAGAAAACCAAGAAAAACAGGGTTAGAGCTGAAAAAATCCAAGAAAAACAGGGTTAGAGCAGAAGAAAACCAAAAAAAGCCGGGTTAGAACGGAAGAAAACCAAGTAAAGCCGGGTTAGAGCCGAAAAAAAACAAGAAAAACAGGGTTAGAGCAGAAGAAAACCAAGAAAAGACGGGTAAGAACGGAAGAAAACCAAGAAAAACAGGGTTTGAGCCAAAAAAAAGCAAGAAAAACAGGGTTAGAGCAGAAGAAAACCAAGAAAAGCCGGGTAAGAATGGAAGAAAACCAAGAAAAACAGGGTTAGAGCAGAAGAAAACCAAGAAAAGCAGGGTTAGAGCGGAAGAAAACCAAGAGAAGCCGGGTTAGAGCGGAAGAAAACCAAGAAAAGCAGGGTTAGAACAGAAGAAAAACAAGAAAAGCAGGGTTACAGCAGAAGAAAACCAAGAAAAGCAGGCTTAAAGCTGAAAAAAACCAAGAAAAACAGGGTTAGAACAGAAGAAAACCAAGAAAAGCCGGGTGAGAACGGAAGAAAACCAAGAAAAACAGGGTTATAATGGAAGAAAACCAAGAAAAACAGGGTTAGAGCCGAAAAAAAACAAGAAAAACTGGGTTAGAGCAGAAGAAAACCAAGAAAAGCCGGGTTAGAACGGAAGAAAACCAAGAAAAGCAGGGTTAGAGCCGAAGAAAACCAAGAAAAACAGGGTTAGAACGGAAGAAAACCAAGAAAAGCAGGGTTAGAACGGAAGAAAACCAAGAAAAGCAGGGTTAGAGCCGAAGAAAACCAAGAAAAACAGGGTTAGAACGGAAGAAAACCAAGAAAAGCAGGGTTAGAATGGAAGAAAACCAAGAAAAACAGGGTTAGAGCAGAAGAAAACCAAGAAAAACAGGGTTAGAGCTGAAAAAAACCAAGAAAAACAGGGTTAGAGCAGAAAAAAACCAAGAAAAGCCGGGTAAGAACGGAAGAAAACCAAGAAAAACAGGGTTAGAGCAGAAGAAAACCAAGAAAAGCAGGGTTAGAGCGGAAGAAAACCAAGAAAAGCAGGGTTAGAGCAGAAGAAAACCAAGAAAAGCAGGGTTAGAGCGGAAGAAAACCAAGAAAAGCAGGGTTAGAGCGGAAGAAAACCAAGAAAAACAGGGTTAGAACAGAAGAAAACCAAGAAAAGCCGGGTGAGAAGGGAAGAAAACCAAGAAAAACAGGGTTAGAACGGAAGAAAACCAAGAAAAACAGGGTTAGAGCTGAAAAAAGACAAGAAAAACAGGGTTAGAGCAGAAGAAAACCAAAAAAAGCCGGGTTAGAACGGAAGAAAACCAAGTAAAGCCGGGTTAGAGCCGAAAAAAAACAAGAAAAACAGGGTTAGAGCAGAAGAAAACCAAGAAAAGACGGGTAAGAACGGAAGAAAAGCAAGAAAAACAGGGTTTGAGCCAAAAAAAAACAAGAAAAACAGGGTTAGAGCAGAAGAAAACCAAGAAAAGCCGGGTAAGAATGGAAGAAAACCAAGAAAAACAGGGTTAGAGCAGAAGAAAACCAAGAAAAGCAGGGTTAGAGCGGAAGAAAACCAAGAGAAGCCGGGTTAGAGCGGAAGAAAACCAAGAAAAGCAGCGTTAGAACGGAAGAAAAACAAGAAAAGCAGGGTTACAGCAGAAGAAAACCAAGAAAAGCAGGCTTAAAGCTGAAAAAAACCAAGAAAAACAGGGTTAGAACAGAAGAAAACCAAGAAAAGCCGGGTGAGAACGGAAGAAAACCAAGAAAAACAGGGTTATAATGGAAGAAAACCAAGAAAAACAGGGTTAGAGCCGAAAAAAAAACAAGAAAAACTGGGTTAGAGCAGAAGAAAACCAAGAAAAGCCGGGTTAGAACGGAAGAAAACCAAGAAAAGCAGGGTTAGAGCCGAAGAAAACCAAGAAAAACAGGGTTAGAACGGAAGAAAACCAAGAAAAGCAGGGTTAGAGCCGAAGAAAACCAAGAAAAACAGGGTTAGAACGGAAGAAAACCAAGAAAAGCAGGGTTAGAGCCGAAAAAAACCAAGAAAAACAGGGTTAGAGCGGAAGAAAACCAAGAAAAGCAGGTATAAAGCCGTAAAAAACCAAGAAAAACAGGGTTAGAACATAAGAAAACCAAGAAAAGCCGGGTTAGAGCGGAAGAAAACCAGGAAAGGCCGGGTTAGAACGGAAGAAAGCCAAGAAAAACAGATTTACAGCCGAAAGAAAACAAGAAAAACAGGGTTAGAGCAGAAGAAAACCAAGAAAAGCCGGGTCAGAACGGAAGAATACCAAGAAAAACAAGGTTAGAGCCGAAAAAAACCAAGAAAAGCAGGGTTAGAGCAGAAGAAAACCAAGAAAAGCAGGGTTAGAGCCGAAAAAAACCAAGAAAAACAGGGTTAGAGCGGAAGAAAACCAAGAAAAGCAGGTATAAAGCCGAAAAAAACCAAGAAAAACAGGGTTAGAACATAAGAAAACCAAGAAAAGCCGGGTTAGAGCGGAAGAAAACCAGGAAAGGCCGGGTTAGAACGGAAGAAAGCCAAGAAAAACAGATTTACAGCCGAAAGAAAACAAGAAAAACAGGGTTAGAGCAGAAGAAAACCAAGAAAAGCCGGGTCAGAACGGAAGAATACCAAGAAAAACAAGGTTAGAGCCGAAAAAAACCAAGAAAAACAGGGTTAGAGCAGAAGAAAACCAAGAAAAGCCGGGTTAGAACGGAAGAAAACCAAGAAAAGCAGGGTTACAGCCGAAGAAACCAAGAAAAACAGGGTTAGAGCGGAAGAAAACCAAGAAAAGCAGGGTTAGAGCCGAAAAAAAACAAGAAAAACAGGGTTAGAGTGGAAGAAAACCAAGAAAAGCAGGGTTAGAGCGGAAGAAATCCAAGAAAAGCAGGGTTAGAACGGAAGAAAACCAAGAAAAGCCGGGTTAGAACGAAAAAACCCAAGAAAAGCAGGCTTAAAGCCGAAAAAAACCAAGAAAAACAGGGTTAGAGCAGAGGAAAACCAAGAAAAGCCGGGTTAGAACAAAAGAAAACCAAGAAAAGCTGGGTTAGAACGAAAAAAACCAAGAAAAACAGGGTTAGAGCAGAAGAAAACCAAGAAAAGCCGGGTAAGAATGGAAGAAAACCAAGAAAAACAGGGTTAGAGCAGAAGAAAACCAAGAAAAGCAGGGTTAGAGCGGAAGAAAACCAAGAGAAGCCGGGTTAGAGCGGAAGAAAACCAAGAAAAGCAGGGTTAGAATGGAAGAAGAACAAGAAAAGCAGGGTTACAGCAGAAGAAAACCAAGAAAAGCAGGCTTAAAGCCGAAAAAAAACAAGAAAAACAGGGTTAGAACAGAAGAAAACCAAGAAAAGCCGGGTGAGAACGGAAGAAAACCAAGAAAAACAGGGTTAGAACGGAAGAAAACCAAGAAAAACAGGGTTAGAGCTGAAAAAAGACAAGAAAAACAGGGTTAGAGCAGAAGAAAACCAAAAAAAGCCGGGTTAGAACGGAAGAAAACCAAGTAAAGCCGGGTTAGAGCCGAAAAAAAACAAGAAAAACAGGGTTAGAGCAGAAGAAAACCAAGAAAAGACGGGTAAGAACGGAAGAAAACCAAGAAAAACAGGGTTTGAGCCAAAAAAAAGCAAGAAAAACAGGGTTAGAGCAGAAGAAAACCAAGAAAAGCCGGGTAAGAATGGAAGAAAACCAAGAAAAACAGGGTTAGAGCAGAAGAAAACCCAGAAAAGCAGGGTTAGAGCGGAAGAAAACCAAGAGAAGCCAGGTTAGAGCGGAAGAAAACCAAGAAAAGCAGGGTTAGAACAGAAGAAAAACAAGAAAAGCAGGGTTACAGCAGAAGAAAACCAAGAAAAGCAGGCTTAAAGCTGAAAAAAACCAAGAAAAACAGGGTTAGAACAGAAGAAAACCAAGAAAAGCCGGGTGAGAACGGAAGAAAACCAAGAAAAACAGGGTTATAATGGAAGAAAACCAAGAAAAACAGGGTTAGAGCCGAAAAAAAACAAGAAAAACTGGGTTAGAGCAGAAGAAAACCAAGAAAAGCCGGGTTAGAACGGAAGAAAACCAAGAAAAGCAGGGTTAGAGCCGAAGAAAACCAAGAAAAACAGGGTTAGAACGGAAGAAAACCAAGAAAAGCAGGGTTAGAACGGAAGAAAACCAAGAAAAGCAGGGTTAGAGCCGAAGAAAACCAAGAAAAACAGGGTTAGAACGGAAGAAAACCAAGAAAAGCAGGGTTAGAATGGAAGAAAACCAAGAAAAACAGGGTTAGAGCAGAAGAAAACCAAGAAAAACAGGGTTAGAGCGGAAGAAAACCAAGAAAAACAGGGTTAGAGCAGAAAAAAACCAAGAAAAGCCGGGTAAGAACGGAAGAAAACCAAGAAAAACAGGGTTAGAGCAGAAGAAAACCAAGAAAAGCAGGGTTAGAGCGGAAGAAAACCAAGAAAAGCAGGGTTAGAGCCGAAAAAAACCAAGAAAAACAGGGTTAGAGCGGAAGAAAACCAAGAAAAGCAGGTATAAAGCCGAAAAAAACCAAGAAAAACAGGGTTAGAACATAAGAAAACCAAGAAAAGCCGGGTTAGAGCGGAAGAAAACCAGGAAAGGCCGGGTTAGAACGGAAGAAAGCCAAGAAAAACAGATTTACAGCCGAAAGAAAACAAGAAAAACAGGGTTAGAGCAGAAGAAAACCAAGAAAAGCCGGGTCAGAACGGAAGAATACCAAGAAAAACAAGGTTAGAGCCGAAAAAAACCAAGAAAAACAGGGTTAGAGCAGAAGAAAACCAAGAAAAGCCGGGTTAGAACGGAAGAAAACCAAGAAAAGCAGGGTTACAGCCGAAGAAACCAAGAAAAACAGGGTTAGAGCGGAAGAAAACCAAGAAAAGCAGGGTTAGAGCCGAAAAAAAACAAGAAAAACAGGGTTAGAGTGGAAGAAAACCAAGAAAAGCAGGGTTAGAGCGGAAGAAATCCAAGAAAAGCAGGGTTAGAACGGAAGAAAACCAAGAAAAGCCGGGTTAGAACGGAAGAAAACCAAGAAAAGCAGGGTTAGAGCCGAAGAAAACCAAGAAAAACAGGGTTAGAGCAGAGGAAAACCTAGAAAAGCCGGGTTAGAACAAAAGAAAACCAAGAAAAGCTGGGTTAGAACGAAAAAAACCAAGAAAAACAGGGTTAGAGCAGAAGAAAACCAAGAAAAGCCGGGTAAGAATGGAAGAAAACCAAGAAAAACAGGGTTAGAGCAGAAGAAAACCAAGAAAAGCAGGGTTAGAGCGGAAGAAAACCAAGAGAAGCCGGGTTAGAGCGGAAGAAAACCAAGAAAAGCAGGGTTAGAATGGAAGAAGAACAAGAAAAGCAGGGTTACAGCAGAAGAAAACCAAGAAAAGCAGGCTTAAAGCCGAAAAAAAACAAGAAAAACAGGGTTAGAACAGAAGAAAACCAAGAAAAGCCGGGTGAGAACGGAAGAAAACCAAGAAAAACAGGGTTAGAACGGAAGAAAACCAAGAAAAACAGGGTTAGAGCTGAAAAAAGACAAGAAAAACAGGGTTAGAGCAGAAGAAAACCAAAAAAAGCCGGGTTAGAACGGAAGAAAACCAAGTAAAGCCGGGTTAGAGCCGAAAAAAAACAAGAAAAACAGGGTTAGAGCAGAAGAAAACCAAGAAAAGACGGGTAAGAACGGAAGAAAACCAAGAAAAACAGGGTTTGAGCCAAAAAAAAGCAAGAAAAACAGGGTTAGAGCAGAAGAAAACCAAGAAAAGCCGGGTAAGAATGGAAGAAAACCAAGAAAAACAGGGTTAGAGCAGAAGAAAACCCAGAAAAGCAGGGTTAGAGCGGAAGAAAACCAAGAGAAGCCGGGTTAGAGCGGAAGAAAACCAAGAAAAGCAGGGTTAGAACAGAAGAAAAACAAGAAAAGCAGGGTTACAGCAGAAGAAAACCAAGAAAAGCAGGCTTAAAGCTGAAAAAAACCAAGAAAAACAGGGTTAGAACAGAAGAAAACCAAGAAAAGCCGGGTGAGAACGGAAGAAAACCAAGAAAAACAGGGTTATAATGGAAGAAAACCAAGAAAAACAGGGTTAGAGCCGAAAAAAAACAAGAAAAACTGGGTTAGAGCAGAAGAAAACCAAGAAAAGCCGGGTTAGAACGGAAGAAAACCAAGAAAAGCAGGGTTAGAGCCGAAGAAAACCAAGAAAAACAGGGTTAGAACGGAAGAAAACCAAGAAAAGCAGGGTTAGAACGGAAGAAAACCAAGAAAAGCAGGGTTAGAGCCGAAGAAAACCAAGAAAAACAGGGTTAGAACGGAAGAAAACCAAGAAAAGCAGGGTTAGAATGGAAGAAAACCAAGAAAAACAGGGTTAGAGCAGAAGAAAACCAAGAAAAACAGGGTTAGAGCGGAAGAAAACCAAGAAAAACAGGGTTAGAGCAGAAGAAAACCAAGAAAAGCCGGGTAAGAACGGAAGAAAACCAAGAAAAACAGGGTTAGAGCAGAAGAAAACCAAGAAAAGCAGGGTTAGAGCGGAAGAAAACCAAGAAAAGCAGGGTTAGAGCAGAAGAAAACCAAGAAAAGCAGGGTTAGAGCGGAAGAAAACCAAGAAAAGCAGGGTTAGAGCGGAAGAAAACCAAGAAAAGCAGGCTTAAAGCCGAAAAAAACCAAGAAAAACAGGGTTAGAACAGAAGAAAACCAAGAAAAGCCGGGTTAGAGCGGAAGAAAACCAGGAAAGGCCGGGTTAGAACGGAAGAAAACCAAGAAAAACAGAGTTACAGCCGAAAGAAAACAAGAAAAACAGGGTTAGAGCAGAAGAAAACCAAGAAAAGCAGGGTCAGAACGGAAGAATACCAAGAAAAACAAGGTTAGAGCCGAAAAAAACCAAGAAAAACAGGGTTAGAGCAGAAGAAAACCAAGAAAAGCCGGGTTAGAACGGAAGAAAACCAAGAAAAGCAGGGTTACAGCCGAAGAAACCAAGAAAAACAGGGTTAGAGCGGAAGAAAACCAAGAAAAGCAGGGTTAGAGCCGAAAAAAAACAAGAAAAACAGGGTTAGAGTGGAAGAAAACCAAGAAAAGCAGGGTTAGAACGGAAGAAATCAAAGAAAAGCAGGGTTAGAACGGAAGAAAACCAAGAAAAGCCGGGTTAGAACGAAAAAACCCAAGAAAAACAGGCTTAAAGCCAAAAAAAAACAAGAAAAACAGGGTTAGAGCAGAAGAAAACCAAGAAAAGCCGGGTTAGAACGGAAGAAAACCAAGAAAAGCTGGGTTAGAACGAAAAAAACCAAGAAAAACAGGCTTAGAGCTGAAAAAAACCAAGAAAAACAGGGTTAGAGCAGAAGAAAACCAAGAAAAAACGGGCAAGAACGGAAGAAAACCAAGAAAAACAGGGTTAGAGCAGAAGAAAACCAAGAAAAGCCGGGTTAGAGCGGAAGAAAACCAAGAAAAATGGGGTAAGAGCCGGAAAAAAACAAGAAAACCAGGGTTAGTGCCGAAAAAACCCAAGAAAAACAGGGTTAGAGCGGAAGAAAACCAAGAAAAACAGGGTTAGAGCCGAAAAAAAACAAGAAAACCAGGGTTAGAGCAGAATACAACCAAGAAAAACAGGGTTAGAGCCGGAGAAAACCAAGGAAAGCAGGGATAGAGCCGAAAAAAAACAAGAAAAACAGGGTTAGAGCCGAAAATACCAAGAAAAACAGGGTTAGAGCGGAAGAAAACCAAGAAAAACAGGGTTAGAGCGGAAGAAAACCAAGAAAAACAGGGTTAGAGCGGAAGAAAACCAAGAGAAAAAAGGGTTAGAGCCGGAGAAAACCAAGGAAAGCAGGGTTAGAGCCGAAAAAAATCGAGAAAAGCCGGGTTAGAACGGAAGAAAACCAAGAAAAACAGGGTTAGAGTAGAAAAAAGGGGTTAGGGTTAGGGTTAGGGTTAGGGCTAGAGTAGGGTTAGGATTAGGGTAGGGTTAGGGTTACGGTTAGGGTTAGGGTTAGGGTTAGGGTTAGGGCTAGAGTAGGGTTAGGGTTAGGGTTAGGGTTAGGGTTAGGGTTAGGGTTAGGGTTAGGGTTAGGGTTAGGGTTAGCGTTAGGGTTAGGGTTAGGGTTAGGGTTAGGGTTAGGGTTAGGGTTAGGGTTAGGGTTAGGGTTAGGGTTAGGGTTAGGGTTAGGGTTAGGGTTAGGGTTAGGGTTAGGGTTAGGGTTAGGGTTAGGATTAGGGTTAGGGTTAGGGTTAGGGCTAGCGTAGGGTTAGGGTTAGGGTTAGGGTAAGGGTTATGGTTAGGGTTAGGGTTAGGGTTACGGTTACGGTTAGGGTTACGGTTAGGGTAGGGTTAGAGTTAGGGTTAGGGTTATGGTTAGGGTTAGGGTTAGGATTAGGATTTGAGTTAGGGTTAGGGTTAGGGTTAGGGTTAGGGTTAGGGTTAGGGTTTTTTTTCTTGGTTTTTTTTGGCTCTTACCCTGTTTTTCTCGTTTTTTTTCGGATCTAACCTTGTTTTTCTTGGGTTTTTTTGGCTCTAACCCTGTTTTTCTTGGTTTTCTTCCGTTCTAACCCGGCTTTTCTTGTTTTTTTTTGGCTCTTACCCTGTTTTTCTTGGTTTTCTTCCGTTCTAACCCTG
This sequence comes from Coturnix japonica, assembly GCF_054131305.1. Taxonomy (NCBI): domain Eukaryota; kingdom Metazoa; phylum Chordata; class Aves; order Galliformes; family Phasianidae; genus Coturnix; species Coturnix japonica. The sequence goes on from NW_028188946.1 coordinate 2,868,140, forward strand.
TTTTTCTTGGTTTACTTCGGCTCTAACCCTGTTTTTCTTGGTTTTTTTCGGCTCTAACCCTGTTTTTCTTGGTATTTTTCGTCTCTAACCCTGTTTTTCTTGGTTTTCTTCGGCTCTAACCCTGTTTTTCTTGGTTTTCTTCCGCTCTAACCCTGCGTTTCTTGGTTTTCTTCGGCTCTAACCCCGTTTTTCTTGGTTTTCTTTCGTTCTAAAACCCTTTTTTTCTTGGTTTACTTCCACTCTAACCCTGTTTTTCTTGGTTTTCTTCCATTCTAACCTGGCTTTTCTTGGTTTTTTTCGGCTCTAACGCTGTTTTTCTTGGATTTTTCCGCTCTAACACTGCTTTTTTTGGTTTTATTCCGCTCTAACCATGTTTTTCTTCGTTTTCTTCCGTTCTAACGCGACTTTTCTTGGTTTTCTTCCGCTCTAACCATGATTTTCTTGGTTTTCTTCGGCTCTAACCCTGTTTTTATTGGTTTTTTTCGGCTCTAACCCTGTTTTTCTTAGTTTTTTTTGGCTCTAACCCCGTTTTTCTTGGTTTTCTTCCGCTCTAACCATGTTTTTCTTGGTTTTCTTCGGCTCTAACCCCGTTTTTCTTGGTTTTCTTCCGTTCTAACCCAGCTTTTCTTGGTTTTCTTCGGCTCTAACCCTGTTTATCTTGGTTTTATTCCGCTCTAACCCTGTTTTTCTTGGATTTTTCGGCTCTAACCCTTTTTTTCTTGGTTTTCTTCCGTTCTAATCATGTTTTTCTTGGTTTTCTTCCGCTCTAACCGTGTTTTTCTTGGTTTTTTTCGGCTCTAACCCTGTTTTTCTTGGTTTTTTTTCTGCTCTAACCCTGTTTTTCTTGGTTTTTTTCGGCTCTAACCCTGTTTTTCTTGGGTTTCTTCTGCTCTAACCCTGCTTTTCTTGGTTTTCTTCGGCACTAACCCCTTTTTTCTTGGTTTTCTTCCGTTCTAACCCAACTTTTCTTGGTTTTCTTCGGCTCAAACCCTGTTTTTCTTGGTTTTCTTCGGCTCAAACCCTGTTTTTCTTGGTTTTCTTTTGTTCTAACCACGCTTTTCTTGGTTTTTTTTGGCTCTAACTTTGTTTTTCTTGGTTTTCTTCCGTTCTAACCCGGCTTTTCTTGGTTTTCCTCGGCTCTAACCCTGTTTTTCTTGGTTAGAGGGGAAAAAAACAAAGAAAAACAGGGTTAGAGCAGAAGAAAACCAAGAAAAACAGGGTTAGAGCGGAATAAAACCAAGAAAAACAGGGTTAGAACCGAAGAAAACCAAGAAAAACAAAGTTAGAGTAGAAGAAAAACAAGAAAAACAGGGTTAGAGCCGAAGAAAACTAAGAGAAGCAAGGTAAGAGCCGAAATACAACAAGAAAAACAGGGTTAGAGCTGAAAAAACGCAAGAAAAACAGGGTTAGAGCCGAAAAAAAACAAGAAAACCAGGGTAAGACCGGAAGAAAACTAAGAAAAACAAACTTAGAGCGGAAGAAAACCAAGAAAAGCCGGGTTAGAACGGAAGAAAACCAAGAAAAGCAGGGTTAGAACTGAAGAAAACCAAGAAAAGCAAGGTTAGAACTGAAGAAAACCAAGAAAAGCAGGGTTCGAGTGGAAGAAAACCAAGAAAAACAGGGTTAGAGCTGAAAAAAACCAAGAAAAACAGGGTTAGAGCAGAAGAAAACCAAGACAAGCCGGGTAAGAACGGAAGAAAACCAAGAAAAGCAGGGTTAGAGCGGAAGAAAACCAAGAAAAGCAGGGTTAGAGCTGAAGAAAACCAAGAAAAGCAGGGTTAGAGCGGAAGAAAACCAAGAAAAGCAGGGTTAGAGCGGAAGAAAACCAAGAAAAGCAGGCTTAAAGCCGAAAAAAACCAAGAAAAACAGGGTTAGAACAGAAGAAAACCAAGAAAAGCCGGGTTAGAACGGAAGAAAACCAGGAAAGGCCGGCTTAGAATGGAAGAAAACCAAGAAAAACAGGGTTACAGCCGAAAGAAAACAAGAAAAACGGGTTAGAGCAGAAGAAAACCAAGAAAAGCCGGGTCAGAACGGAAGAATACCAAGAAAAACAGGGTTAGAGCCGAAAAAAACCAAGAAAAACAGGGTTAGAGCAGAAGAAAACCAAGAAAAGCCGGGTGAGAACGGAAGAAAACCAAGAAAAACAGGGTTACAGCCGAAGAAAACCAAGAAAAACAGGGTTAGAGCGGAAGAAAACCAAGAAAAGCAGGGTTAGAGCCGAAAAAAAACAAGAAAAACAGGGTTAGAACGGAAGAAAACCAAGAAAAGCCGGGTTAGAGCAGAAGAAATCCAAGAAAAGCAGGGTTAGAACGGAAGAAAACCAAGAAAAGCAGGGTTAGAGCGGAAGAAAACCAAGAAAAGCAGGCTTAAAGCCGAAAAAAATCAAGAAAAACAGGGTTAAAGCAGAAGAAAACCAAGAAAAGCCGTGTTAGAACGAAAGAAAACCAAGAAAAGCCGGGTTACAACAAGAAAAACCAAGAAAAACAGGCTTAGAGCTGAAAAAAAACCAAGAAAAACAGGGTTAGAGCAGAAGAAAACCAAGAAAAGACGGGCAAGAACAAAAGAAAACCAAGAAAAACAGGGTTAGAACAGAAGAAAACCAAGAAAAGCCGGGTTAGAGCGGAAGAAAACCAAGAAAAGCAGGGTTAGAGCAGAAGAAAACCAAGAAAAGCAGGGTTAGAATGGAAGAAAACCAAGAAAAACAGGGTTAGAGCCGAAAAAAAACAAGAAAAACAGGCATAGAGCAGAAGAAAACCAAGAAGAGCCGGGTTAGAACGGAAGAAAACCAGGAAAAGCAGGGTTAGAGCCGAAAATACCAAGAAAAACAGGGTTAGAGCAGAAGAAAACCAAGAAAAGCCGGGTAAGAATGGAAGAAAACCAAGAAAAACAGGGTTAGAGCAGAAGAAAACCAAGAAAAGCAGGGTTAGAGCGGAAGAAAACCAAGAGAAGCCGGGTTAGAGCGGAAGAAAACCAAGAAAAGCAGGGTTAGAACGGAAGAAAAACAAGAAAAGCAGGGTTACAGCAGAAGAAAACCAAGAAAAGCAGGCTTAAAGCCGAAAAAAACCAAGAAAAACAGGGTTAGAACAGAAGAAAACCAAGAAAAGCCGGGTGAGAACGGAAGAAAACCAAGAAAAACAGGGTTAGATCTGAAAAAAGACAAGAAACCAGGGTTAGAGCAGAAGAAAACCAAAAAAAGCCGGGTTAGAACGGAAGAAAACCAAGTAAAGCCGGGTTAGAGCCGAAAAAAAACAAGAAAAACAGGGTTAGAGCAGAAGAAAACCGAGAAAAGACGGGTAAGAATGGAAGAAAACCAAGAAAAACAGGGTTAGAGCCGAAAAAAAACAAGAAAAACAGGCTTAGAGCAGAAGAAAACCAAGAAAAGCCGGGTTAGAACGGAAGAAAACCAAGAAAAGCAGGGTTAGAGCCGAAAAAAACCAAGAAAAACAGGGTTAGAGCAGAAGAAAACCAAGAAAAGCCGGGTAAGAATGGAAGAAAACCAAGAAAAACAGGGTTAGAGCAGAAGAAAACCAAGAAAAGCAGGGTTAGAGCGGAAGAAAACCAAGAGAAGCCGGGTTAGAGCGGAAGAAAACAAAGAAAAGCAGGGTTAGAACGGAAGAAAAACAAGAAAAGCAGGGTTACAGCAGAAGAAAACCAAGAAAAGCAGGCTTAAAGCTGAAAAAAACCAAGAAAAACAGGGTTAGAACAGAAGAAAACCAAGAAAAGCCGGGTGAGAACGGAAGAAAACCAAGAAAAACAGGGTTACAATGGAAGAAAACCAAGAAAAACAGGGTTAGAGCCGAAAAAAAACAAGAAAAACTGGGTTAGAGCAGAAGAAAACCAAGAAAAGCCGGGTTAGAACGGAAGAAAACCAAGAAAAGCAGGGTTAGAGCCGAAGAAAACCAAGAAAAACAGGGTTAGAACGGAAGAAAACCAAGAAAAGCAGGGTTAGAACAGAAGAAAACCAAGAAAAGCAGGGTTAGAGCCGAAGAAAACCAAGAAAAACAGGGTTAGAACGGAAGAAAACCTAGAAAAGCAGGGTTAGAAGGGAAGAAAATTAAGAAAAGCAGGGTTCGAGTGGAAGAAAACCAAGAAAAACAGGGTTAGAGCTGAAAAAAAACAAGAAAAACAGGGTTAGAGCAGAAGAAAACCAAGAAAAGCCGGGTAAGAACGGAAGAAAACCAAGAAAAACAGGGTTAGAGCAGAAGAAAACCAAGAAAAGCTGGGTAAGAGCGGAAGAAAACCAAGAAAAGCAGGGTTAGAGCAGAAGAAAACAAAGAAAAGCAGGGTTAGAGCGGAAGAAAACCAAGAAAAGCAGGGTTAGAGCGGAAGAAAACCAAGAAAAGCAGGTTTAAAGCCGAAAAAAACCAAGAAAAACAGGGTTAGAACAGAAGAAAACCAAGAAAAGCCGGGTTAGAGCGGAAGAAAACCAGGAAAGGCCGGGTTAGAACAAAAGAAAACCAAGAAAAACAGGGTTAGAGCAGAAGAAAACCAAGAAAAGCAGGGTTAGAGCGGAAGAAAACCAAGAGAAGCCGAGTTAGAGCGGAAGAAAACAAAGAAAAGCAGGGTTAGAACGGAAGAAAAACAAGAAAAGCAGGGTTACAGCAGAAGAAAACCAAGAAAAGCCGGCATAAAGCTGAAAAAAACCAAGAAAAACAGGGTTAGAACAGAAGAAAACCAAGAAAAGCCGGGTGAGAACGGAAGAAAACCAAGAAAAACAGGGTTATAATGGAAGAAAACCAAGAAAAACAGGGTTAGAGCCGAAAAAAAACAAGAAAAACTGGGATAGAGCAGAAGAAAACCAAGAAAAGCCGGGTTAGAACGGAAGAAAACCAAGAAAAGCAGGGTTAGAGCCGAAGAAAACCAAGAAAAACAGGGTTAGAACGGAAGAAAACCAAGAAAAGCAGGGTTGGAACGGAAGAAAACCAAGAAAAGCAGGGTTAGAGCCGAAGAAAACCAAGAAAAACAGGGTTAGAACGGAAGAAAACCAAGAAAAGCAGGGTTAGAACTGAAGAAAACCAAGAAAAGCAGGGTTCGAGTGGAAGAAAACCAAGAAAAACAGGGTTAGAGATGAAATAAACCAAGAAAAACAGGGTTAGAGCAGAAGAAAACCAAGAAAAGCCGGGTAAGAACGGAAGAAAACCAAGAAAAACAGGGTTAGAGCAGAAGAAAACCAAGAAAAGCAGGGTTAGAGCGGAAGAAAACCAAGAAAAGCAGGGTTAGAGCAGAAGAAAACCAAGAAAAGCAGGGTTAGAGCCGAAAAAAACCAAGAAAAACAGGGTTAGAGCGGAAGAAAACCAAGAAAAGCAGGTATAAAGCCGAAAAAAACCAAGAAAAACAGGGTTAGAACATAAGAAAACCAAGAAAAGCCGGGTTAGAGCGGAAGAAAACCAGGAAAGGCCGGGTTAGAACGGAAGAAAACCAAGAAAAACAGAGTTACAGCCGAAAGAAAACAAGAAAAACAGGGTTAGAGCAGAAGAAAACCAAGAAAAGCCGGGTCAGAACGGAAGAATACCAAGAAAAACAAGGTTAGAGCCGAAAAAAACCAAGAAAAACAGGGTTAGAGCAGAAGAAAACCAAGAAAAGCCGGGTTAGAACGGAAGAAAACCAAGAAAAGCAGGGTTACAGCCGAAGAAACCAAGAAAAACAGGGTTAGAGCGGAAGAAAACCAAGAAAAGCAGGGTTAGAGCCGAAAAAAAACAAGAAAAACAGGGTTAGAGTGGAAGAAAACCAAGAAAAGCAGGGTTAGAGCGGAAGAAATCCAAGAAAAGCAGGGTTAGAACGGAAGAAAACCAAGAAAAGCCGGGTTAGAACGAAAAAAAACAAGAAAAGCAGGCTTAAAGCCGAAAGAAACCAAGAAAAACAGGGTTAGAGCAGAGGAAAACCAAGAAAAGCCGGGTTAGAACGGAAGAAAACCTAGAAAAGCTGGGTTAGAACGAAAAAAACCAAGAAAAACAGGGTTAGAGCAGAAGAAAACCAAGAAAAGCCGGGTAAGAATGGAAGAAAACCAAGAAAAACAGGGTTAGAGCAGAAGAAAACCAAGAAAAGCAGGGTTAGAGCGGAAGAAAACCAAGAGAAGCCGGGTTAGAGCGGAAGAAAACCAAGAAAAGCAGGGTTAGAACGGAAGAAAAACAAGAAAAGCAGAGTTACAGCAGAAGAAAACCAAGAAAAACAGGTTTAGAAAGGAAGAAAACCAAGAAAAGCAGGGTTAGAACTGAAGAAAACCAAGAAAAACAGGGTTAGAGCGGAAGAAAACCAAGAAAAGCAAGGTTAGAGCAGAAGAAAACCAAGAAAAGCAGGGTTAGAGCGGAAGAAAACCAAGAAAAGCAGGGTTAGAGCGGAAGAAAACCAAGAAAAGCAGGCTTAAAGCCGAAAAAAACCAACAAAAACAGGGTTAGAACAGAAGAAAACCAAGAAAAGCCGGGTTAGAGCGGAAGAAAACCAGGAAAGGCCGGGTTAGAACGGAAGAAAACCAAGAAAAACAGAGTTACAGCCGAAAGAAAACAAGAAAAACAGGGTTAGAGCAGAAGAAAACCAAGAAAAGCCGGGTCAGAACGGAAGAATACCAAGAAAAACAAGGTTAGAGCCGAAAAAAACCAAGAAAAACAGGGTTAGAGCAGAAGAAAACCAAGAAAAGCCGGGTTAGAACGGAAGAAAACCAAGAAAAGCAGGGTTACAGCCGTAGAAACCAAGAAAAACAGGGTTAGAGCGGAAGAAAACCAAGAAAAGCAGGGTTAGAGCCGAAAAAAAACAAGAAAAACAGGGTTAGAGTGGAAGAAAACCAAGAAAAGCAGGGTTAGAACGGAAGAAATCCAAGAAAAGCAGGGATAGAACGGAAGAAAACCAAGAAAAGCCGGGTTAGAACGAAAAAACACAAGAAAAGCAGGCTTAAAGCCGAAAAAAACCAAGAAAAACAGGGTTAGAGCAGAGGAAAACCAAGAAAAGCCAGGTTAGAACGGAAGAAAACCAAGAAAAGCTGGGTTAGAACGAAAAAAACCAAGAAAAACAGGGTTAGAGCAGAAGAAAACCAAGAAAAGCCGGGTAAGAATGGAAGAAAACCAAGAAAAACAGGGTTAGAGCAGAAGAAAACCAAGAAAAGCAGGGTTAGAGCGGAAGAAAACCAAGAGAAGCCGGGTTAGAGCGGAAGAAAACCAAGAAAAGCAGGGTTAGAACGGAAGAAAAACAAGAAAAGCAGGGTTACAGCAGAAGAAAACCAAGAAAAGCAGGCTTAAAGCCGAAAAAAACCAAGAAAAACAGGGTTAGAACAGAAGAAAACCAAGAAAAGCCGGGTGAGAACGGAAGAAAACCAAGAAAAACAGGGTTAGAACGGAAGAAAACCAAGAAAAACAGGGTTAGAGCTGAAAAAAGACAAGAAAAACAGGGTTAGAGCAGAAGAAAACCAAAAAAAGCCGGGTTAGAACGGAAGAAAACCAAGTAAAGCCGGGTTAGAGCCGAAAAAAAACAAGAAAAACAGGGTTAGAGCAGAAGAAAACCAAGAAAAGACGGGTAAGAACGGAAGAAAACCAGGAAAAACAGGGTTTGAGCCAAAAAAAAACAAGAAAAACAGGGTTAGAGCAGAAGAAAACCAAGAAAAGCCGGGTAAGAATGGAAGAAAACCAAGAAAAACTGGGTTAGAGCAGAAGAAAACCAAGAAAAGCAGGGTTAGAGCGGAAGAAAACCAAGAGAAGCCGGGTTAGAGCGGAAGAAAACCAAGAAAAGCAGGGTTAGAACGGAAGAAAACCAAGAAAAGCAGGGTTACAGCAGAAGAAAACCAAGAAAAACAGGTTTAGAAAGGAAGAAAACCAAGAAAAGCAGGGTTAGAACTGAAGAAAACCAAGAAAAACAGGGTTAGAGCAGAAGAAAACCAAGAAAAACAGGGTTAGAGCTGAAAAAAACCAAGAAAAACAGGGTTAGAGCAGAAGAAAACCAAGAAAAGCCGGGTAAGAACGGAAGAAAACCAAGAAAAACAGGGTTAGAGCAGAAGAAAACCAAGAAAAGCAGGGTTAGAGCGGAAGAAAACCAAGAAAAGCAAGGTTAGAGCAGAAGAAAACCAAGAAAAGCAGGGTTAGAGCGGAAGAAAACCAAGAAAAGCAGGGTTAGAGCGGAAGAAAACCAAGAAAAGCAGGCTTAAAGCCGAAAAAAACCAAGAAAAACAGGGTTAGAACAGAAGAAAACCAAGAAAAGCCGGGTTAGAGCGGAAGAAAACCAGGAAAGGCCGGGTTAGAACGGAAGAAAACCAAGAAAAACAGAGTTACAGCCGAAAGAAAACAAGAAAAACAGGGTTAGAGCAGAAGAAAACCAAGAAAAGCAGGGTCAGAACGGAAGAATACCAAGAAAAACAAGGTTAGAGCCGAAAAAAACCAAGAAAAACAGGGTTAGAGCAGAAGAAAACCAAGAAAAGCCGGGTTAGAACGGAAGAAAACCAAGAAAAGCAGGGTTACAGCCGAAGAAACCAAGAAAAACAGGGTTAGAGCGGAAGAAAACCAAGAAAAGCAGGGTTAGAGCCGAAAAAAAACAAGAAAAACAGGGTTAGAGTGGAATAAAACCAAGAAAAGCAGGGTTAGAACGGAAGAAATCAAAGAAAAGCAAGGTTAGAACGGAAGAAAACCAAGAAAAGCCGGGTTAGAACGAAAAAACCCAAGAAAAACAGGCTTAAAGCCAAAAAAAACCAAGAAAAACAGGGTTAGAGCAGAAGAAAACCAAGAAAACCCGGGTTAGAACGGAAGAAAACCAAGAAAAGCTGGGTTAGAACGAAAAAAAACAAGAAAAACAGGCTTAGAGCTGAAAAAAACCAAGAAAAACAGGGTTAGAGCAGAAGAAAACCAAGAAAAAACGGGCAAGAACGGAAGAAAACCAAGACAAACAGGGTTAGAGCAGAAGAAAACCAAGAAAAGCCGGGTTAGAGCGGAAGAAAACCAAGAAAAGCCGGGTTAGAGCGAAAGAAAACCAAGAAAAACAGGCTTAGAGCAGAAGAAAACCAAGTAAAGCCGGGTTAGAGTAGAAAAAAACCAAGAAAAACAGGGTTAGAGCAGATGAAAACCAAGAAAAGCCGGGTAAGAACGGAAGAAAACCAAGAAAAACAGGGTTAGAGCAGAAGAAAACCAAGAAAAGCAGGGTTAGAGCGGAAGAAAACCAAGAAAAGCAGGGTTAGAGCGGAAAAAAACCAAGAAAAACAGGGTTAGAACGGAAGAAAAACCAAGAAAAGCAGGGTTAGAACGGAAGAAAACCAAGAAAGACAGGGTTGGAGCCAAATAAAACCAAGAAAAACAGACTTAGAGCAGAGAAAAACCAAGAAAAGCCGGGTTAGAACGGAAGAAAACCTAGAAAAACAGGGTTAGAGCCGAAAAAATCCAAGAAAAACAGGGTTAGAACAGAAGAAAACCAAGAGAAGCCGGGTTAGAATGGAAGAAAACCAAGAAAAACAGGGTTAGAGCCGGAAAAAAACAAGAAAAACAGGGTTAGAGCAGAAGAAAACCAAGAAAAGCCGGGTTAGAACGGAAGAAAACCAGGAAAAGCCGGGTTAGAACGGAAGAAAAACAAGAAAAGCAGGGTTAGAGCCGAAGAAAACCAAGAAAAGCAGGGTTAGAACGGAAGAAAACCAAGAAAAGCAGGGTTAGAACGGAAGAAAACCAAGAAAGACAGGGTTGGAGCTGAAAAAAACCAAGAAAAACAGACTTAGAGCAGAAGAAAACCAAGAAAAGCCGGGTTAGAACGAAAGAAAACCAGGAAAAGCCGGGTTAGAACGGAAGAAAACCAAGAAAAACAGGGTTAGAGCCGAAAAAAACCCAAGAAAAACAGGGTTAGAGCAGAAGAAAACCAAGAAAAGCCGGGTTAGAATGGAAGAAAACCAAGAAAAACAGGTTTAGAACAGAAGAAAACCAAGAAAAGCCGGGTTAGAACAGAAGAAAACCAAGAAAAGCCGGGTTAGAACGGAAGAAAACCAAGAAAAACAGGGTTAGAGCCGTAAAAAACCAAGAAAAACAGGGTTAGAGCAGAAGGAAACCAAGAAAAGCCGGGTTAGAACGGATGAAAACCAAGAAAAACAATGTTAGAGCCGAAAAAAAAACAAGAAAAACAGGGTTAGAGCAGAAGAAAACCAAGAAAAGCCGGGTTAGAACGGAAGAAAACCAAGAAAAGCAGGGTTAGAGCCGAAAAAAACCAAGAAAAACAGGGTTAGAGCAGAAGAAAACCAAGAAAAGCCGGGTAAGAACGGAAGAAAACCAAGAAAAACAGGGTTAGAGCAGAAGAAAACCAAGAAAAGCAGGGTTAGAGCGGAAGAAAACCAAGAGAAGCAGGGTTAGAGCGGAAGAAAACCAAGAAAAGCAGGGTTAGAACGGAAGAAAACCAAGAAAAGCAGGGTTAGAACGGAAGAAAACCAAGAAAAGCAGGGTTACAGCAGAAGAAAACCAAGAAAAGCAGGCTTAAAGCCGAAAAAAATCAAGAAAAACAGGGTTAGAACAGAAGAAAACCAAGTAAAGCCGGGTGAGAACGGAAGAATACCAAGAAAAGCCGGGTTAGAATGGAAGAAAACCAAGAAAAACAGGGATAGAGCCGAAAAAAAACAAGAAAAACAGGGTTAGAGCAGAAGAAAACCAAAAAAAGCCGGGTTAGAACGGAAGAAAACCAAGAAAAGCTGGGTTAGAACGAAAAAAACCAAGAAAAACAGGCTTAGAGCTGAAAAAAACCAAGAAAAACAGGGTTAGAGCAGAAGAAAACCAAGAAAAAACGGGCAAGAACGGAAGAAAACCAAGAAAAACAGGGTTAGAGCAGAAGAAAACCAAGAAAAGCCGGGTTAGAGCGGAAGAAAACCAAGAAAAGCCGGGTTAGAGCGAAAGAAAACCAAGAAAAACAGGCTTAGAGCAGAAGAAAACCAAGTAAAGCCGGGTTAGAGCCGAAAAAAACCAAGAAAAACAGGTTTAGATCAGATGAAAACCAAGAAAAGCCGGGTAAGAACGGAAGAAAACCAAGAAAAACAGGGTTAGAGCAGAAGAAAACCAAGAAAAGCAGGGTTAGAGCGGAAGAAAACCAAGAAAAGCAGGGTTAGAGCGGAAGAAAACCAAGAAAAACAGGGTTAGAACGGAAGAAAAACCAAGAAAAGCAGGGTTAGAATGGAAGAAAACCAAGAAAGACAGGGTTGGAGCCGAAAAAAACCAAGAAAAACAGACATAGAGCAGAAAAAAACCAAGAAAAGCCGGGTTAGAACGGAAGAAAACCTAGAAAAACAGGGTTAGAGCCGAAAAAATCCAAGAAAAACAGGGTTAGAACAGAAGAAAACCAAGAGAAGCCGGGTTAGAATGGAAGAAAACCAAGAAAAACAGGGTTAGAGCCGGAAAAAAACAAGAAAAACAGGGTTAGAGCAGAAGAAAACCAAGAAAAGCTGGGTTAGAACGGAAGAAAACCAGTAAAAGCCGGGTTAGAACGGAAGAAAAACAAGAAAAGCAGGGTTAGAGCCAAAGAAAACCAAGAAAAGCAGGGTTAGAACGGAAGAAAACCAAGAAAAGCAGGGTTAGAACGGAAGAAAACCAAGAAAGACAGGGTTGGAGCTGAAAAAAACCAAGAAAAACAGACTTAGAGCAGAAGAAAACCAAGAAAAGCCGGGTTAGAACGAAAGAAAACCAGGAAAAGCCGGGTTAGAACGGAAGAAAACCAAGAAAAACAGGGTTAGAGCCGAAAAAAACCAAGAAAAACAGGGTTAGAGCAGAAGAAAACCAAGAAAAGCCGGGTTAGAATGGAAGAAAACCAAGAAAAACAGGTTTAGAACAGAAGAAAACCAAGAAAAGCCGGGTTAGAACAGAAGAAAACCAAGAAAAGCCGGGTTAGAACGGAAGAAAACCAAGAAAAACAGGGTTAGAGCCGTAAAAAACCAAGAAAAACAGGGTTAGAGCAGAAGGAAACCAAGAAAAGCCGGGTTAGAACGGATGAAAACCAAGAAAAACAATGTTAGAGCCGAAAAAAAAACAAGAAAAACAGGGTTAGAGCAGAAGAAAACCAAGAAAAGCCGGGTTAGAACGGAAGAAAACCAAGAAAAGAGGGTTAGAGCCGAAAAAATCCAAGAAAAACAGGGTTAGAGCAGAAGAAAACCAAGAAAAGCCGGGTAAGAACGGAAGAAAACCAAGAAAAACAGGGTTAGAGCAGAAGAAAACCAAGAAAAGCAGGGTTAGAGCGGAAGAAAACCAAGAGAAGCAGGGTTAGAGCGGAAGAAAACCAAGAATAGAAGGGTTAGAACGGAAGAAAACCAAGAAAAGCAGGGTTAGAACGGAAGAAAACCAAGAAAAGCAGGGTTACAGCAGAAGAAAACCAAGAAAAGCAGGCTTAAAGCCGAAAAAAACCAAGAAAAACAGGGTTAGAACAGAAGAAAACCAAGTAAAGCCGGGTTAGAGCCGAAAAAAAACAAGAAAAAGAGAGTTAGAGGAGAAGAAAACCAAGAAAAGCCGGGTTAGAACGGAACAAAACCAAGAAAAGTAGGGTTAGAGCAGAAGAAAACCAAGAAAAGCCGGGTTAGAACGGAAGAAAACCAAGAAAAGCAGGGTTAGAGCCGAAGAAAACCAAGAAAAACAGGGTTAGAACGGAAGAAAACCAAGAAAAGCAGGGTTAGAACGGAAGAAAACCAAGAAAAGCAGGGTTAGAGCGGAAGAAAACCAAGAAAAACAGGGTTAGAACGGAAGAAAACCTAGAAAAGCAGGGTTAGAACTGAAGAAAACCAAGAAAAGCAGGGTTCGAGTGGAAGAAAACCAAGAAAAACAGGTTTAGAGCTGAAAAAAACCAAGAAAAACAGGGTTAGAGCAGAAGAAAACCAAGAAAAGCCGGGTAAGAACGGAAGAAAACCAAGAAAAACAGGGTTAAAGCAGAAGAAAACCAAGAAAAGCAGGGTTAGAACTGAAGAAAACCAAGAAAAACAAAGTTAGTGTAGAAGAAAAACAAGAAAAACAGGGTTAGAGCCGAAGAAAACTAAGAGAAGCAAGGTAAGAGCCGAAATAAAACAAGAAAAACAGGGTTAGAGCTGAAAAAACGCAAGAAAAACAGGGTTAGAGCCGAAAAAAAACAAGAAAACCAGGGTAAGACCAGAAGAAAACCAAGAAAAACAGGCTTAGAACGGAAGAAAACCAAGAAAAGCCGGGTTAGAACGGAAGAAAACCAAGAAAAGCAGGGTTAGAACTGAAGAAAACCAAGAAAAGCAAGGTTAGAACTGAAGAAAACCAAGAAAAGCAGGGTTCGAGTGGAAGAAAACCAAGAAAAACAGGGTTAGAGCTGAAAAAAACCAAGAAAAACAGGGTTAGAGCAGAAGAAAACCAAGACAAGCCGGGTAAGAACGGAAGAAAACCAAGAAAAGCAGGGTTAGAGCGGAAGAAAACCAAGAAAAGCAGGGTTAGAGCTGAAGAAAACCAAGAAAAGCAGGGTTAGAGCGGAAGAAAACCAAGAAAAGCAGGGTTAGAGCGGAAGAAAACCAAGAAAAGCAGGCTTAAAGCCGAAAAAAACCAAGAAAAACAGGGTTAGAACAGAAGAAAACCAAGAAAAGCCGGGTTAGAACGGAAGAAAACCAGGAAAGGCCGGCTTAGAATGGAAGAAAACCAAGAAAAACAGGGTTACAGCCGAAAGAAAACAAGAAAAACAGGGTTAGAGCAGAAGAAAACCAAGAAAAGCCGGGTTAGAACGGAAGAATACCAAGAAAAACAGGGTTAGAGCCGAAAAAAACCAAGAAAAACAGGGTTAGAGCAGAAGAAAACCAAGAAAAGCAGGGTTAGAGCGGAAGAAAACCAAGAAAAACAGGGTTAGAGCGGAAGAAAACCAAGAAAAGCAGGGTTAGAGCCGAAAAAAAACAAGAAAAACAGGGTTAGAGCGGAAGAAAACCAAGAAAAGCAGGGTTAGAGCGGAAGAAATCCAAGAAAAGCAGGGTTAGAACGGAAGAAAAGCAAGAAAAGCAGGGTTAGAGCGGAAGAAAACCAAGAAAAGCAGGCTTAAAGCCGAAAAAAACCAAGAAAAACAGGGTTAGAGCAGAAGAAAACCAAGAAAAGCCGGGTTAGAACGAAAGAAAACCAAGAAAAGCAGGGTTACAACGAAAAAAAACAAGAAAAACAGGCTTAGAGCTGAAAAAAAACCAAGAAAAACAGGGTTAGAGCAGAAGAAAACCAAGAAAAGACGGGCAAGAACAAAAGAAAACCAAGAAAAACAGGGTTAGAGCAGAGGAAAACCAAGAAAAGCCGGGTTAGAGCGGAAGAAAACCAAGAAAAGCAGGGTTAGAGCAAAAGAAAACCAAGAAAAACAGGGTTAGATCTGAAAAAAGACAAGAAAAACAGGGTTAGAGCGGAAGAAAACCAAAACAAGCCGGGTTAGAACGGAAGAAAACCAAGTAAAGCCGGGTTAGAGCCGAAAAAAAACAAGAAAAACAGGGTTAGAGCGGAAGAAAACCAAGAAAAGCAGGGTTAGAGCGGAAGAAAACCAAGAAAAGCAGGGTTAGAACGGAAGAAAAGCAAGAAAAGCAGGGTTAGAGCGGAAGAAAACCAAGAAAAGCAGGCTTAAAGCCGAAAAAAACCAAGAAAAACAGGGTTAGAGCAGAAGAAAACCAAGAAAAGCCGGGTTAGAACGAAAGAAAACCAAGAAAAGCAGGGTTACAACGAAAAAAAACAAGAAAAACAGGCTTAGAGCTGAAAAAAAACCAAGAAAAACAGGGTTAGAGCAGAAGAAAACCAAGAAAAGACGGGCAAGAACAAAAGAAAACCAAGAAAAACAGGGTTAGAGCAGAGGAAAACCAAGAAAAGCCGGGTTAGAGCGGAAGAAAACCAAGAAAAGCAGGGTTAGAGCAAAAGAAAACCAAGAAAAACAGGGTTAGATCTGAAAAAAGACAAGAAAAACAGGGTTAGAGCGGAAGAAAACCAAAACAAGCCGGGTTAGAACGGAAGAAAACCAAGTAAACCCGGGTTAGAGCCGAAAAAAAACAAGAAAAACAGGGTTAGAGCAGAAGAAAACCAAGAAAAGACGGGTAAGAACGGAAGAAAACCAAGAAAAACAGGGTTAGAGCCGAAAAAAAACAAGAAAAACAGGCTTAGAGCAGAAGAAAACCAAGAAAAGCCGGGTTAGAACGGAAGAAAACCAAGAAAAGCAGGGTTAGAGCCGAAAAAAACCAAGAAAAACAGGGTTAGAGCAGAAGAAAACCAAGAAAAGCCGGGTAAGAATGGAAGAAAACCAAGAAAAACAGGGTTAGAGCAGAAGAAAACCAAGAAAAGCAGGGTTAGAGCGGAAGAAAACCAAGAGAAGCCGGGTTAGAGCGGAAGAAAACCAAGAAAAGCAGGGTTAGAACGGAAGAAAAACAAGAAAAGCAGGGTTACAGCAGAAGAAAACCAAGAAAAACAGGCTTAAAGCTGAAAAAAACCAAGAAAAACAGGGTTAGAACAGAAGAAAACCAAGAAAAGCCGGGTGAGAACGGAAGAAAACCAAGAAAAACAGGGTTATAATGGAAGAAAACCAAGAAAAACAGGGTTAGAGCCGAAAAAAAACAAGAAAAACAGGGTTAGAGCAGAAGAAAACCAAGAAAAGTCGGGTTAGAACGGAAGAAAACCAAGAAAAGCAGGGTTAGAGCCGAAGAAAACCAAGAAAAACAGGGTTAGAACGGAAGAAAACCAAGAAAAGCAGGGTTAGAACGGAAGAAAACCAAGAAAAGCAGGGTTAGAGCCGAAAAAAAACAAGAAAAAATGGGTTAGAGCAGAAGAAAACCAAGAAAAGCCGTGTAAGAACGGAAGAAAACCAAGAAAAACCGGGTTAGAGCAGAAGAAAACCAAGAAAAGCCGGGTTAGAGCGGAAGAAAACCAAGAGAAGCAGGGTTAGAGCGGAAGAAAACCAAGAAAAGCAGGGTTAGAACGGAAGAAAACCAACAAAAACAGGGTTACAGCAGAAGAAAACCAAGAAAAGCCGGTTTAGAACGGACGAAAACCAAGAAAAACAGGGTTAGAGCCGAAGAAAACCAAGAAAAGCCGGGTTAGAGCGGAAGAAAACCAAGAAAAATGGGGTAAGAGCCGGAAAAAAACAAGAAAACCAGGGTTAGTGCCGAAAAAACCCAAGAAAAACAGGGTTAGAGCGGAAGAAAACCAAGAAAAACAGGGTTAGAGCCGAAAAAAAACAAGAAAACCAGGGTTAGAGCAGAATACAACCAAGAAAAACAGGGTTAGAGCCGGAGAAAACCAAGGAAAGCAGGGATAGAGCCGAAAGAAAACAAGAAAAACAGGGTTAGAGCCGAAAAAAACCAAGAAAAACAGGGTTAGAGCGGAAGAAAACCAAGAAAAACAGGGTTAGAGCGGAAGAAAACCAAGAAAAACAGGGTTAGAGCGGAAGAAAACCAAGAGAAAACAGGGTTAGAGCCGGAGAAAACCAAGGAAAGCAGGGTTAGAGCCGAAAAAAATCGAGAAAAGCCGGGTTAGAACGGAAGAAAACCAAGAAAAACAGGGTTAGAGTAGAAAAAAGGGGTTAGGGTTAGGGTTAGGGTTAGGGCTAGAGTAGGGTTAGGATTAGGGTAGGGTTAGGGTTACGGTTAGGGTTAGGGTTAGGGTTAGGGCTAGAGTAGGGTTAGGGTTAGGGTTTCGGTTAGGGTTAGGGTTAGGGTTAGGGTTAGGGTTAGGGTTAGGGTTAGGGTTAGGGTTAGGGCTAGCGTAGGGTTAGGGTTAGGGTTAGGGTAAGGGTTATGGTTAGGGGTAGGGTTAGGGTTAGGGTTAGGGTTACGGTTAGGGTTACGGTTAGGGTAGGGTTAGGGTTAGGGTTAGGGTTAGGGTTAGGGTTAGGGTTAGGGTTAGGGTTAGGGTTAGGATTAGGATTAGGATTTGGGTTAGGGTTAGGGTTAGGGTTAGGGTTAGGGTTAGGGTTAGGGTTAGGGTTAGGGTTAGGGTTAGGGTTAGGGTTAGGGTTAGGGTTAGGGTTAGGGTTAGGGTTAGGGTTAGGGTTAGGGTTTTTTTTCTTGGTTTTTTTTGGCTCTTACCCAGTTTTTCTCGGTTTTTTTCGGATCTAACCTTGTTTTTCTTGGTTTTTTTTGGCTCTAACCCTGTTTTTCTTGGTTTTCTTCCGTTCTAACCCGGCTTTTCTTGTTTTTTTTTGGCTCTTACCCTGTTTTTCTTGGTTTTCTTCCGTTCTAACCCTGTTTTTCTTGGTTTACTTCGGCTCTAACCCTGTTTTTCTTGGTTTTTTTCGGCTCTAACCCTGTTTTTCTTGGTATTTTTCGGCTCTAACCCTGTTTTTCTTGGTTTTCTTCGGCTCTAACCCTGTTTTTCTTTGTTTTTTTCGGCTCTAACCCTGTTTTTCTTGGTTTTCTTCCGCTCTAACCCTGCTTTTCTTGGTTTTCTTCGGCTCTAACCCCGTTTTTCTTGGTTTTCTTTCGTTCTAAAACCCTTTTTTTCTTGGTTTACTTCCACTCTAACCCTGTTTTTCTTGGTTTTCTTCCGTTCTAACCTGGCTTTTCTTGGTTTTTTTCGGCTCTAACGCTGTTTTTCTTGGATTTTTCCGCTCTAACCCTGCTTTTTTTGGTTTTATTCCGCTCTAACCATGTTTTTCTTCGTTTTCTTCCGTTCTAACCCGACTTTTCTTGGTTTTCTTCCGCTCTAACCCTGTTTTTCTTGGTTTTCTTCGGCTCTAACCCTGTTTTTATTGGTTTTTTTCGGCTCTAACCCTGTTTTTCTTAGTTTTTTTCGGCTCTAACCCCGTTTTTCTTGGTTTTCTTCCGGCTCTAACCATGTTTTTCTTGGTTTTCTTCGGCTCTAACCCCGTTTTTCTTGGTTTTCTTCCGTTCTAACCCAGCTTTTCTTGGTTTTCTTCGTCTCTAACCCTGTTTATCTCGGTTTTATTCCGCTCTAACCCTGTTTTTCTTGGATTTTTCGGCTCTAACCCTTTTTTTCTTGGTTTTCTTCCGTTCTAATCATGTTTTTCTTGGTTTTCTTCCGCTCTAACCGTGTTTTTCTTGGTTTTTTTCGGCTCTAACCCTGTTTTTCTTGGTTTTTTTTCTGCTCTAACCCTGTTTTTCTTCGTTTTCTTCGGCTCAAACCCTGTTTTTCTTGGTTTTCTTTTGTTCTAACCACGCTTTTCTTGGTTTTTTTTGGCTCTAACTTTGTTTTTCTTGGTTTTCTTCCGTTCTAACCCGGCTTTTCTTGGTTTTCCTCGGCTCTAACCCTGTTTTTCTTGGTTAGAGGGGAAAAAAACAAAGAAAAACAGGGTTAGAGCAGAAGAAAACCAAGAAAAACAGGGTTAGAGCGGAGTAAAACCAAGAAAAACAGGGTTAGAGCCGAAGAAAACCAAGAGAAGCAAGGTAAGAGCCGAAATACAACAAGAAAAACAGGGTTAGAGCTGAAAAAACGCAAGAAAAACAGGGTTAGAGCCGAAAAAAAACAAGAAAACCAGGGTAAGACCGGAAGAAAACCAAGAAAAACAGGCTTAGAGCGGAAGAAAACCAAGAAAAGCCGGGTTAGAACGGAAGAAAACCAAGAAAAGCAGGGTTAGAACTGAAGAAAACCAAGAAAAGCAAGGTTAGAACTGAAGAAAACCAAGAAAAGCAGGGTTCGAGTGGAAGAAAACCAAGAAAAACAGGGTTAGAGCTGAAAAAAACCAAGAAAAACAGGGTTAGAGCAGAAGAAAACCAAGACAAGCCGGGTAAGAACGGAAGAAAACCAAGAAAAGCAGGGTTAGAGCGGAAGAAAACCAAGAAAAGCAGGGTTAGAGCGGAAGAAAACCAAGAAAAGCAGGCTTAAAGCTGAAAAAAACCAAGAAAAACAGGGTTAGAACAGAAGAAAACCAAGAAAAGCCAAGTTAGAACGGAAGAAAACCAGGAAAGGCCGGCTTAGAATGGAAGAAAACCAAGAAAAACAGGGTTACAGCCGAAAGAAAACAAGAAAAACAGGGTTAGAGCAGAAGAAAACCAAGAAAAGCCGGGTCAGAACGGAAGAATACCAAGAAAAACAGGGTTAGAGCCGAAAAAAACCAAGAAAAACAGGGTTAGAGCAGAAGAAAACCAAGAAAAGCCGGGTTAGAACGGAAGAAAACCAAGAAAAGCAGGGTTAGAGCGGAAGAAAACCAAGAAAAGCAGGCTTAAATCCGAAAAAAATCAAGAAAAACAGGGTTAGAGCAGAAGAAAACCAAGAAAAGCCGGGTTAGAACGAAAGAAAACCAAGAAAAGCCAGGTTACAACGAGAAAAACCAAGAAAAACAGGCTTAGAGCTGAAAAAAAACCAAGAAAAACAGGGTTAGAGCAGAAGAAAACCAAGAAAAGACGGGCAAGAACAAAAGAAAACCAAGAAAAACAGGGTTAGAGCAGAAGAAAACCAAGAAAAGCCGGGTTAGAGCGGAAGAAAACCAAGAAAAGCAGGGTTAGAGCAGAAGAAAACCAAGAAAAGCAGGGTTAAAATAAAAGAAAACCAAGAAAAACAGGGTTAGAGCCGAAAAAAAACAAGAAAAACAGGCTTAGAGCAGAAGAAAACCAAGAAAAGCCGGGTTAGAACGGAAGAAAACCAGGAAAAGCAGGGTTAGAGCCGAAAATACCAAGAAAAACAGGGTTAGAGCAGAAGAAAACCAAGAAAAGCCGGGTAAGAATGGAAGAAAACCAAGAAAAACAGGGTTAGAGCAGAAGAAAACCAAGAAAAGCAGGGTTAGAGCGGAAGAAAACCAAGACAAGCCGGGTTAGAGCGGAAGAAAACCAAGAAAAGCAGGGTTAGAACGGAAGAAAAACAAGAAAAGCAGGGTTACAGCAGAAGAAAACCAAGAAAAGCAGGCTTAAAGCCAAAAAAAAACAAGAAAAACAGGGTTAGAACAGAAGAAAACAAAGAAAAGCCGGGTGAGAACGGAAGAAAACCAAGAAAAACAGGGTTAGAACAGAAGAAAACCAAGAAAAACAGGGTTAGAGCTGAAAAAAGACAAGAAAAACAGGGTTAGAGCAGAAGAAAACCAAGAAAAGCCGGGTTAGAACGGAAGAAAACCAAGTAAAGCCGGGTTAGAGCCGAAAAAAAACAAGAAAAACAGGGTTAGAGCAGAAGAAAACCGAGAAAAGACGGGTAAGAACGGAAGAAAACCAAGAAAAACAGGGTTAGAGCCGAAAAAAAACAAGAAAAACAGGCATAGAGCAGAAGAAAACCAAGAAAAGCCGGGTTAGAACGGAAGAAAACCAAGTAAAGCAGGGTTAGAGCCGAAAAAAACCAAGAAAAACAGGGTTAGAGCAGAAGAAAACCAAGAAAAGCCGGGTAAGAATGGAAGAAAACCAAGAAAAACAGGGTTAGAGCAGAAGAAAACCAAGAAAAGCAGGGTTAGAGCGGAAGAAAACCAAGAGAAGCCGGGTTAGAGCGGAAGAAAACCAAGAAAAGCAGGGTTAGAACGGAAGAAAAACAAGAAAAGCAGGGTTACAGCAGAAGAAAACCAAGAAAAGCAGGCTTTAAGCTGAAAAAAACCAAGAAAAACAGGGTTAGAACAGAAGAAAACCAAGAAAAGCCGGGTGAGAACGGAAGAAAACCAAGAAAAACAGGGTTATAATGGAAGAAAACCAAGAAAAACAGGGTTAGAGCCGAAAAAAAACAAGAAAAACTGGGTTAGAGCAGAAGAAAACCAAGAAAAGCCGGGTTAGAACGGAAGAAAACCAAGAAAAGCAGGGTTAGAGCCGAAAAAAACCAAGAAAAACAGGGTTAGAACGGAAGAAAACCAAGAAAAGCAGGGTTAGAACAGAAGAAAACCAAGAAAAGCAGGGTTAGAGCGGAAGAAAACCAAGAAAAACAGGGTTAGAACGGAAGAAAACCTAGAAAAGCAGGGTTAGAACTGAAGAAAACCAAGAAAAGCAGGGTTCGAGTGGAAGAAAACCAAGAAAAACAGGGTTAGAGCTGAAAAAAACCAAGAAAAACAGGGTTAGAGCAGAAGAAAACCAAGAAAAGCCGGGTAAGAACGGAAGAAAACCAAGAAAAACAGGGTTAGAGCAGAAGAAAACCAAGAAAAGCAGGGTTAGAGCGGAAGAAAACCAAGAAAAGCAGGGTTAGAGCAGAAGAAAACCAAGAAAAGCAGGGTTAGAGCGGAAGAAAACCAAGAAAAGCAGGGTTAGAGCGGAAGAAAACCAAGAAAAGCAGGTTTAAAGCCGAAAAAAACCAAGAAAAACAGGGTTAGAACAGAAGAAAACCAAGAAAAGCCGGGTTAGAGCGGAAGAAAACAAGAAAGGCCGGGTTAGAACAAAAGAAAACCAAGAAAAACAGGGTTAGAGCAGAAGAAAACCAAGAAAAGCAGGGTTAGAGCGGAAGAAAACCAAGAGAAGCCGGGTTAGAGCGGAAGAAAACCAAGAAAAGCAGGGTTAGAACGGAAGAAAAACAAGAAAAGCAGGGTTACAGCAGAAGAAAACCAAGAAAAGCAGGCTTAAAGCTGAAAAAAACCAAGAAAAACAGGGTTAGAACAGAAGAAAACCAAGAAAAGCCGGGTGAGAACGGAAGAAAACCAAGAAAAACAGGGTTATAATGGAAGAAAACCAAGAAAAGCCGGGTTAGAGCGGAAGAAAACCAGGAAAGGCCGGGTTAGAACAAAAGAAAACCAAGAAAAACAGGGTTAGAGCAGAAGAAAACCAAGAAAAGCAGGGTTAGAGCGGAAGAAAACCAAGAGAAGCCGGGTTAGAGCGGAAGAAAACCAAGAAAAGCAGGGTTAGAACGGAAGAAAAACAAGAAAAGCAGGGTTACTGCAGAAGAAAACAAAGAAAAGCAGGCTTAAAGCTGAAAAAAACCAAGAAAAACAGGGTTAGAACAGAAGAAAACCAAGAAAAGCCGGGTGAGAACGGAAGAAATCCAAGAAAAACAGGGTTATAATGGAAGAAAACCAAGAAAAACAGGGTTAGAGCCGAAAAAAAACAAGAAAAACTGGGTTAGAGCAGAAGAAAACCAAGAAAAGCCGGGTGAGAACGGAAGAAAACCAAGAAAAGCAGGGTTAGAGCCGAAGAAAACCAAGAAAAACAGGGTTAGAACGGAAGAAAACCAAGAAAAGCAGGGTTAGAACGGAAGAAAACCAAGAAAAGCAGGGTTAGAGCCGAAGAAAACCAAGAAAAACAGGGTTAGAACGGAAGAAAACCAAGAAAAGCAGGGTTAGAACTGAAGAAAACCAAGAAAAGAAGGGTTCGAGTGGAAGAAAACCAAGAAAAACAGGGTTAGAGCTGAAAAAAACCAAGAAAAACAGGGTTAGAGCAGAAGAAAACCAAGAAAAGCCGGGTAAGAACGGAAGAAAACCAAGAAAAACAGGGTTAGAGCAGAAGAAAACCAAGAAAAGCAGGGTTAGAGCGGAAGAAAACCAAGAAAAGCAGGGTTAGAGCAGAAGAAAACCAAGAAAAGCCGGGTTAGAGCGGAAGAAAACCAAGAAAAGCAGGGTTAGAGCGGAAGAAAACCAAGAAAAGCAGGTTTAAAGCCGAAAAAAACCAAGAAAAACAGGGTTAGAACAGAAGAAAACCAAGAAAAGCCGGGTTAGAGCGGAAGAAAACCAGGAAAGGCCGGGTTAGAACGGAAGAAAACCAAGAAAAACAGAGTTACAGCCGAAAGAAAACAAGAAAAACAGGGTTAGAGCAGAAGAAAACGAAGAACAGCCGGGTCAGAACGGAAGAATACCAAGAAAAACAAGGTTAGAGCCGAAAAAAACCAAGAAAAACAGGGTTAGAGCAGAAGAAAACCAAGAAAAGCCGGGTTAGAACGGAAGAAAACCAAGAAAAGCAGGGTTACAGCCGAAGAAACCAAGAAAAACAGTGTTAGAGCGGAAGAAAACCAAGAAAAGCATAGTTAGAGCCGAAAAAAAACAAGAAAAACAGGGTTACAGTGGAAGAAAACCAAGAAAAGCAGGGTTAGAGCGGAAGAAATCCAAGAAAAGCAGGGTTAGAACGGAAGAAAACCAAGAAAAGCCGGGTTAGAACGAAAAAAACCAAGAAAAGCAGGCTTAAAGCCGAAAAAAACCAAGAAAAACAGGGTTAGAGCAGAAGAAAACCAAGAAAAGCCGGGTTAGAACGGAAGAAAACCAAGAAAAGCTGGGTTAGAACGAAAAAAACCAAGAAAAACAGGGTTAGAGCAGAAGAAAACCAAGAAAAGCCGGCTAAGAATGGAAGAAAACCAAGAAAAACAGGGTTAGAGCAGAAGAAAACCAAGAAAAGCAGGGTTAGAGCGGAAGAAAACCAAGAGAAGACGGGTTAGAGCGGAAGAAAACCAAGAAAAGCAGGGTTAGAACGGAAGAAAAACAAGAAAAGCAGGGTTACAGCACAAGAAAACCAAGAAAAGCAGGCTTAAAGCCGAAAAAAACCAAGAAAAACAGGGTTAGAACAGAAGAAAACCAAGAAAAGCCGGGTGAGAACGGAAGAAAACCAAGAAAAACAGGGTTAGAACGGAAGAAAACAAAGAAAAACAGGGTTAGAGCTGAAAAAAAACAAGAAAAACAGGGTTAGAGCAGAAGAAAACCAAAAAAAGCCGGGTTAGAACGGAAGAAAACCAAGTAAAGCCGGGTTAGAGCCGAAAAAAAACAAGAAAAACAGGGTTAGAGCAGAAGAAAACCAAGAAAAGACGGGTAAGAACGGAAGAAAACCAAGAAAAACAGGGTTAGAGCCAAAAAAAAACAAGAAAAACAGGGTTAGAGCAGAAGAAAACCAAGAAAAGCCGGGTAAGAATGGAAGAAAACCAAGAAAAACAGGGTTAGAGCAGAAGAAAACCAAGAAAAGCAGGGTTAGAGCGGAAGAAAACTAAGAGAAGCCCGGTTAGAGCGGAAGAAAACAAAGAAAAGCAGGGTTAGAACGGAAGAAAAACAAGAAAAGCAGGGTTACAGCAGAAGAAAACCAAGAAAAGCAGGCTTAAAGCTGAAAAAAACCAAGAAAAACAGGGTTAGAACAGAAGAAAACCAAGAAAAGCCGGGTGAGAACGGAAGAAAACCAAGAAAAACAGTGTTATAATGGAAGAAAACCAAGAAAAACAGGGTTAGAGCCGAAAAAAAACAAGAAAAACTGGGTTAGAGCAGAAGAAAACCAAGAAAAGCCGGGTTAGAACGGAAGAAAACCAAGAAAAGCAGGGTTAGAGCCGAAGAAAACCAAGAAAAACAGGGTTAGAACGGAAGAAAACCAAGAAAAGCAGGCTTAAAGCCGAAAAAAACCAAGAAAAACAGGGTTAGAACAGAAGAAAACCAAGAAAAGCCGGGTTAGAGCGGAAGAAAACCAGGAAAGGCCGGGTTAGAACGGAAGAAAACCAAGAAAAACAGAGTTACAGCCGAAAGAAAACAAGAAAAACAGGGTTAGAGCAGAAGAAAACCAAGAAAAGCAGTGTCAGAACGGAAGAATACCAAGAAAAACAAGGTTAGAGCCGAAAAAAAACAAGAAAAACAGGGTTAGAGCAGAAGAAAACCAAGAAAAGCCGGGTTAGAACGGAAGAAAACCAAGAAAAGCAGGGTTACAGCCGAAGAAACCAAGAAAAACAGGGTTAGAGCGGAAGAAAACCAAGAAAAGCAGGGTTAGAGCCGAAAAAAAACAAGAAAAACAGGGTTAGAGTGGAAGAAAACCAAGAAAAGCAGGGTTAGAACGGAAGAAATCCAAGAAAAGCAGGGTTAGAACGGAAGAAAACCAAGAAAAGCCGGGTTAGAACGAAAAAACCCAAGAAAAACAGGCTTAAAGCCAAAAAAAAACAAGAAAAACAGGGTTAGAGCAGAAGAAAACCAAGAAAACCCGGGTTAGAACGGAAGAAAACCAAGAAAAGCTGGGTTAGAACGAAAAAAACCAAGAAAAACAGGCTTAGAGCTGAAAAAAACCAAGAAAAACAGGGTTAGAGCAGAAGAAAACCAAGAAAAAACGGGCAAGAACGGAAGAAAACCAAGAAAAACAGGGTTAGAGCAGAAGAAAACCAAGAAAAGCCGGGTTAGAGCGGAAGAAAACCAAGAAA
Source organism: Coturnix japonica (assembly GCF_054131305.1). Lineage (NCBI taxonomy): Eukaryota > Metazoa > Chordata > Aves > Galliformes > Phasianidae > Coturnix > Coturnix japonica. The sequence goes on from NW_028188946.1 coordinate 2,893,003, forward strand.
AGCCGGGTTAGAGCGAAAGAAAACCAAGAAAAACAGGCTTAGAGCAGAAGAAAACCAAGTAAAGCCGGGTTAGAGCCGAAAAAAACCAAGAAAAACAGGGTTAGAGCAGATGAAAACCAAGAAAAGCCGGGTAAGAACGGAAGAAAACCAAGAAAAACAGGGTTAGAGCAGAAGAAAACCAAGAAAAGCAGGGTTAGAGCGGAAGAAAACCAAGAAAAGCAGGGTTAGAGCGGAAGAAAACCAAGAAAAACAGGGTTAGAACGGAAGAAAAACCAAGAAAAGCAGGGTTGAACGGAAGAAAACCAAGAAAGACAGGGTTGGAGCCGAAAAAAAACAAGAAAAACAGACTTAGAGCAGAAAAAAACCAAGAAAAGCCGGGTTAGAACGGAAGAAAACCTAGAAAAACAGGGTTAGAGCCGAAAAAATCCAAGAAAAACAGGGTTAGAACAGAAGAAAACCAAGAGAAGCCGGGTTAGAATGGAAGAAAACCAAGAAAAACAGGGTTAGAGCCGGAAAAAAACAAGAAAAACAGGGTTAGAGCAGAAGAAAACCAAGAAAAGCCGGGTTAGAACGGAAGAAAACCAGGAAAAGCCGGGTTAGAACGGAAGGAAACCAAGAAAAGCAGGGTTAGAGCGGAAGAAAACCAAGAAAAGCAGGGTTAGAACGGAAGAAAACCAAGAAAAGCAGGGTTAGAACGGAAGAAAACCAAGAAAGACAGGGTTGGAGCTGAAAAAAACCAAGAAAAACAGACTTAGAGCAGAAGAAAACCAAGAAAAGCCGGGTTAGAACGGAAGAAAACCAGGAAAAGCCGGGTTAGAACGGAAGAAAACCAAGAAAAACAGGGTTAGAGCCGAAAAAAACCAAGAAAAACAGGGTTAGAGCAGAAGAAAACCAAGAAAAGCCGGGTTAGAATGGAAGAAAACCAAGAAAAACAGGTTTAGAACAGAAGAAAACCAAGAAAAGCCGGGTTAGAACAGAAGAAAACCAAGAAAAGCCGGGTTAGAACGGAAGAAAACCAAGAAAAACAGGGTTAGAGCCGTAAAAAACCAAGAAAAACAGGGTTAGAGCAGAAGGAAACCAAGAAAAGCCGGGTTAGAATGGATGAAAACCAAGAAAAACTATGTTAGAGCCGAAAAAAAACAAGAAAAACAGGGTTAGAGCAGAAGAAAACCAAGAAAAGCCGGGTTAGAACGGAAGAAAACCAAGAAAAGCAGGGTAAGAGCCGAAAAAAACCAAGAAAAACAGGGTTAGAGCAGAAGAAAACCAAGAAAAGCCGGGTAAGAACGGAAGAAAACCAAGAAAAACAAGGTTAGAGCAGAAGAAAACCAAGAAAAGCAGGGTTAGAGCGGAAGAAAACCAAGAGAAGCAGGGTTAGAGCGGAAGAAAACCAAGAAAAGCAGGGTTAGAACGGAAGAAAACCAAGAAAAGCAGGGTTAGAACGGAAGAAAACCAAGAAAAGCAGGGTTACAGCAGAAGAAAACCAAGAAAAGCAGGCTTAAAGCCGAAAAAAACCAAGAAAAACAGGGTTAGAACAGAAGAAAACCAAGTAAAGCCGGGTGAGAACGGAAGAATACCAAGAAAAGCCGGGTTAGAATGGAAGAAAACCAAGAAAAACAGGGAGAGAGCCGAAAAAAAACAAGAAAAACAGGGTTAGAGCAGAAGAAAACCAAAAAAAGCCGGGTTAGAACGGAAGAAAACCAAGAAAAGCAGGGTTAGAGCCGAAGAAAACCAAGATAAACAGGGTTAGAGCGGAAGAAAACCAAGAAAAACAGGGTTAGAGCCGAAAAAAAACAAGAAAAAGAGAGTTAGAGGAGAAGAAAACCAAGAAAAGCCGGTTTAGAATGGAACAAAACCAAGAAAAGTAGGGTTAGAGCGGAAGAAAACCAAGAAAAGGAGGGTTAGAAAGGAAGAAAACCAAGAAAAACAGGCTTAGAGTGGAAGAAAACCAAGAAAAGCCGGGTAAGAACGGAAGAAAACTAAGAAAAACAGGGTTAGAGCAGAAGAAAACCAAGAAAAGCAGGGTTAGAGCGGAAGAAAACCAAGAAAAGCAGGGTTAAAGCGGAAGAAAACCTCATCTACTCATCGTCACATTCCAACATGGTTCCTTGTGTAAATCTATTGATACCTCCACATCTACATACAGCTTCATTTTCAAACATGAGCTCCATGTCCCCCCCCAGACACCTCAACATCCCCCCCCAAACATCTCTGCCCCCCATCAGCTCAGCATTATTCAAGTATCAGAGCCAGAACTCACCTCCTGTAGTGCTGTTCTAGGCCGAGCAACGTGATGGCGGAGAAGCCAAGTCCTGCAGCTCCATCCAGCAGCTCTTGGTCCAAGGCAGCAACAGAGCAGAAGAGCTTCTTCATGTGGGTAGATGTGACCTCAGCGAGGAGCTCCAGCAAATACCTGCTGCCCCACGGTGACAGCCCTTATATGAGCACCAGGAGGGGGCGGAGCCAGCCCTGCAGCCAATCAGGTGCATTGCCTGCACTTGGGCTGTACTGCTGTGTCCCCGCCCCATCATGGCTTCCAACCATGACTAAGCATTTCTATTATATCACCCTGATTATATAATAATTATCATCGTCCCCATGACCCCCCATCGTTCCAATGTCTCCCCAGCATCTACCCTAGAGCAGTGCCCACAGTGTCACCCCATTGCAAGAGTGAGATCTGCACCCCCGTGTCCATATACTGTGCTGTTGTTTCTCCTCTATCCACAACCCTCCCCTATAAGAACAAATAAATATAATTACTCACCTGTTACTGTTTTGTTTTTGTCTTTGTTCTTGAATGGGGATGTTATGTAACATCCTGATTGGGCACCTGCTGAGGGGAGGGGCCCACCCCATGGGCACAGGTGGGGGCCGTTGAGGGGTGGACTGTGATTGGTTGGAGCCTGGCTCCTCCCCTCCTTGACTGGTATTTAAGGGCTGGGAAGGGCAGGGGGCAGCATCAGTTCCAGCTCGGTGCTCCTATGGGAGCATTGAGGGAGAGGATTCTCCTTCCTGCTGCTTTTGAGGTCTGGATGCCATATGGGATGGGACTCTGCTTGGAGATCCTTTCCTTTGGGGTCAATGGTGAGTCTTTGGCTTTGCAATGGGGTAAGGAATTTCTTCTTTATTACTGGACTGATATCTTCTCCTTTTGATTGCTCCTAACAGCACTTATGGATGGGGGTGAGAAGGAGCTATATCTACTTATGGATGGGTATGAGAAGGAGCTGTATCTAAAGCCTCCTTCCTTTGGATGGAGGGCTCAGCCTTCACAATGGGGTGAGCGATCCCTTCTTTATTGCAGGGTTTGGGGGTGTTATGGGTCACTTTGGGATGCTCCATCCCTAGAGGTGTTTGAGGCTGTGGGACCTTGGTGTGGTGGTTGGTGACTGTCCCCATAGCAGGGGGTTGAATGGAGATGGTCATTCTTGTTCTCAGTGCTGATCATCATTTGATTCTATGCTCATATATTGCAGAGTATCAGCCCCAGTGCTGGCTCCTATGGGGCGTTGTTCATCACTATCTCCACCTGGACATGGAGCCATTGGCTGCTGCTCTCTGGACTCGGTTCTACAGCCAGTTCTTCATCCATCTCATCATCTTCCCGCCCACTTGGTGTCTTCATCACTTGGACATGAGGATGGTGTGGGGTCCTGCATCAGAGGCCTTGGTGAAGTCTAAGTAGATGATATCAGCAGCTCTTCCTTCGTCTGCTGATGTATCAGTGCCATCATAGAAGTCTATGAGGTCAGTCAAGGAGCATTTGCCCTTGGTGAGGCTGTGTTGGTTCTCCATCGTCACCTCCTGCCTTCCATGAGCCCTGAGTCCTTCTATGAGATCTCCATCATCACCTCCTGCCTTCCATGAGCCCTGGGTCCTTCTATGAGGATCTCCATCATCACCTCCTGCCTCCATGAGCCCTGGGTCCTTCTATGAGGATCTCCATCATCACCTCCTGCTTCCATGAGCCCTGTGTCCTTCTATGAGGATCTCCATCATCACCTCCTGCCTTCCATGAGCCCTGGGTCCTTCTATGAGGATCTCCATCATCACCTCCTGCCTTCCATGAGCTCTGGGTCCTTCTATGAGGATCTCCATCATCACCTCCTGCCTTCCATGAGCCCTGGGTCCTTCTATGAGGATCTGCTTTGTGGTCATTCCCAGCACAGCAGTGGGACCGACGGCTCAGCGGTTCCTGGGCTCATCCCTTCTACCTTCCTACAAAGGAGTGCCATGTTGGCCGTGTTTCTGCTCACCGGACTGCACCCCATTGTCACCACTTCTCAGTCTGCAATGCATCTCATCTGGACTCATAGACTGTTTGATTTCAGGACCTTGGTTGGTCTTGCACTGGGTTGTTGACCTTATAAGGTCCAATGGGGTCTTATGTGGGGCCCTATTGGTTCCAATGGGGTCTCATGGGGCCCCGTTGGTTCCAACATCCCTACCTACCAAACCCAAGGTGAGTGCTGTGTCTATGAGCTCCCTGCAGATGTGGGCAGTGCCTTCATTGCTGTGTTGTGTCCAACAGGTTCCAGCAGAGCACAGAGACGTGCGGCTCCTGATGAGAGCAGTGAGGAACAGAAACCTGCATTGCCTGGACCCAGCTTTGCTGATGGTAACTCTCAGCCCAGCAGGTAAGGGCAGCACACACAATTGCTTTTTACCTGTTCCATACTGAAATTGAAGGTAATGTTCCATTATTATAATGATAATATCTGCTCTCATCCTTCTGCATTCTCTTTTCCTCTGTTCTCTGCTGTTTCTCCAGCATTTCCTGCAGTGTTTCCTTTGTTCTCACTTTATGTTCTGTTCATTCTATGGGCCTTGTTGTTCATTTTGGTGCTTCATTCCCTTCAGCCTTTCATTCCATGTTGGAGTTCCAAGCAGTTTCCTCTGCTGCCTTGCCCCCCATCTTGATGTTTCTTGTAGTGCCCTTTTAGGCCTTGCCCCCCATCTTGATGTTTCTTGTAGTGCCCTGTTGGGCCTTGCCCCCCATCTTGATGTTTCTTGTAGTGCCCTTTTGGGCCTTGCCCCCCATCTTGATGTTTCTTGTAGTGCCCTGTTGGGCCTTGCCCCCCATCTTGATGTTTCTTGTAGTGCCCTGTTGGGCCTTGCCCCCCATCTTGATGTTTCTTGTAGTGCCCTTTTGGGCCTTGCCCCCCATCTTGATGTTTCTTGTTGTGCCCTTTTGGGCCTTGCCCTCCATCTTGATGTTCCTTGCAGTGTTCTTCTGGGCCTTGTCCTAATCTTGATGTTCTGCATGATGTTCCCTTGGGCCTTGCCCTCCATCTTGATGCTTTACGTGATCATTTTTTTGGCCCTTGCCCTCCATCTTGATGTTTCAGCAGTGCTGTTTTGGGCCTTGCCCTCTGTTTTGCAGTTCCATGCAGTGTTCTTTTAGGCCTTGCCCTAAACCTTGATGTTGTATGTGCCCTTTTGGGCCTTGTTCTCCATCTTGATGTTCCTTTAATGCCCTTTTGGGCCTTGTTCTCCATCTTGATGTTCCCTGCCATGTTCTCTTGGGCCGTGCCCTCCTTTTTGTTGTTCCATGCAGTGTTCTTTTGCTGTTTCCATTTGGCCTCCTACTCCGCCTTCCCTTTGCCCTCTGTTCTTGGTGTTTCATACCACTCTCCTTGCTGTTGCTTTCCCTTGGCTGTTTTATTACTGTTGCCCTTGCCTTACTGTTGGTGTTTGCTTTGCTTTCCATTTGTTGGGGCTTTCTGTGCTTGTTCTGCTGCCTTTGGCTCTATGGGGTTTGCTGGGAGGCAGCATTCATGGTAATCTTGACCTTAAGGGAACTTTATGGGATAATTGCAGGAACTTTATGGCCTTAATGGGAAATTTAGTGATAATTGCAGTTTTCTGTAGAGTATCTGTAAATTGAACCCTTTGTTTTTAAGTACCTTTCATTCTAATCATAGTGCAAAATACCATTTTAAAGTAACTGCACCTTTAACCTTAGAAATAGCATTACTTCTATTTCTAATAGTATTTATTCCATCCCTAATAGCATGGATTCTATCCTACTGATGAGAGCAGTGAGGAACAGAAACCTGCATTGCCTGGAATGCTCCAGACCCAGCTTTGCTGATGGTAACTCTCAGCCCAGCAGGTAAGGGCAGCACACACAATTGCTTTTTACCTGTTCCATACTGAAATTGAAGGTAATGTTCCATTATTATAATGATAATATCTGCTCTCATCCTTCTGCATTCTCATTTCCTCTGTTCTCTGCTGTTTCTCCAGCATTTCCTGCAGTGTTTCCTTTGTTCTCACTTTATGTTCTGTTCATTCTATGGGCCTTGTTGTTCATTTTGGTGCTTCATTCCCTTCAGCCTTTCATTCCATGTTGGAGTTCCAAGCAGTTTCCTCTGCTGTTTTGCCCTCCATCTTGATCATCTTTGCAATGTTCTATTGGGCCTTGCCCCCCATCTTGATGTTTCTTGTAGTGCCCTTTTGGGCCTTGCCTCCCATCTTGATGTTCCTTTAATGCCCTTTTGGGCCTTGCCCCCCATCTTGATGTTTCTTGTAGTGCCCTTTTGGGCCTAGCCATCCATCTTGGTGTTTGCTGCAGTTTTCTCTTCAGCTTTGCCCTCCATCTTGATGTTCCTTGCAGTGTTCTTCTGGGCCTTGTCCTCATCTTGATGTTCTGCGTGATGTTCTCTTTGGCCTTGCCATCCATCTTGATGTTTTACATGGTCTTTTTTGGCCCTTGCCCTCCATCTTGATGTTTCAGCAGTGCTGTTTTGGGCCTTGCCCTCTGTTTTGCACTTCCATGCAGTGTTCTTTTAGGCCTTGCCCCACATCTTGATGTTGTATGTGCCCTTTTGGGCCTTGCTCTCCATCTTGATGTTCCCTGCAGTGTTCTTTATGGCCTTGCTCTATCTTGCAGTTCCATGCATCATTCTTTTGGGCCTTGCCCTCTGTTTCATTGTTCCCTTTGTTGTTCTCTTGGCTCTCCACGCTGTTTTCCCTTTGGCCTTTGTTCTTGGTGTTCCCTATAATGGTCTGTTTGCTGTTGCTTTCGCTTTGGCTTTCCCTTGGCTTTCCTTATTGCTTTTGTCCTTGTCTTACCCTTGGCTGCTTGCTTTGCTTTTCTGTTGCAGTGTCTTTCTGTGGTTGTTCTGCTTGTCTTTGGGATTTGCTGGGAAGTTTTGTTTGTGTTAATCTTGATCTGCTCCCCCGGCTTAATGCGGGTTGTAGTGGTAAAGTCTGTAAGCTGTATTTGTTAATGGAACTGAAATTTACCTAATATTTACCCAATACTAAAGGCGTCTGTTATGATAAATGCAGTCATAAAAGTGATGCTCAGTGCTTTATGTGAAAGTTACTTTAATTATGGTCATATTGTGGGATACAATTGTTAAACTTACTGCAAATTTAGACTTAAAAGTAGCATTAATTATATCCATAATAGCATTAATTATATTGCTAATAGCATTAATTCTATCCCAGTGCCTTCATTGCCTTCTTTTGTCCAACAGGTTCCAGCAGAGCACAGAGATGTGCGGCTCCTGATGAGAGCAGCGAGGAACAGAAACCTGCATTGCTTGGACCCAGCTTTGTGATGGTAACTCTCAGCCCAGCAGGTAAAGTCTTGTCCTACTGTGTTGTCTTTGTGTTTTCTCTTTGCTGTTGCTCAGTTGCTTCTTGCAGTGTTTTTCTTGCCCTCCATTTTGGCGTTCCTTGCGTTGTTCTCTTCGGCTTTGCCCTCCATTTTGGTGTATCTTGCATCATTCTTTTGGACTTTGCCGTCCATTTGGGCATCCATTGCATCATTCTTTTGGACTTTGCCGTCCATTTAGGCATCCATTGCATCATTCTTTTGGACTTTGCCGTCCATTTAGGCATCCATTGCATCATTCTTTTGGGCTTTGCAGTCCATTTTGCCATTCCTTTTCTTGTTCTCTTGGGCTTTGCCCTCCTTTTCAGTGTTCCCTGCATCCTTTTGTAGGCCCTTGCCCAATATTTTGATGTTCTCTTGGGTGCTTTCTTCCATTTTGCAGTTTCCTGCATCATTTTGTTGTGCCTTTATGTCCCTATTCCTGTTCTCTGCAGAGTTTTGTGTTGTATTATGTTTTGTTTTGATGTTTTTTGTGCTGCTCTTTTGGGTCTTGCTGTTCATTTTGGCATTCTCTGTGTTCTTCTTTTGCACTTTTTGCTCCATTTTGGTGTTTTTTTGTAGCAGATTTTTGGGCCTTGCCCACTATTTTACATTTTCATGTCCCACTGGCTTCAGCCCATTGATCTAACTATCTCTCTTTCTTCCTCAGGGCCCTTATATTCCCTGGCTGATGGATGTTCCCCTTTGATGCAGCGCTCCATGCTGCCATGCAGGCGTTCAATAAAGCTTTGGGGGGCTGACGATCCATCACAACAGCACATCAGCTACATGTTAGTCAATTAACCTCCATTTAATTGGAATTAGCTTTTGAGTTAAGTTCTGTTAACCCATTTGGTTTAAGGTTTGCGTTCAGTTAACCTTACCCAAATTGGTTTTAGATTTGACATCACGCTTAAACAAATTGGTTTTAGCTTAGTAATGTATTAACTTCACCCACATTGGGTTTTGTTTTGTAATCATTTAACTGCAACTAAATTTGTTTTTGATATGTTGTTAATTAATCTTAATCAAATTGGTTATAGCTTTTCAATTAATTCTTTTAACAAAATTGGTTTTAGCTATCAATCAGTCATTGTTAATTAAATTGGCTTTAGTTTTCTAATTTTTTAATGTTACTTAAATTGGTTGTAGCTTTACAACTGTTTAAGTTTAATCTAATTGGCTGTAGCTTTGCAATCATTTAATCTTAAACTAATTGGCTTTAGCTTTGCAATCATTAAATTTTAAACTAATTGGCTTTAACTTTGCTGTTATTTAACCTTAACCAAATTGGTTTAAGGTTTGATTTCAATTAATATCAGCCAAATTGGCTTTATTTATCCTTGCTTACGGGGCTGGGCTAGCCCATTTTTTTCTATCCGGGCTAACCCAGCCCCGTAACCTACATTTAAGGCCTGAGGGAGCCGAGTTGCTTCCCGGCCACTCTTTGACTCGTGCCCATTTGCGGCCACTCTTTGACTTGTGCCCATTTGTGGCCATTATGAGATTTACGCTGATTTCAGTGTGTGCAATTATTTTTTGTCAACCAAATTGGCTTTTGTTCTGGAGTCAATTAATTTCAACCCAGATTGGCTTCAGCTTTCTATTCAATTATTGTCAACCAAATTGGATTTTGCTTTGGAATCTAATTATCTAATTCTGATTGGCTTAAGTTGGCTTTAGGTTTAAAATTAATTTATGTCAACTAAATTGGCTTCCAATTAACTCAAATTAACTCAAATTAATTGGCTTTATTTTTGAAATCAAATTATTTTAGCCAAATTGGCTTTATTTATCCTTGCTTATGGGGCTGGGCTAGCCCATTTTTTTTTTCTATCCGGGCTAACCCAGCCCCGTAACCACTATCTATGGCCTGAGGGGGCTGAGTTGCTTCCCGGCCACTCTTTGACTTGTGCCCATTTGTGGCCATTTTGAGTTATGCTGGTTTCAGCGCTGTGCTGTTATTTTGAATGTGCCACATTGGCTTTAGCTTTGCAGTCAATTATTGTTAATCAAATTGGCTTTAATACTGAGTCCATTGATGTTTGTGTTATTGAGTTCAATTTTGCCTTGCTGTGTATGTAATGTGCTGATGCTGTAATTGTACCTTGTGCCATGCCAATGTTCTGTATATTTGGATGCTGTAATTGTACCTTGTGCCCTGCAATGTACTCTATATTTGGATGCTGCGTCTGTCAACTGCGCTGTGCTCTGTACTCAACATGTTGATGCTGCGCCTGTAACCCGGGATGGACATTTTGCTGTGTATATGGATGTTGTACATGTACAATGTATTGTGCAATGTGCTGTATATGGATGTTGTACATGTAAAATGTATTGTGCAATGTGCTCTATGTGTTGATGTGATGGTTGAACATTGTGCTGTGCCATGTTCTCA